>NC_028637.1:5369243-5504846 GCF_001406875.1 Solanum pennellii | reverse complement strand
GGGGGAGGTTCATGCTACTCAATGGGGCTGACCTCATCAGGAGGCTGACCAAGTGACCTAGCCCTTATCTTTATTTTGGATACATCTAATGATAACTTTTTATGTTATCCTTCTTTTTCTTATTATTATTATTATTATTATTATTATTATTATTTAAAGGAGAGGAAATATTTTGATAGATAATTTGGTATATTCGATGCTTTAATTGATATGGTGTTTTAATACATATACTAGTTGCATATTCTATTTCATATTTGAAGATATATTACTAATTTCTTTGTTTTAATTTATTTATTTGATTTTTGTTTAACATGAAATTTAACTGTTTCAAAAGAAATAAGACAAGCTAATTACTCATAATGGAAGGATTAATTGCATAGCAACTCATGGTATTAGCAATATCATAAATATTAAGACACGAACAATTAATGATTAAAAATTCTCCTTAAATACGTTAAATTAATTAGTGGATAATAACTAAACAAAATTAATTTCACCATCTCTACTCGCTTTTACTTTTTCACTAATTTAAAAATAAATTTACATTTTTACTCATTTAATATATAAAAACAAAATAAATATTTTTTTCTATTATTCACTCTTAACGGTAATTATTAATTTTCAAATGATTTTTTTAAATCTAATATTAAATATATAATAATAAATTCTCATATTAATCTTCTCTTTTTTCTTTCCTTTTTTTTTTTTTGATTTTTCACCCGGTGTTGACAGTTCACATCGGATCTCCATTTGTGGGGTGACATTCATAATAAAATTTTCTCCATACTAAGGGCTCAAATCCGAGACCTCTTAATTAAGGGTGAAACACTCCCCGTACACCACAACTCATGTTGGTTCTCTTCTTCTCTATTAATTATTAATGGGAAAAAGTACAAATATACTCCTGACCTACCGTAAATGTATGCAGATATCCTCTGTTATTCTTTTGGGATATTGGTGTCTCTGTTGTCCATAAATTAGAGCATATATGCCCTTCACTCTAATGAAGGGGCAGGGGCACCAATGTCCCTTAAGTATGATGACAGTGGGACCAATATCCCAAAAGTATGATGACAGGGGCACCAGTATCCCAAAAGTATGACGGTAGGGGGCACCAATGTCTCAAAAGTATGACGAAGGATATTTGCATACCATTTACAATAGTTTTGGGGTATATATATCCTTTTTCCCATTATTAATAAACCACCAACAACTCAAACTCAATTTATTTAAATTAAAAAGAAAATTAATTATTAGCCTTTTTTTTCCCTTGACATCATCGCTCTTGTACTAATTAAAACTTTGTTTTCAACGTTATACTTCAAAAACTCTCTTTTTTCTTTTTGTTTTATCCAAAATTTCTTTTATAAAAAAATTTCATTTACTTTCTATTGAACTCTGTTTCTTTTTGTCTTTATTTTTTTGCATTTTTATCATGGCTTCAATCTCTAATTCCTTTCACTTTTCTCTAAAAAGATCAAATTTTTATTCTTCTTCATCCCACAAACTTATTAATAGAAATTCAACTAATTCAGCTCCACTCAAAAATTTGTCAATAATTGCAAATTCCAAAAACATTGAATCAATTAAGCCTAAATGCAGTCAATTATTGAAGCCAAGAAATAGTGTTGATGTTTTTGTTACAAAAGCAGTAGCTGCTGATGCAGAGGGTCATGACATTGAAATTACTGATGGGTTTGTTTTATTTTGTTTTGTTAATTTCATTTATTTATACTTCATTACATTTATTTTGGCTAATTAATTATCAATTTTGTATGCAGGTATGTTAAACCAACTAAAGGATTTGCTGAAAAATTTCCAGCTCTAGTTACTGGATTCTTTTTCTTTACATGGTAAGTTTTACTTATTAAACAAGTAGACATACACGTTTTACATGACAAATTACATGACATGACGTGTCCTACCTGTCAAATCATGTGAGATTGCTGTGTAGTACACGTGTGTTTAGTTGTTCAACTTTTATAATACTTGTATAGACTCAGAAGTAGAAGATCAAGTTAAATGACGTGTTTATGTATTATACTTCTAGAGTATATTGTCACACACTTCAATGTGATATCAAATCAGACATGAAGAATTTCATGAAAAAGAATGAGATTTGCATACGAGGGGCGTGTTGAGTATATTATCAAGTAAATAAAAATGTACTCTTTCAAATATTTTAAGCCTTTGATGAGATAGACACAACTTCAACAAGGATAAACGAGTTTTTTGACTGATAGATCTTTTTCTCTCTTTAAAGAGTTTGAACCCATTTGGATTGACTTAAAAAAAAGCAGTTTTTAAGTCCAAAATTAAAAATCAAACTAAATGACTTTTAAGTCAAAAATAAAAAATGAGGGAGACCTACTTTTGATTTTTGACTTATTTTAAGTCATTTTAAACTTATTCTAAGTCATTTTTACCTTGTTAAACATTTTTCAACTTATCTTAAGTCATCTTTTTTTACTTATTTTAAATTATTTTTTATATTTATCAAACACTTCGAGAAAACAAAAACTGACTTAAAAGTAGGTTTGATAAACTTTTAAGTCAATCCAAACACCCCACTTAGTTTTATTTTGGGGAGGGGTGAGGGCAAGGGTGGAGCCAGCTTGGGGTCCGGCGGTTCATACGAACCCCCTTCATAGGAAATTATATTATTTATATATGGCTTAAATTAATTTTTATGTATATATAATAGGTGTCGAACCCTTTTCGACTAGTTCATCTGTTTACTTCTTCAGATTTTGCACTCTATTAATGAAAATTATGGCTCCGCTATTAGGTGAGTATAAGTGGAATATGGCTTGAGAAGGTAAAAGTGAGTACTGATCATCAAGTTTGCTGATGCAGGTACTTTCTGAATGTGATTTTCAACATACTCAACAAGAAAGTATACAACTATTTCCCATACCCATAGTAAGTGGCTATTGTTATTTAGGAGACTCTCAAATCAAATATCATGTTCTTGCAAAGATAAAATTAAGCTTATATGATTTTCTTGCAGCTTCGTTTCAGTTGTACATCTCCTAGTTGGAGTAACCTATTGTCTTTTTAGTTGGACCGTTGGTCTACCTAAACGTGCGGTAAGTTCATCCATATATATACAAGTAAACTTCCTTAAAAAATGAGATACACAAGTTAGATTGACGATGTATATAACTCAAACTCTTTTGTTAATTTGCTCAAAGCTGGCTTTAATTGACTTGCATTTGTCAAAAATATGTGACTATAGCCCATCAATAAGGAACTTCTGGCACTGCTCACTCCGGTAGCATTCTGTCATGCTCTTGGACATGTTATGTCTAATGTGTCGTTTGCAACTGTTGCTGTATCCTTCACTCATACCATCAAAGGTAATAACCCAAAAATACACACTACTTTAGTTCGATAAGTTTTTCCTTTTGAATAACAGATGCTTGTAACTTTATATGGTTCAAATGAGTACTTCGTTCCTAAAGATGAGCAGTGCTCTAGAGCTAAGCATATTAGGAGCAGGAACAATTACCTTAAGTTGACATCGATAGTACTTCTTAACGATATATGGGTTCCAGAATTAAATGTGATATCAGAAATCAGTTAAGAATACTTCATTACGTCAACATGTTCTGCTAACTGACATTTTCTCATTGGTATTGCATAGCTCTGGAGCCATTCTTCAGTGCTTCGGCTTCTCAGTTTGTCTTGGGCCACCAGATCCCCGTCTCTCTATGGTTATCACTGGCCCCTGTTGTCATTGGTAAGTGTCCTATATAGGCATTCTGATTTTTCCTTCACTAGTTCAAACATTTACCAACTGCTCAACTAGAGCAACTTTTTAATGTTATATCATACGTAATATATATTATGCACGTTTGTCAAATGAACAACAAATCCTCAAAACTGAGGTTCTGCCTCATTCCACTTGCTGATCTAGCCTGCTCAAATTCTTAGGTGTATCGATGGCGTCGTTGACTGAACTATCGTTCAACTGGACTGGCTTCATTAGTGCAATGATCTCAAATATTGCTTTCACTTACAGAAGTATCTACTCAAAGAAAGCAATGGTAAGTTTTCTTCTCATAGAGTAATACTCTACGCCGATACGATGAACTATATGCCAAGCATTACCTTAAGCATGTCCTATACATACAGGGTAGTCTAATTGACAGACCCCTTCATAATCTTCTCCTACAAAGTTTTGTCGTCTTATTATGTTAGATTAGTACTTTTGACTACCTAGAACAAAATAAGTAACAGATATGAAGGGGAGTCTTGAAGCTAGGTCACTGGTTTGATCCATAGAATCAACCACTCATACTTGCATCAGGGTAGGCAGCCTGCTGCATCATAACCCTATGGGGTGCGGCCCTTCTTCCGACCCCGTGTGAACACGGAATGTTTTATGTATCGGGCTGTTTTTTTGGTCATTTACTTTGTAAGATACATCATCGAGGAGATTGCTCACATGTTGATTAAGCAGGCAAAACAAAGTAGGACAGTTTTAGTTTCCTCAAATTATCTTTGTGAAGTGTCTTCTATCCTGCATAACAGAGTATTTATGTTACATTTTGTAATTTATTATCGTATGGTATGTTGTTTCTAACAGACTGGAATGGACAGCACAAATGTATACGCGTATATTTCAATTATAGCCCTCCTCTTTTGCCTCCCTCCAGCAATATTTGTAAGTAAACTTTTCTCAGAAATTCGTAAAACCTTCTCTGTCAGAGTATTTTCAAGATAGAACTAATTGGCAAATGCAATGTCAGATTGAAGGACCTCAACTACTGCAGTATGGTTTCCGCGATGCTATTGCTAAAGTAGGTCTTTATAAGTTCTTATCCGACCTTTTTTGGATCGGGATGTTCTATCATCTGTATAACCAGGTACACCACGAGTATGTAATGTATCAACGCATTAGCTTTTTTTCAATAGAGTTGGAAATTTGTTAAGTCTTTTAACATTTGCAGATAGCTACTAACACCTTAGAGCGTGTAGCGCCACTTACACATGCTGTTGGAAATGTGTTGAAACGAGTGTTTGTGATTGGTTTCTCTATAGTAGTATTCGGTAAGTGTTGATTAAATACCACGCAATTTGTTGCTCGAGTATGACAGTTTGTTCTGTGCTTAATTGTTTGAAAACTTCGCAGGAAACAAGATATCGACTCAAACTGGGATTGGTACTGCAATAGCTATTGCTGGTGTTGCTATCTACTCGTTAATAAAGGCAAGGATGGAAGAGCAAAAACGGGTTAGTCCTCGAAAGCATGTATATCATCATCTGGATAGAATTAGCTACTAGAAGATTGAATACGATTATTTTGTTCTGTGCACAACATTACCTTAACGATCATGTCTATTTTTCAGAAGGCTGCTGCCCTTGCTCATGAACAATAGCGGGAGGACTAACAAAGACGAAGATGGTAAGAGTGAACACTAAAAGAGTATGAGGCAGCGCGGAGATGATCTGATAAATGCAGTAAGAATAGTTAACGTCGTCTCAGCTATGGCTTTCAATTATGTTAAGATATTTGTTCTTCTGTACAATTGTGAAGTTTGCCTCATTTTGTTGGTTTGAAAGTACACAAGCTGATCAATTCAGCTGGCAGTAATTAAAAAAAATAAGACTCCAGATCACATTTCGTTTATCAAGTAGTTTCTACTCAAAATATTACTATGATGCAAAAAAAATAAAAAAAAATAGGCATAATACATAAATATTTCTTTTAATTTAGTTTCATTTCACGTTTATTCATTTCAATTTTGGGTGTGCACAAGTAGATATTTAAATTTGTATAAAGTTGATTTGGTCCCATTTCACATTTATGCTCTTTAATTTTGGGTATGCACAATATACATATAAACTTGTATAAAGTTGAACAAATAGATACATGTCCTATGTGACATTCTACATGACAATTTGTGTTCTACTTGTATTATGTCATATTGGGCTCATGTGTACTTGTGCAACTTTATATAAATTTAAGTATCTACTTGTATACACTCAAAGTTGAAGAGCATAAATATGAAACGGTGTCAAGTTAAAAGACATATTTATGTATTATGCTAAAAAATATGTCCCTTAACTTGGTGTCAGCTATTTGGGTGTGCACAAGTAACACTTAAACTTGTATAAAATTGAACAAATGAACATTTCCGTCATGACACCTTACGTGACAATTTGTATCCTACGTGTATTATGTCATGAAAGACATGTGTGTCAAATTTATACAAATTTCATCTTTGAATTACTGACAGTCTTAAAAAGGCCTCTCTACGCAACTAAGGAAACTTATATACACCCTTATCTGCCACATGATAACAAGTGGTCTCAACCTCTTATAAGAGCATAAAAGTCTTAACAAAAGCCGAGATAAGTATTAAAAACACCACTATATTAAACTCAATGAGAACTTAAGAGTGTATTACATTCATATTGCAAGATTGAGAGTGCATTTAAATATAACTGGTCATGAAATATTTTTAAAACTATCAATTGTTAAGACGGTCAATTGTAGAATTTTCTAAACATGATTATAAGACCATTAAGAGAGGGCATCTTTTGTTAAAAGGGAGGCATATATGTCAACAATATTTGATAAAAGTGAGGAATAAAACCTTTTTGACATTCAATTTTCTCTCCTATTCTTGAAAAAAATGAATTGTCATTTCTTAGTACCATGTGGTAGCTCAATTGGAGAATTGTCCACCCATGTTTTCTTCCCTTTTTATGTGATAAAAGGATACTTTATTTAGTTGATATTAAGTGAATTATTGGACACTTTTTCATAATTTAAAATAAATGACTCATTCAAAATTTAAGATAATTATTGAGACTTTTTTCATATTTATTTTTACTTTAAATGAGGTTCTTAACTATTTTATAACTAGTGAACTTAGCCGCGCTTTGCGCGATAAAAAATTACTCGTTAAATTTGCTAAATAATTAATTTTTTTGAATAGTTGATTACTAAATATATTTCTAAAGATTCTTTATAGTCTTTTATCTAAATATATCAAATTTTAAGTCTTAATTAAGTTTATTATTAGTACTTAAATTTTATATCTTTTGTAATTTGAAATCGCTTAAGATTTTCGAAATTATAAAAAAAAAATCCTAAATTTATTCTCTTTATTTTAATAAGAAAAGTAAATTTAATGTAATAAGTTGAACTCTTTATGAAATTTAAATTTAATTTAATAATATAATAAGCTTAATGTAAATATAGTTTTTTTCTAATATCTATTCTTTTCCTTCAAAAGTATTATACTTTCCTTTAGTAATGAATTTTTTTTTTCATCTTTCACTTATCTTAGATTATGAAATGTTTGTAAATCATTTTCTATCTTGACTAATTTTACTACAATTATCATATACTGCCTATTATTTATATAAAAATGAATAGATTGAAAGATAAATAGTCTCAATTACGCAAATAATATAAAGTATTCAAATAAATTAAACCCAAATTATATATATGTATTAACTAAAATACAACTTTAAACTTACCTATATTTTAGTTACAATTTCTAAATTATTCTAAAAGGTAAACATAAATAAAAATTGTGAAATTGCCTAATCCTCAAAATTGATTTCATTATTCAAAATAAAATATATACAATGTTGAAACCATTAAAAGAACCTTAAAAGATAATAAACAAAACGATTCAAGTCTTCAAAGTTAAAATTAATATACCTGAAATTTCAATAATATTATTTAGTGTAGGTATAAATTATAATTAGATAAATTAATCAAAGAATCCTTGTTGGAGTACCAAAGAAAATTAAAATAAATTAAAATTAAACAAATAAACAAAATAATCTTTGTAGGAATACCAAAGAAAATTATCCTAGCCTCTAATTATTCAATTTGTACACACTCTCAATGTTCACTACACCATTTGAAGATTAATGGACATAAACATTAATGTAGGGTTCCTTTTCCTTGTGAGTTTATGAAAGTTAAACTTAAATATTGTCATATGTTCATCTTGTCTTCCATTATAAATAATAAAGATTATTTTTAAAAAAATGTGCAAAATAATAAGTACACTAAAATCATCAATAATGAGGAAAAAAGCAATAAAAAAAAAAGAACAAAAAAAATATTGTAAATAAAAGACATCAAACAAACTGAAATAAAAAGAGTAACATGATTGAAATATTGTACTCATCAAAATTGAATTTCCAAAATTGTCATATACTCGTCTACTCGTCCACACTGTTAAGTATTAACAATAGAAGTTAGTCACAAAGAATCTATATATATATATATAAAATTAGACATAATCAAAGTGATGTACCTTGGTAACTCAAATTAAATATTGTTCTCATTGAATTTGAATTCCCAAAATTGTCAAATGCTCATCTTATCTTCCACATTGTAAAAGTTAGTAACAAATAAACTATATATTATAAAATTAGAAATAACCAAATTGATGTACTTTATTTAGTATAAATATGATGAAGAAAGGAAAAATAAAATAAAAAATTCTTGCATTGGTGAAGATGACATGGTTTTAGTATTTATAGTAATCCATAAATTCTTAACTATTGAATAAATAAATTAAAAGAGTAATGGAGTAATCAATACCTACAATTGTAACTTATATTGGTCATTAGTGTCTTAATTATAATTTAGTAATACTTTCAAGAAGGAATAGGGAAAGGTTTAAATATTTAAAGGGATAAATTGTAACTTATATATACCTAAAATAATAAAGGTATTAATGGAGGAATTTAAAGAGAAATAATCAATAGAGGATATTTATTTAATTTAACTAACATATCAAGATAAAAAAAAGAGAAAAAAATCTTTAAAAAAAGATAAAATATATAAATTCTAATGCTGGCCTATGAGGGCTGCCACATCAGCACTTTCATATCCAGATTTATATATATATATAGATTTTTCGTTGAATAGTTAGGAAATAATCACGGTAATAGTGAAAAGTAATTTATAATTTATGTCTTAAAATATTCTTAAGGAGTGTCAAATTTCAATATTTCACTTAATATGGATGAGGCGGAGTAACATTTCAAGTAGAAAAATGATTTTTGAAAATTGAATTGTATTTGAATATGGATTTCACTTTCTAAAACATTTAAGTTTTGTGTGAGAGAAAAAAAAATTACTTGGTTAACTGGTCAAAATTAAATTAATTTTTCAAATTTTGTAAAACTCTCATTTTCAAAAACTAAACCAAATATCAACTAATGTGTAACTAAACAATATTTAAAATTTCATGTTTGAACGGTTGCAATCTCATGAAAATATATTATATATTTTTTTGTAATTGAACATCAAGTAATATTTTCTTTGAATTACTTTTTAAATGAAGAGTGGGCAAAACAATGTATATTTCTTGACTAATGTATTTTCTATGATAATCCATATAAAATAATTTTCTAAATTTTAAAGTAGACAGTAAGACAAATAGTTTCTTCTTCAAAATATCTTTGTTCATACCAAACAAATCATAAATGTTTCTTAATGATTTTCAACTATACGTATAGTAAATAGAAAATTAGAATTCTTGTATTTTATTTCAAAAACACTATATATTTATTGTAGAAAAAGTGCTTGATGGTGATAGCAAAATATTATGAACAATTGGAATCTAATACTAGCTTTTATATCCATTGGAATTTCAACCATTAATTATATTATTATAGAGCTATCTTTTCTATTCTATTATTTCACTAAATTATTGAAGANTATATATATATATATATATAACGAATCAAATTAGATTACTAATTTTTTTCAAACATTCATAGAGTGTTTTGTTTCTCAAAGTAAAACTTTCTGTGGCGAATTTAAATTTAATTAAACTTTAATATTAAAATTGAACATCGCAATTATTTCATTAGTTCACATGAAAACAACTACCGTGAGTGTACTTTGATGTAACTCAACTTTAATATATATTAATTGAGCTTAAATTATTGAAGAATGTTCATCAAACCTAGATCTGACCAGCAAGGCATCATGTTCCATATAAATCAGTTATATTTGTCTGATTAAAAAGGAATAAAACATAATAATTCTTCTAAGTTATGGCATAATTACAATTACACACTTAAATTATAGAAGAAATCCATAAGTCGTATGAATTTGATCTTTTCATATTATATAACCTTAAACCATGTGAGGGTCTTGATACCCCTTAGTTATGTTTAACCTAATTAATTTTTTGTATTTAATTGGCAAAATTGCACTATTTTTGTGTTTAACCTATTTTCTGGATAACACTTGCATTCTCTGTATTACCGCAACTGTTGGCACAGAGTTAGTCGATACTTAGTTCTCAGTTACCATCATTACTTCTTCTCCGAAAAAAGAAGTTACGACCCGTAGGCCTCTATTAAAGATGATATTTGCATTGCTTGGTTTGATATCTATTTAATTATTTTTTAAATTTTACGCAAAATTTCTTTATTAAAAATACATTCAAGTGGTAATTAATGAGTACTCACTAATTAACAGTTAGACAAGCTTTTAGTTTCTGACAAATAGTTTAGGCAACTCCTTCAAAATATTTATTTTCTTTCCATAATTTGGTCAAACATTCCAGTTTTAAAAAATAGGCCTAAAATATAAAAATGTCGTTTAATTTAATTCAAACTGTTCAATTTTGGATATAAACAAATAAATATACATATCTTACTTACTTATGTGAAGTGTGAAGAGAGTTGGAAACTTAAATAAGTCATAAAAATGTAAAAATGATCAAAATAAGTCACTATTTTAGTTACTAACTAAGATAAGCTTAGTTGAAGAAAAAGTTTCACTTTATCTAATTTTCTAAACGTTTTTCGTTAGTGTCATAACGTGTATTTTTAATATATAACGGAACTTTTTCTAACACTTTATAAAGTGTAAGTAAAACTTACACTTAATAAAGTGAAGCTTTTTCTTCCACTTTATAAAGTGGAACTTTTTCTTCCACTTTATAGAAAATTACTTTACCTTTTTCACCTTCTCCTTCTTTTTTTCACTTTCATGGCTTCTAAGCTTACACTTTGAAGATTATCATTGATGGTCCCAATCCGACAACTGAAGCGGCCCCACACTAAATAAATCAAAATTTCAGAGTAGCACAATCCGACAACATAACAATCCGTCCCTACAAATTATATAAATTAGGTATTTCTTTAACATCTCATATGTTCTTTACTTAGAATGTGTTTCATTTATCTCATCTTGTGTCTAGTATAGTATCATTTTGCCTAATGGTTCTGATTCACGGAGTAAATTATAACTTACATGTTCTTAAATTATTTTGATTTTATTTTACAATGGAATAGTAAAAATATTGGGAAAAAAGAGCTGATTTAACATTTTTCCGTATTCCTAATTTAGATTTCATTTCTGCTTGTTGATGGGATAATTATTGAAGTTCATAAGAGGATTAGTTGCTCAATCTTTATGTTGTATTAAATTTGAAAATAAATCATGAAAGAAATATTCCTATTGTCCAACTTTGGACCTTACGTTAAAAAGGAGATTGAAATTTTGAATAGTATAGTAAAGTTGAATTTTTTGAATTTTGTGAGAGTTCTTTAAGATACCCATTAGCTTTGACAAAATGATATTAAACATTTTTGAGAATGATATTAAACCACAAAGTTATAGTCTAATTTGTTTTTATCTTATTATTTAACTACAATAGAATGAATCAAAATATAATAATGTAAACACCTGAAGCTAATTTGGTAAAGTAAAAAAAAACAACACTAAGGATGTGTTGGGAGCTCTGTACAATCTGGCAAAGTAAAAAAAAAAGCAATATCACATACTAGACATATAGGGAGTCTAGCAGCTAATTTAGTGTAGATTCCTTTTTGTGTGTGTTATAAACAATTCCTTTCACAAAATATAATTACCAGCATATTCTCAAGGAAATATTCCAATGGCCTTTCTTTCCAGTGATTGTTTACTTGTTCAAATGCTACTTCGCCAACACTGTTCGGGTGATTGATTACTATGTCTGTGATTTTATTTTAGTAATTTCTTTTTGAGTTAGCAGACTCAAGTTATTTCACCAACTTGAGCTGAAAGCCGAGAGAGTTATATCATTATTCTTTGTTAGATTTTGATTAATCATAGGAAGCATTCTTTTATGATTATGTCATAGTTAATAACTAAGAATTTTTAACATTATTTAGTTAAAATATTCTTGATCATCATATATGTTCTCACTACTTACTCAATTAGTATTTTTTTTTTCTTTTACCCCCCTTCACAATTCAAAAGTTAAAACCTCGCTGAGAAACCTCGACAAATAATAAGAGGTATAATATAGAATTTCACTTTTACCGCAGAGGTCCAACAAAGCTATAGAAGTAAATAAAAAGCAGAACTGTCTAGGGATTAATATGTCAAAATATAATTATATTATACGAATTAATATAATTTTTCTTACAGTATATAATGGAGCGTGTTGTGAATCCTGGACCGATTGATCGTACACTTCTTCTCTCTCAGCATGAGCATAAATCAGAATTGTTATGAAAAGGTGAGATATCATTTAGTAGCCTTATGAGGACGGTGCGCATGAATGATGCCTGGAATTTATTTCGTTTGCACCGATCTCATGAACGTGTTGAGGAGATCTTACGTAGGTCCGGAATGTATGATGTAGTTTGTGTGGGCAGGATGCAGTATGATTGTGCCCTTGTTACAGTTATGGTTGAGCGTTGGAGACCAGAGACTCATTGCTTCCACTTACCTTTTGGTGAGGTCAAGATTACATTGCAGGATGTGTAGGTCTTGTTTGGTTTGCGCATTGATGGTGATGCTGTGTACATTCAGGATGCTACCCGGAGGATTCGTCCATGGCGTACTTTATTAGAGACACTCACATGATGCACCATAACACCTACTGATATGGATGGTGCGAGTCGGGTGAGGATACATAGCATTACCGGCTACTTGCGAGATCAGTTACAAGTAGATCCGATAAGAGATGCTACTCCAGTAGAACGAGTGGAGAGGATTGCTAGACTTTACATGCTTGTTATATTAGGGGGCATCTTATTTCCGAGCACTTCAGGAAACCTTATTAGTTTACAATACTTGGCGTTTCTAGATCCTATCCACGATGTAGGTAAGTACAGTTAGGGCAGTGCAGTGCTAGCCTACTTGTACCGTGCACTTTGTCGGGCATCTATCGGTAATGTAGTTGACATTTGCGGATTTATTCCTCTCCTTCAGGTAACTTTACTTAATTTTTAAAATACATTCAAATGTAAGAATCTTTAACATTATACCGTACAAGAATATTTTTTCTATATTCAATTTTTTAAAATATTTAAATTACATACAAATAGTTTATTTTCTTTGCCTGCTTCTTTCGACAGAAACTTGCATTGATAAAGCACACAATGTTATTCTATTAGAAAACCTACATAGTTTTAAAAAAAGGGTCCAACCAAAGGTTGAAACTTACTTCATAATAAATATGAATAATTATTATAAAACCTGCATAATTTTAAAAAAGATTCACATACATTTTCCTACAGCTATAAAAATATATATATGTAATTATCTTCTTTTTTTTTGTTAATGATGATAATTTAATTATTTTGTTTGTCACATCAAGGTTTGGTGTTGGGAGAGGATCTTGCCTGTACATCCATCAGTTCCTCCTCAGCATGATGGTGACATATTACTTCCATATGCTAGGCGTTGGACGCGTGGAATTGATAGGGATACTGAGTCATATCATGTTCTTATCCCAATTAGAGACCAGTTAGACCGCATGACGGAGGATCAGGTACATCAAATAATTTTTGCAACTCTACTAAACAATTAAAAAATATAAATTACATATAAAAGTAAATCAATAATAATTTTATTTGTATACTAATCAGTGAATGTTGATTTTATTTAATTGTTATATTTTAAATATAGTTTCGATGGACACCGTACAATGACATTTTACATACACTGCCTCATTGTTGTATGGTCGATGAGCCTCTATGGATGACATGTGTCCCTATGTTTTGCCTAGAGATTGTTGAAGTGCACTCGCCTGATAGAGTAATGTGTCGGTTTGGTCATTCCCAGCATGTACTTGTGATTCCTAGTTGGGGAATCAACCACCACGTGCATGATCAGCGTAGGAGGCTTGGACCAGAGGTTCTTGAAATGATGGATAAATATTTTCGTGATTGGGATAATCGACATCAGAGTTTAGCGGTTGAGCTAAATGATGGTACTAGCGGGGAAGGGTATAGATTATGTTACATGCGGCATGGAAGATTGCTTATAGGTAGGCCTGCATTAGAGGTTGATGTATCGTCAGGCTTTGTTCATTCTGCTGGTTCTAGTATTGCAATGTCCAGAGGACTATTTAAATTGTATAGTCTTGCATTATAGTGGCAGAGAGACACAACCTCAGCTTCACATGGTGAAGAGGTATCTCAGATTGTTAAAGATACATTGCTTGTGGCCGGAATATAATTTAGAGAGCCATTTTTTTAGGGAGATCCTTTATTTGAACATGTGCGTGCAAGGGGACCCAGACATGGACGGATGGGGCATAGAGGTAGAGCTCGAGGACGCTTTCTAGGATGTGGCGCTGGTGGTATGCCTATTCCTCCAGACATAGAGGCAGACGTGAGAGTAGAGGCTGATGATTTGCATGTTCATCAGTTTGGCACGTAAGACATCACGAATTTATTACATATGTCATTTGATCCTTATTCAAGACCGACTCGAGATGTAGAAGGAATCGGACGTATGAGCTATGAATCAACAATAGATGTTGGAGATTATATACCCGATATGGCGGTAAGCATTAACAATTAATTATAAACTTAAAACATTACTAACTTATATAAATATTTCAAAATAAATAAATAAAACTATTTATATATTTTTGTAGGGCACATCAGGTACTGTCCATTGTGACCCGAAGATACTACTATTTATAACACTCAAGATTTTATCGAAGGATTGCTTGATGATCCGATTGAGTCGCAGGTTTGTGTTATTTATCTATTTAATACAGTTATTTTTTTAATTCCTGAATAAGGGGTCTTTTGTTTTTCTTTTGTTTTAGCTATCGAGAATTCAAGATGCTTGACCAAACAGTCTATAAATATATTCTCCGAAAATAGTAAGTGGGAGGAAAAAAATAATTTTGAGATCCCATGAATAAGGCGATAGAATCTCAAACTTTGGTGTTGAAACATCATACATGCACACATAATTGAAAATGACTTGAATGTCTATTACCTTTAACAATACACAACTTGCATCACATTGCATATTCCTATCATTTATACTTTTATTTTTTAATTTCTACTATCTAACTTTGTATTTGCAGACCACCTTATCATCACTCTCGTCTCCAGATGTTACTTTCATTATGCCAGTGGATGATATGCCGCAAACACCTGAAAGAAAAAACTTGTTAAAAGAATTGTAAAGAGTGTGAACATAAAGGATCTTCCGGCCAAAAAGAGGAAGAAGAACAATGAAGATGAAGATGGATATACGGGATTTAGACCGCGAAATGTTTTACGGATTTCAAAAAAGGGTTGTGGAACATAATATTATTATATTTGTGTATGAATCTTTTTTTGAGGGTATATAGTAAATTATTCTAATCATATATAGTTTTATTTTGGTGTATGTATCTTTTTTTTGTGGTGTATAGTATTATTGTTTTAGTTATATATATTATTATTATTTTTTGTATGTATTTTTTTCTTTTAAAAAGTGAATGAAAAAATTTGAAAATTTAAACATGACTTGAAGATGATCAAAAGTTCAAATAAAAAGTTGCATAAAAATTGATACAAGAATAAATTAACACAATTAAACATCTTTCTTTAGCTACTACTACCATATGAGGCGTTTCGAGTTCGTCAATGACAGTTGCGCCTATCATGGCCTATTTGTTTGCACATTGAGCACTTGCGAGTGAGTGTACTTGCAGGAACATCCATTTCATTTTGTATACGGGTGGTTTTATTTATGCCCATTTTTCGTAAATAATTTTTATTTGCTATCATAAGAAAGGGACTATCAGGCCAATACTTTTCACCGCCGAGTGGATTGAATTGTCCAAAGTAGGCTTTTTTGTAGCTACGCACAGTGAATTCTGGTGCCATATGCTCCCATGCTTGATACCCAATTTGGTCAAATTCCTTTATTGCATGAGAACACGGAATGTGGTATGATTTCCATTTACCACATTGACATTTTCCTTGTGATGCATTTACAATGTGCTTATTACCACCACGACCATGATGCATATGTGTTTGCACCTCAAATATGTTTTCCCTTTGTTGGTGATAGTTGATCAGTGTGTGAAGTTGTGACTTTTTTCGATTATCCTCAAAAATCTTGAATGGTTTAGGCATCCGTTGTTGCATTTCCTGTACTAAATGATTAACAAATTTTGATCTTGTAACAAATCTCTTACCATTGCAGTTGCTGGCAGACCCCTTGCTGATTTGAGAAGACCATTGAATGATTCAGAACTGTTTGTTGTCAGCATGCCCCATCTCTTACCTCCATCCCTGTGCAATGTCCATTTGTCAAGATCGTTCTTTATTAGCCACACATATGCTTCCGCATTAATCTCCTTGATCATTTCTATTTTTTTCAAAAAAAAAAATTCTCCTGATAGTGATTTGCAGTTGTCCATAACAGGTTGTTCAAAGTGACATTTTTGAATTTTTTTGAAAATTGGCTTTCAAATGTCTTAAACAAAAACGATGGAACCCAAACGGAGCCTGCCAACTCGGAGAATTATACACGGATGAGAGTATTCCGTGATGCCTATCTGATATCAATGTGACCCCTCTACGACCCTTGACAACGTGCAAGTGCAAATGATCCAAAAATAAAGTCCATGTCTCTATGCTCTCATTTGCAACTATTGCAAATGCCAAAGGTAATATAGAGCCATTACCATCTATTGTAATCGCAATCAACAACTTGATATCATATTTTTCATTGATATGTGTTCCATCGATCGATATAACAGGACGACAATGCACAAACCCATCAATGCATGGTTTAAAATCCCAAAGCACATAATTGAATACATCTTCAATGACATCGACACGCCGCTCTGTTTTCCATTCTACTATTGTTCCAGGATTGAAGTGTTTCAAAGATTCCATGAACCTCGGTAACTCGGCAAAAGAACGCTCCCAAGTACCATAGACTTTTTCAAAATCCCGCTTGCGATCAAGATAGGCTTTTCTTCTACTTATCGAAATGCCATATGCTTTAAGAACGGCTATTTGTCAGTCTTTGATGGAAAACCTGAAAAGTGATAATAATATTAATTATCAAATAAAAATGAATATTTTCTTATTAAATAAGAATCATCTAAGGATAAAATAGTACCTTGGCGTTCTTTCTATATCAACACGGAGGACGTTAGCAATCATCTCAACATCCAAGTTAAATGTCCTTCACGACATGTACCCATATCACATGTATGTTCTTCAATGTATCTTCCAACTTTTCACATGTTAGTATGTTTATCAATAAAAGAAGTCAACCTAAATCGATATCCTTGTTCTACACGCCTGCAAACAAGTCGCCATGATTTTTTTGTCGATTTAATAACAAAGTACTCCAGTTTAACTGCTCTTTGCAACTGCTTCTTTGAATTGAATAACATGCCTTTTTCAATATAAATAGCACCATTCATGAAATAATCTGGTTCATGCTACGTAATTTGTGATGTATACTCATCATATGTATCACCAAAGATATCTGAACCATCCGTGAGATGATCAAGATAAGGAATTTCATGATTACGAATTGGGCTCATGGACATTGATCTTGGCGATCGATTGAGAGTAAAAAAATCATCATCACTAGATGATGCCTCAAATGGAACATTATCTCCTGATTCCTCAGTATTAGCAAATCATCACTATCACTAGCTGAAGGTGATCCATAATTAGGAAGTAACGATCATCGATATTCACAGGATCAATGGGTTCATCTTGTGTAATATTTTCCCTATATATGTAAAAAGGTATAAATATTTCGCTCATGCAATTAACTTACTTAAATAAAAAAAATCAAGCGTTGGACATACTGATAATCATCTGTACCAAAAGTAGACGAGACATGAAAATTTGAGGATGTCCCAACATTTTCCGTCATTTCAAAGTGTGAGGACTGACCAAAATAATTATCTAATCCATAACTTCGAGCAATATTCCTATCTTGCTGAGGTAAACCGCTACAAAATATATAATAATAAGAAAAATAAATCATATAAACTAATAAATTATTGACAAAATCAACAAATAATGATTGAAATATAATTATTAAGCATTACCGATCACTTTCATTGATAGTTTCATTTAAATCAAAATCATATCGGCCGATAAGAATATTTTGATAATGAGTATGTTAGGAAAATCAGTAGATTGAGTTATTGGAAATTCATCAACGCTATTACGATTTTCTAATTGGGGATTGACATCGACTGATAAATGAGAACGTTGTTGACTAATCTTAGGCTCCTTCCTAACATAGATTTCAAGTATTGTTAACTTGATTTGATCTATGTAGTCATTTGGAACCCTCAAAAAGTCGGTCAACGATTCGTCATTATAGATAATCCACTCTCCAAAATTAACTTGTCCTTGTGATAAAAATGAAGTAGGGTATTTTTCGACTATAATCAAATTATAATCAGTACTGTTTATACCCATTCTTTTATAAATTGATAAAATGAATTTATGATATCGAACATTAATTGGATATTTAGCATTGTGTTTGGGAGGACAATTATAATAAACGGTATTTCCGTCATGTATAATTTCACCATCCCAATAAATTGAAACTTTGACTTTAGGTGTAGAAGACATTTTTTTTGAGATTGAATGAACAAATATAGAAGATTTTATGTTGTAGGTGATATCAATTATTTTAAACGTCCTTAAATAGAGATTGAAAGTTTTTTCAGAATAAAAAAAATAAAAATACATAGTGTAATATTTTTTTCCATTTTATGACATGTAAAATCAACATAATTGTATGACAACACTGAAAAAACTTTTTCAAAACGCAAAAAATATTCCTCTTATAAAGTGTAAGAAAAAGTTACACTTTATAAAGTGTAATAAAAAGTTCCACTTTATAAAGTGGAAGATTTTCTTCCACTTTATAAAGTGGAATATTTTCTTCCACTTTATAAAGTGGAAGAAAAAGCTCCACTTTATAAAGTGTAAGTTTTTCTTACACTTTATAAAGTGTAAGAAAAAGTTCCGTTATACATTAAAAATACACGTTATGACACTAACGGAAAACGTTTGAAAAATTGGATAAAGTGAAACTTTTTTTTCCACTAAGCTTATTTTAGTTAGTAACAAAAATAGTGGCTTATTTTGGTCATTTTTATATTTTGGTGGCTTTTTTTGATTCCCAACTCGTGTGAAGAAGAAAAGGTGTGGGAGGTCTGTATTATGTGATGGGGGTTGGAAGGAGATTCCAATTTATTATTTATTTATTTTTACTTATTTTTTTTTTATCAAATGCACTTATATTTTATTTTAATTTTATTTTTGTCACGTCCGTTTTAAGGAGTAAATTTACCTTTAAGTAATAAGTAAATGTATGTAATAAATCGTCATGATTGTTGAAAGAAGTATCGACTTTTCAAAATAAGTGTATTTCTTTTTCTTTTTGTTTTTCTTGTAGATAATTTTATTAATTGACACAAAACATACTTATAAATCATATTTACTTAATTAATTATTAATTAAAAAAAACCACCATAGCACACAAATAATCCAATATTACCAAAAATAAAATAAATAAAAATAACTATAACCTTTTTTTAAAAAAATAAAATCTTGTAGTTGTATTCGAGGGAAGAATCTGTTAAACTTTTTACAATATCCGTATTGAATGCAAAAATATAACGACAGCAGACCATAAAAAAGTGTAGTTAAAATAGACCATCATGGAGCCATTTCTGCAACAAACCCTAATTTATTAAATTTTATTTGAACATAAGTTTAACCAGAGTTGAGTTAGGTAGTATTCCATTATTCTATTTTTAAAATTTTAATTTTTAAATATGTAATAACGTTCTTGTGCAATTAAAGACTTCTCATTTAATTAAGTAAGATAAAACAAAAAGCATAAAGTATTTTTCTAAATATAAAAATAGTTTTTTGTAAAATTATTAGTATATTTAAATATTTAATTGTAAATTTAATAAATCAAACAAATTATAAATTTCATAAACTTTAATACAACTTTTAATTACATATGATTACTCGGATAATAAATTCTCCTCATTTTCAATTTTAAAATTATGAAACTCAAGTTATCATTTTTTTTGCCTTGGTGTTTAGCATTTCTATTGCAGTCTAACTATTTTGAATCCATACTATTCCCTATCAAGAATTTTTTCATAGTCAGAGCTTGAACTCAAGCCTTGTAATTAAGGAAGAAGTAATCTCATTCAAACACCACGAGAGCAAAAGCTTGAAAAACTCTAAGAAGTTAAAAAAGGAAATCTCGACTCTTTTTGGGAAAGACATAATACATAAATGCACTATTTAACTTGATTTTGGTTGACATTTATACTCTTAAACTTTGGGTGTATATAAGTAAACACTTGAATTTATATAAAATTAATCAAGTAAATACATGCGTCCTACGTGACACAACACATATAAAATGACACGTAAGACGTGAAATTATCATATAGGTTGTCACGTAAGATACATGCGTCTGTTGATTATAATTTATATAAATTTAAATCTCTATTTATACATATCTAAAATTGAATGAGGTAAAGTTATTTGAGGTAGAGTTAAAATGCACGTTCATGTGTTGTACCTAATCGAAAGTAAATTTTTTGTTTAACCAGAGCTGAGTTAGGTAGTAACCATATGAATGAGTTTATGACCGTTTGAAAGGCAATGGGCACACACAAGTACATGTACAGTCAATTATATATGACAAAGCCTTTAGCTTTACTGCTCAATTTCCAAAAACACTGTCTCCCATTCTCAACAAAAACATACATATATATATGAAAAAATCTGTAAATTAACACTTATCATACATATAAAGTACCACTAAAACAGTCATATAGCTCCTGTACTTCAGTAGCCACTCTCATTTTGTTGTCTACACTAGAAAACTCTGTTTTCCCTTCTTCTTCTCCTTCCTCTTCTCTCACCAACCAACTTTTTCTCTTGAAAAAGTAAAGTGCAATTTCTTCATTATTGCTTCCACAATCATGGCTGCTTTTATGTTATCTTTGGTGTTTTTATTGGCTATAATTGGTCACTCAAGTAAGCAAACACTTTTCACTTGCCCTCATGTTTTCTTTTTTTCATATTTTCTTGTGATGGGGTTTCACTATATATTGCCTCTTAAGATGTGTTCTTGATTCTATTAAGTTCAAAGATTGAGTCTTTTTCTCTTTGTCTTTAAGTATTCAGCAATTTTCATATTTGTACTGAGATGGGGTTCCACTATTTTGCTGTTCTTGATTCTGCTTAGTTCAAAGATTCAGTCTTTTCCTCTTTGCCTTCAAGTTTTCGTGTTTTTCTTGACATGGGGTTTCACCAAATGTTGATCTTGAGGATGTTCTTGATTCAACCAAGTTCAAAGATTCAGTCTTTTCCTCTTTGCCGTCAAGTTTTCATGTTTTTCATGACATGGGGTTTCACCAAATGTTGATCTTGAGGATGTTCTTGATTCAACCAAGCTCAAAAATTCAGTCTTTTTCACTTTGCTTTCAAGTTTTCTGCATTTCTCATATTTTCTTGAGATGGGGTTTCACTATATTTTGCTTTTAAGGATTTTCTTAATAATACCAAGTTCAAAGATTCAATCTTTTTCCCTCATATTTTCTTTGTTTTCTGTATTTTTCATATTTTTCTTTAGATGGGGTTTCACTATATTATGATCTTATGGATGTTCTTGATTCAACTAAGTTCAAAGATTCAACCTTTTTTTCCCTTTTGTCTTCATATTTTTTCTGTTTTTTTGCAAATTTCATATTTTTCTTGATATGGGGTTTCACATAAGGATGTTCTTGATTCTGCTTAGTTCAAAGATTCAGTCTTTTTCCCTTTTAATTGGAAACACACAAAGAGATTTACTTGTTTGAGCTGATTTTCTTGTGGATTTTGTTTCTGCAGGTGCTAGTTACTGTACTTGCAAAGATGGTATAGATGTTAAAATTCTTCAGGAGAACATAGATTTTGCCTGTGGATCTGGAGCTGATTGCACAGCTATCCATACTAATGGTGCTTGTTTCAACCCTGACACTATCAAAGACCATTGCAACTATGCTGTTAATAGTTATTATCAAAGAAAAGGTGCATCTGGTGCTAGCTGTGACTTTAAAGGAACTGCAACTTTGACACCATCAGCACCAGCTTGTAAAGTTTCCTCAAATATACACTAAATCATTTTATTCATTTTTTCACTTTCAAATGCTTATTGTTAACTCTCTTTTTGTTTTGTTTTGATTTTGATCATTAGCTGCTGGTTCTGGATGTGTATATCAGTCCACTGCAGGGTATGTTTTCTAAGCTTGTGTTATAATATGTTATGTTAGATCTAGCATTGCATTAGATTCTACTTAAAGTTTTAACTTAAAAGTAAAGGAAAGATTCTTAGTGTCACTCGTGGCTTTGTGATGATGATAGCTTCAATGTAAAGCTCATATTTACCTTTTGATATTAGAAAAAAGGTTGTACTCTTTTCTTTTTTTGGTGTCAATTACAAGTTGTGTGTTTTTGAAGGTAAAGGGTTGGTGAAGGAAGTTAAAAGTGTGTCTTTTGGTATGAAAATGTTGTTAGGCTAAAACAACTTAAAGATCAACCTAAAAGCCCACACTATTTTCCTCAAATGCCTTGTACCATTAAGAATGCTCAACAGCTACTTTCCATGTAAGACTTTGTTCAAACTCCCCACCGACAAATACTTCGGGGTCGTAGCTAGTAAAGAGACAACTTATTCAGCTGTTTACTTTATGTATAAGTTCTACGACGTTGGTGTAGCTAAATTGGGAAGTAAGTTATTCATGTTTAATATAATTCAAAAAGAATGAACTACTTTTCTTTAAAGTTTGTTTAATATAGAATGACTCATTTCCTTTTTTGGTAACACTTTAATTTTAATTTCGGTGTGGCAATGTTTAAGACCATTAAATTAAAGGACATTTTGGTATATTTGACTAACTTTAATTTAAGACCAAAAGATTAAAAAAGTCTTCTATATTTAATTCATTCTTTTTAAAATTGATGGAGTATGACGTTTGTTTTGCACTTTAGAAACCAACATAACTAATATATATCGTAAGTGAATTTGTGTGTTATTTTATGCAGGGGCTAAGCCAATGTACTTTGATCTAAATTCTATATTTGTCTAAAGAACCTCGACCCGCAAACTTTAAATTGTGGCTCCACCTCTGATTTTATACGGGACAGTAGATTGAATAACTAATTCATGCATAACTAATGCCCGCATAATAAACAATTCCTTAAAAGAATGAAGTTACTTGATTATGACTCAATAATGGTTGGTTGTTGTATGATTGTTGGTGCTTTTCAATACTTCATTTTACCATAAACTTCCAATAGCTATTGTCACTACTCACTACCAAATTTGGTGAGTTTGTTTCTTCATCATGTGCTTTGTGAGTTGTCTTGATATCTTCTGTCTGTTAATGCTCAATGTGTACCTTTTTTTTCTTTGCTATGATGAAAATTTCAGGTGTATATACCATCATGTAACATTTTTTAATTACGTTAGTTCATTTGCTTGTGTCATGCTTACTTGCTTCTTCATGTACTAACATTTTTTAGTCTCATTAGTTCATTCATTTATTTGTCATGCTACTTGTTACTCTCATGACGTTTTCGTGTACTAATTTACTCCTCTTTGTTTCAAGTATTTTTGGCAAGCTTGCGAAGACATTTATTATTTTTTAACATAATGTATACATAAACGTGTTGTTTAACTTGGTCTCAACTGGCATTTATGTCTTCCAACTTTGAATGTCCACAAGTAGACACATGTATCCTACGCGGCGTCATGGCGATTCATGTCTGGCACATGCGTCTACTTGTGCAACTTTAAGTGACACCTAAATTTTGAGGACAAAGATGTCAACTGAGGTCAAATTAAATGAATCGTGTATGTATTGTACCTACTTTGTTTCGTGAATCTTTCCTTCAGTTCCAATTAGTTGGTAGTTAATTTCGTGACGCATTTAATGAGATAGTCTAGACAAATAATCTATGTTGAAATGTCTCCTTAAAGGGTGGGCATTCAAAAATCTTAAAAGACAGATAATATGGAAGGAGCATAATATTGTATATCGGTTCGATAGGTTCTTGATATCCTTTATTCTTTTGTTTACCAGAAACACAAGTCCAACAACTGTACCAGGAACTACAAGTCCATCAACAGGAGGCACTAGCACTAGCACTAGCACTGGAAGTGGCACAACATTACCAGGGACTAATCCAGCTTTTGGACTTGGACCAAGTGGCATGACCAACACAGACATAAATGGTGCTACTATTATTCATCAAAGCACTATGTTTTTCACCATGACCCTTTTGTTTACAACATTGTTGGTATGCCTAAGGGCCTAATTATGTGGACACAACTTCCACTCTTTTTTTTTTATTGGTTTTGTGGTTTCTTGTTTTTTAACATTTAATTTTTATTTTATCATGAAAAAGTTCCCCTTTAATAGGAGGTGGAATAATTAGTGGTGTAGAAGGGGGGGCCCAATCTCTATCTTTTTAGATTTTTCCCTTTTGTATATCTAGAGAGTAGAGAAAAGAGGCTGTAATTTTTTATTCAAATATTGTTATCAATGAGACTAATCTTTACTTTGCCCCATCTTTTTTTTCGAGTTAAACTTGACATAAAATTTAAAAAATAATAATTTGAAGTTGTGATGCAAAACAACTTTTGCCGTGTGTGATTTTACAAAAAAAGCTTGTTAAGTTATCTTGAGATACGTTACGTCATTATACATATGAAGTAACTTATTCTATCACGAAGATATAATGGAGAAATAATATTGTTTAAAACCTAGGTAAAATAAAATATTCTTGTATTTTATTTATGATATTTTCGTTGATTGTGAGATTAAAATTATTGTTGATAGAATATTGTACTATACTATTGTCTTCCACTAAATTAAAAATTAGACAAGACAGAGGAACTAACCTGACTCATCCCATGTGCTATGAAAGGAGAAAGAAAACAAAATATCAACTATATATATAAGTCACTAATAGCATTAGAAAATCATTATAGCTCTTATGATTAGCAATACCACAAATTTTCAATGATTTTTAGAATTTAATTTTAAAAAGTAGTTTTTTAAAATATTGAAAAATTATTTTAAAAATAAATAATCATGTGTTTGAATAAGAGTATCACAGTTGAAAGAAAGCTATTGATGTGTCTGACAAATAAGTGTGTTAAAATACTTTTTTTAATTAAAATGTTTAAAATATACTAAAAGTTGTTAACATTATATAAAGTTGATTAATTTAAGATTTTTATTTCTAAAATAAAAATTAATTTATATTTTAATTCAATTTCAAGAAATTATTATTTAAATTAGTTTTTTTTATGCTTAACTTATTTTAAATATCAAAAATATATAATTTGAATAGAACACATGAAAGATTTAAAATTGTTTTTAATTACATTCATAATTTATAATATTTGATATTTCTTTATCTTCACAAATTATTTATAAGAGGAATATAATTTTATTATTTAAGTTAATCTTATATGCACAACTTATTTTATGTGCACACTTTCGTTGATGCAACAATAGATTTTGTCTTACTTTGATTTACTTGATTACTAGTTTTAATACCATCATTGAAAATTTATCTTTATAGTGTTGACTTAGAAAACATAATTGAATTCTTATCTTATGGATCATCACTTTCATCATCCCCTTCATCATTAGGATTAATAAAGTATTTTCTACCATTATCATCAATATCATTTATTTTTTCTTCGTTAAAATTTACATAGTTTTATAAAATTGTTCTTGATTTGCAGCACATGCTCTTTCTCCCGTAACAATAATATCATAAAATAATGCATCATAGCAAAAATCTATGAGCAAAAGATCTTTAATTTATTTTTATCTTTCTGTAATGAAAGATAAGAAATAAATTTAAGTAAATTAAAATTCAACAATGAAAGAAATATGAAATACATATAAAACAATGTGAGAAATGTACCTTAATTTTTCGCCTCCATCAATCATCCTCTGTCATAATTGTATTTTTGGTGGCATGTCATCCTATACATGTATCACCCCTCATTAATTGCTTAAAAAGAGTCCTTTATTTTTCGTTCCTATCAATCATCTGCCATAATTGTATTTTTAATGAGCATGTCATCCTATACATGTATCCACCCCATCAATTGCTTCAAAAGAGTCCATTAGGCTTTCAAGCTATTTCAATGATATTTTATTTGTTTTTGTCGTCTTTTTATTGAATTCATTGATCATATTTTTTCTCCATCTTTAAATAAATGAATGTTGGATCTATTTTCTTTCCTAATCTCTAATAAACATAACTCTATAAATTCAAGATGAAATATCATATCCCACTGAGATTAATTTGTTTCAAATTAATTCCTGACATGGTGAAAATGGTTTGAAGATAAAAGTATATAGGAAAATTGAGAATATATACTTCTATAATCTTATAATAGATACAAATATACGCTACACACAATCAAATTATATACTACGAAAAACTAAAAAAAATAGAGAGACTGTTATAAATCCATTAAATAAGTGGATAGTCCATAAAGTTAGTACATGAACAACCATTCATATTCACTAGGTTACATGAACCTTTTTGGATAAGTATGTATCTATTTATTATGATACTTAATATGGTGACCTTTGGAATGATTTCTCACTCTATAAATAGGGTTGTTCATTCACTATTGTAATATATACATATGAAACTTATATATACTTGAATAAGAAGAAAGTCTTCTACTACATCTATTTCTCTTGTCTTCTTCTTATAATCTTGATTTTACAACACGTTATCAGCACGAGTCTCTACCAGTTCAAGTAAAGACTTTCAAAGCCTCGGAGGTAAGAATTTCCTTTATTTTTAAATAATGTCTAATCTTTCTAAACTTGAATTTCTTGCTCTAGACATATCGGGAAAAAGCTATCTATCATGGGCACTCGATGCAGAAATTCATCTTAATGCGATGGGTCTAGCAGACACCATCCAAGAAAATAATCAAGCATCGAATCAAAACCGTGCTAAGGCGATGATATTTCTCCGTCATCACCTTGATGAGGGTTTGAAAATGGAATATCTCACTGTTAAGGATCCTCTGGTGTTGTGGAACAATTTAAAAGATAGATATGACCACCTGAAGTTGGTTGTCCTTCCACAGGCACGTTATGATTGGATCCACTTGAGACTTCAAGATTTTAAATCTATCAGTGAGTATAACTCTTCTATGTTTAAAATTATCTCACAATTAAAATTATGTGGAGAAAATATCACTGACCATGATATGCTGGAAAAAACGTTTTCCACTTTCCCTGCCTCGAGTATGCTTCTGCAGCAGCAATACCGAGAAATGGGATTTAAAAAGTATTCCGAATTAATCTCACATCTCCTTGTTGCTGAACAACATAATGATTTACTGATGAAAAACCATGAAAGTCGACCTACTGGTTCTATGCCATTTCCTGAAGTAAATACGGCAAATTTTCACCAATCTAAGCGTGAAAAAGGTCGTGGCCCCAGTCGTGGCCGTGGTCGTGGTCGAGGAAGAAATCTCAATCATGGTGATCGTCTTGCACTAAATAATAACATTCAACACCAGCAGTGTAAAAAGAAGAATGAAAAACATGACGTAGTGCAGAAGAAAAATTCAGACAACAAATGTTATCGATGTGGAGGAAAAGGACATTGGTCACGTACCTGTCGTACGCCAAGGCACCTGGTTGAGTTATATCAAGCTTCCCTGAAGGAGGTGAAAAATAACGCAGAAGCCAACTTTATCACGGAAGATACTGTTGAACCCATGCATCTAGATGTAGCGGATTTCTTTGAGAACCCCGAAGGAAAGATAGATCACCTGATAGGTGATGGGTCTGTGATAATATAAATATATTTCATTTTCGTCGTTTATATGAACTAGTATGAATATGTTTTCCTAGATTTGTAAATAACTAAAAGGTTGTGTATTGTTTTTGTTTAGTAATAATATTATAATGTTTATTTCTTTTATATCTTTTATCTTGAAGAATATATGGATACCTCAATGATCAATCATGAAGATATTTGTATAATTGATAGTGGAACAACGCACGCCATATTCAAAGATGAGAAATACTTCTCCTACTTGCTTAGAAGAAAAGCAAATGTTACTACAATTTCTGGTAATTCAAACTTAATAGAAGGCTCCGGAAGAGCTACTATATTTCTGCCTAAGGGGACAAAACTTGTCATAGAAGATGCTTTGTTCTCTTCTAAATCCCCAAGAAACCTGTTAAGTTTTAAAGATATTCGCCGAAATGGATATCATGTTGAGACAATAAATGAAATGAATGTTGAATACCTTGGTATTACCAAGATTGTCTCAAACCAGAAATATGTATTGGAGAAATTATCAACTTTATCTTCTGGCCTGTATTATGCAAAAATAAGTACGATTGAAGCACACTCTATCGTAAACCAGAAGTTTACTGACTTAAAGACTTTTGTGCTTTGGCATGACCGAATAGGTCATCCTGGATCAATAATGATGAGACGAATCATTGAAAACTCAAATGGTCATCCATTAAAGAACCTGAAGATTCTTACAAATGATGAGTTTTCATGTGCTGCTTGCTGCCAAGGCAAATTGATTACTAGGCCATCACCAATGAAGGTTAACATTGAATCCCCTCAATTTTTGGAACGAATACATGGGGATATTTGTGGACCTATTCACCCATCTAGTGGGTCGTTTAGATATTTTATGGTCCTAATAGACGCATCTTCAAGATGGTCTCATGTGTGCCTCTTATCATCTCGCAACCTGGCGTTTGCAAAATTATTGGCACAAATGATACGATTAAGAGCGCAATTTCCAGATTATCCCATTAAGACAATTCGTCTTGATAATGCTGGCGAATTCACATCCCAAGCTTTTGATGCTTATTGCGTATCGGTAGGGATAAAAGTTGAACATCCTGTAGCTCATGTTCATACTCAAAATGGCCTTGCTGAGTCATTTATTAAGCGCTTACAATTGATAGCAAGACCTCTACTTATGAAAAGTGAGTTGCCTACTACTGTTTGGGGTCATGCTATCTTACATGCAGCATCACTTGTTCGTCTCAGACCGACTCATTATAATAAATACTCCCCATTACAATTGGTATTTGGTCATGAACCAAATATTGCTCATCTTCGAATTTTTGGATGTGCTGTATATGTGCCTGTAGCACCACCTCAGCGCACCAAGATGGGCCCTCAAAGAAGGTTAGGCATATATGTTGGGTTTGATTCACCCTCAATAATTCGCTACCTTGAGCCATTGACGGGAGATTTATTCACTGCAAGATTTGCAGATTGTCGATTTGATGAAACAAATTTTCCGCAATTAGGGGGAGAGAAAAATAAACTTAAAAGTGAAATTGCATGGAAAGTTTCGTCATTATCTCATTTTGATCCACGCTCCCCTGTGTGTGAACAAGAGGTCCAGAAGATCATCCATTTGCAAAACATAGCAAATCAAATGCCAGACGCATTTACTGATTCAAAAAGGATAACAAAGTCACATATTCCTGCAGTAAATGTGCCTATCCGAATCGACGTCCCAAAAGGACCATCTACAAGTGTCATAGCTTCTGAATCACAAATACGCCTGAAGCGTGGTAGACCATTGGGTTCAAAAGATAAGAATCCTAGAAAAAGAAGTACAAAAAATGACACTACAAAAGAATTTCACGAAGAAATTCAAGATCTGATTAATCCTGATATTCCTGAAGAAATCAGTGAACCCGAGACTCAAGTAAATGAAGAACTCTCAATAAGTTCTTCTACAGGTGATGGGATAAGTTTAGATCGATCAAAAATCATAGTGGATAATGTTTTCGCATATGATGTTGCACTTAACATTATGCAAGGAAATGAGGATCTTGAACCTCTATCCGTCGAAGAATGTCGACAAAGACATGATTGGCCAAAATGGAAAGAAGCAATTGAATCAGAATTGAATTCACTTGCTAAGCGTGAGGTTTTTGGACCAGTAGTCCAAACGCCTAGTGATGTTAAACCAATTGGCTATAAATGGGTCTTTGTACGAAAAAGAAATGAGAGAAATGAGATTGTAAGATACAAGGCACGCCTTGTTGCACAAGGATTCTCTCAACGACCTGGTGTCGACTATGAAGAAACATATTCACCTGTTATGGATGCAATAACTTTTCGATATCTCATCGGTTTAGCTGTACATGAAAATCTTGAAATTCGTCTAATGGATGTGGTTACAGCTTACCTTTACGGTTCACTTGATAATGAAATTTATATGAAAGTTCCAGAAGGACTTAAAATGCCTGAAGCATGTAGTTCAAAATCTCGGGAAATATATTCAATCAGATTACAAAAGTCATTATATGGCTTAAAACAATCAGGGCGCATGTGGTATAATCGCCTCAGTGAGTACTTGATAAAACAAGGTTATATAAACGATGTCATTTGTCCTTGTATATTTATTAAGAAAACAACATTGGGATTTGTTATTCTTGCTGTTTATGTTGATGACATTAATCTCATTGGAACTCCAGAAGAGGTTCAAAAGGCAATTGAATATCTAAAGGAAGAATTTGAGATGAAAGACCTTGGAAAGACAAAAATTTGTCTTGGACTACAAATAGAATATTTAGTAGACGGGGTCTTCATCCATCAATCTGCCTATACTGAGAAAATCTTGAAACGATTTTACATGGACAAAGCACATCCATTAAGTACTCCAATGGTTGTCCGATCACTTGAAGTGAGTAAGGATCCATTCCGACCTCAAGAAGAGAATGAGGAACCTCTTGGTCCAGAAGTACCTTATCTTAGTGCAATTGGGGCACTTATGTATCTTGCTAATGCTACGAGACCTGACATAGCATTTTCTGTTAATTTGTTAGCAAGATATAGTTCTTCCCCTACACGAAGACATTGGAAAGGAGTTAAACATATATTGCGATATCTAAGGGGAACTAGTGATATGGGTCTGTTTTATACTAACAAAGATAGTGCAGATCTTGTTGGTCATGCAGATGCAGGTTATTTATCTGACCCACATAAAGCTCGATCACAAACAGGCTATCTGTTCACATATGGAGGTACTGCTATATCATGGCGATCTATGAAGCAGTCTATTGTCGCTACTTCTTCAAATCATGCTGAGATAATAGCCATTCATGAAGCAAGTAGAGAATGTGTATGGTTAAGATCAGTAATACATTCTATCAAAGAAAGATGTGGTTTGAAGTGTGACGTCAAGATACCCACAATACTCTTTGAAGACAATGCTGCATGCATAGCTCAATTAAAAGGAGGCTTTATAAAAGGAGATAGAACGAAACACATTTCACCAAAATTATTCTTCACACATGATCTCCAGAAGAATGGTGATATTGATGTGCGACAAATTCGTTCGAGTGATAATCCAGCAGATTTATTTACTAAATCTTTACCGGCCTCAACTCTTGAGAAGATGGTTCACAAAATTGGAATGCGGAAACTTAACCATCTGAATCGTGGTTTTTATCAGGGGGAGTAAAATACGCACTGTACTCTTTTTTCCTTAATCTAGGTTTTGTCCCATTGGGTTTTCCTAGAAAGGTTTTTAATGAGGCAGCAAATAATGCGTATCAAAAGATATGTGTACTCTTTTTCCTTCACTAGAATTTTTTCCCACAGGGTTTTTTTCTAGTAAGGTTTTAACGAGGCACAATATCTATGGACATCCAAGGGGGATTGTTATAAATCCATTAAATAAGTGGATAGTCCATAAAGTTAGTACATGAACAACCATTCATATTCACTAGGTTACATGAACCTTTTTGGATAAGTATGTATCTATTTATTATGATACTTAATATGGTGACCTTTGGAATGATTTCTCACTCTATAAATAGGGTTGTTCATTCACTATTGTAATATATACATATGAAACTTATATATACTTGAATAAGAAGAAAGTCTTCTACTACATCTATTTCTATTGTCTTCTTCTTATAATCTTGATTTTACAACAGAGACTATTTAATACATAATCCAAAAAAAAAAAATACACTGCAAGACTTGCAACAGAAAATAAAACACAATTTTTTTTAAAAAATACATAATCCAGAAAGAAAATGCAAAATTGAGAGACAATAAAGAAGAAACTAAAAATTGTTCATTATTTTCATGCATCTAGTTGTATCCAAAGGGTGGTTGGTGACAACTTATAAATTACTAGAGAAAACATTCTTATATTTTATTTATAAAATTGATATATTTAATACCTCACATCGACTAATTTACAGTAATAGATGATATGTGTTGTCCTTTTTGTATTAAAAGCAACCTTGTTTCCTGTTAATTAAGAAGTTAAAGAGTTATAAACATTTTTATTGTTCTTAATTGTGAGATTAAAAAATCATTTTAAAAGAATATTGTACTAATATACTATTGTCTTCCACTGAATAAAAAATTAGACAAGACAGGAACTAACCTGACTCATCCCATGTGCTTTCAAAGAAGAAAGAAAACAAAACGCCAACTAGCATACCACAAATTCTCAAGAAAATATAATTTGTACGGTCACTTATAAATTAAATAGAAAAAATATTTTAAAAATGACGTATTTTATATTAGAGAAAAAAAATTAAAATATATCTAAATTTTAATAGAAATTGTTGTAATAATATTGAACTTTGAAAATGACATTTTACCCTTTGCACTATTTGATAATGTATTCAAAAAAATATATATGCTCACGTAGACATCATAAAAATTTCATAATTATAAATAGTAACGTGTCCACATGATCACACATATATATATTTGAAATACACTATTAAACAATGCAGGAGATACAAAATCCTTCATAAAATTTAATATCATAATAATAATTTCAGTCAAAATTAAAATATTTTAAAATCCTTTTCCCCTTTATATTAATAAAGATCATTTAGATGTAAAAATTTCCTAAATTTACCTACAATAAATGAGTGCCACCATCCTAATAATTACTATTCAATATCTTCCTCAGTGGAATTCAAAAGTAATTAAAGATAATATTTATATCATTAGATGACAATAATAATAATCTAATGAAATAAAAGGATGTTATGAACAGTGGAGCTAAGAGTTAGTTGCAAATTAGTTACAGCAAGTCACAGAGTTAGTTACAATTGATATAATGTATTCTTGTGCGATTAATATTTACTTTCTCTCTTGCCACAATCACAAACGGTCGTTATCATAATCTTTATCGTCATAATCATCATTATCATTGTCAACTATCATTATCGTCATCAACCACCTCTTATATCATTGACAACTATCATCTTTATCAACTATTATTGTCAGTCACTGCTGCACCTATCACTTTCATTATTATAATTTTATTCACTGTCACCATAAATGTCACCCTATCACCACTATTAACCATTATCACTTGTACAACCCAACCAATTCTATCATCACAACTCGTACTGTTGTCAACTATCACCAACACAAGGTCAATCGCCACTTATTATTCAACTGTCACTATCACTTTCGTCGCGGCCACGACAACTAGGATCATCCATTATCATCACGATAGATCCATATTATCAACCGACTCCACCATTAAAACTAGCATCGCCGCTACGAGAATCAACGTCAACCACTACAATAACACCGCCAATTACTAACATCATTCAACTTCACCTTCATAATCCCCACCACCATTATCAACTGTCTTTATCAAAACAACAACTACAATACTAACCACCTCCACTGTCACAACAAGGGCGGATCTAGTAATAGTCAATGGATGTCACGTGACACGACTTCATCAAAAAAATTGCTATATATATTAAATTCATAAACAGCAGAATAAATTGTATATATATAGAACAGTGTGTCAAATTTTGACACTAATGTGACACGACACAGTTGGTTGAGTGCGCAAATCTTCCGTGTGAGTTTGTTGGATCGAATCCTCACAATCTCATTTTTAATACAATTTTACTAGAATTTATTATTTCGTTAATTTCTTTTCTTTCTTTTCTTCTTTTGCCTTTTTAATTTCTCTTCTTTGGGTTCTCTACATAAAATATATGTAGCACTATTAACATTATTAAAAAAAGTTAGCACTAATAATCGTTAGTTACAATTTTTTTTTTAAGAAAAAAAGGTACAATATTTTCTTTATAATTTGTATAATTCTGTGATGTTTATTTAGAAAAAGTTATAATATTATTACTAGCTATCAACACCAATCATTACAATCACTGTAAATTATTTTCATCATCACTAGCAAATATAAAAATTCTCGAATTAATTTTAATAAATTTATATTTTTTTAAATATGTAATTATTTTATTTGAATGAATATTTGTTATATTTAAATAAATTATGCATATTTATATATATTAAAAATAAATAATTTTAATTATTTAGTATTTAGATTTCGAGGCAGGTGTATTGGATGTTGTTGCATCTTCTTCTAGAGAATACTATTTCAATTCTTTTTGTCATGTCAGCTGATTGTCACATATAAATTAGGTATTCTTTTTCCTTCAATTTTTGTGCAGATTTCTTCCACATCTCTTTCAATTTTTCAATTATGGCTTTTAGGTTCTAAATTTTGGTTGAAATAATAATTTTGATGTGATTTTAAGTTAATTCCTCATATGTTCCTTCCTAAGCTTTGGTCTAGAAACGTCCAACACTTCACTTCTATTATGTGAAAAATGTAAAGTTGAAGCTAGGACTTATTTGTATTTTCATTGGAATTGATTTCGTCAAGTTTGTTAATCTCATATTAATATTTAATAGCATTTACTTTGATTTTGAGCAAAGAAGAAGATAAGGTCTTCTATGATAAGCTTGAATAGAGGGAAGATAGAAGTGGTTGTTCACATCATTTTCACTATTTGCTCCAATATTTCTTGAAGAGATTTACTTTTCCAAAAGTTAATTACATGTCTTGTGGTGTATAACTCTTCACTGTTTGTTCTAACATTTTTTGCATTTTTATTGAGATGGTATTTAAACTCGCGTTTAAAGTGGTGTTACTAAACTTTCTTGAAGTAGTTTTAGTTACTTGACGATGTATTGATTCTTGTTTGTGTACGTAAAGAACAACGATCGAGTGTGCTTTACAAGTAGATTTTCTGTTATGTGCTCTTTATATCTATGCAATAATATTTGATTGCCTCTTCATATAATATGTTTAATAAGCTTTGAATGTGGATATTAGATTGTGAATGAATGTGTAACATCTCGTAACTCGTAATAGCAATGAATAGGTTAAGAAACTAAAATTTCTCACTTTTGAAAAGAAAGGGGAAAATCTAGAAAATTTCCTAGAGTTAAGAAAGTGAGTTTTTGGTTATTTTCAAATGGCCATAACTTCTAGCTCAGGAGGAGGTAGAGTCAGTTCTTGGTATGGTTGGAAAGCCCTTCCAACGGCATCGAGTTTGCACGATTTCGATATTGTATGAAAGAGATACGCCTTCCGAAAGTTGGGCTGTCGAAGTATAGAAAGTCCAATCTGGATTTAAGTAAGGGTAAATTAGTCTTTTCACCCATCTATTTCTTAATTCTTTTTAAGGGTTTATTTGGGATAAAAATAAGTTTAGTTCAGATTAGAAAAGTTATTTTACGCTTAGGGCTTGGAGAAAAGAGAAGAGAAGAAGGAAAAAGGGAGAAACATCAAGAATTCGTCAAGAACGCTAAGGTTTTGCGAGTGGAATTCATCGGGGGTGATCCCTATCAAGGTATGTGAGATCTTTTCATGTTGGATTAGTTCACCCACATATCAACTTGTTTAATTCAGCGAATTTTGAGTAGATTGAATGATGAAAAATGATGTTCTTGAAGAACATTGTTAAATTTTTGTTGGTTGAGTTGTAGCATGCCTAAAGTTGATTTGATTCGTGTTTTCGGGTTGTTTTTAGAGTCGAATCTATTGGGTATTAAGGTTATTAATGATCCAAAAGTTTTTGGGAAAGAACCATGGAAGTTTAAAGGGTTTAGAGATGAAAAACGAAGAAGAAAAGTCGAAATGTTTATCCGTAAGGCCCTGGGGCACCGCGCCTCCCATAGAACATAGGGCATTCTCTGTCTGTAGGGCCTTGGGGAGTCGCGCCAGCCAGAGCACCCCAACTTGTCCTCCAAAGTTTGGGGTCGGGCACCCCATGCCTCTCAAAGCGCCAAGGACGCCTAGAGACCCTATTCATCCCCCATCTTTTCGTACTAATTCCTAAGTGATGTACCCATGTTTCTTAGATGATTCTAACACTCTAAGGTACATCTAAACATCATGAAATCGCCTATAAACATGAGATCATGAATCTTGAATCCATAATCCAATTCAAGAAAAGTTAAGATCAAAGTCAAAGAAGTTAAGAGTCAAAATTTAAAAGTTAAGAAGCAAGTAAAAGTGAGTTCTTAAAGTTTTCAAGAGTCTTTAACAAACATTTTAACTTTGTTTTAAGGCTCAAGCTACAAGCCAAGCAACGAGTAAAGAGTTGAGTTAAATTATCAGAAGTTATAAAGGAACTAAGCATTCGCTAAGAATAAAGTTGCAAGTTAAGCAAAAAGTAAAGAGTTGAGTTCCTTTCTCAAAAGTATAAGGAAACTAAGTATTCCCTAAGAGTTACAAATGTTTTCACATTTTGAGCAAGAAAAGGAAAGCTATACTTTTTCAACAGAGCCTTTGGCTAATTTTAATAAAAAGGAAACTATGATTTCCAAGAGAGCTTTTAAAGCTAAGTTTGAGCAATTACCTTAAACCAGAAAAGAAGTTGTTTTCAAAACATATGAGCTAAGTATTTTGGGAGTATTATTGAGCACCGATATGGGGACGTGAGTTCATATTAATTCAAGCCTCCATAAATCATGTAGCCAATATGGACAGAAGAAGAGTCATACTTTTAAGATGAATTCTTAGTGTTTTTTAGCATAGACTAGTGGATCCACTTAGTAATTTAGGTTTTATACTGACTGCAAGGTATAGGACGATTTTCTTGCAATGTGAGGAATGACGTTGTACCATCGCATAGGCTCATAGTGATGGTTGTCGGTTAGAGAATATCCCACAGAACTATATTACTTTCATATACAAGTAAATATGAGTTTGTTATTGCATTTTCATCAACGAACTAAGTTATTTTACTATTTTACTAAGCTTTATATATATCGCATGTGTTTTTATTGTTTTATATTAAGTTCAGTAATTCATAATTTCAGCAGAGCCAAGGTAAGTTCTTTCTTACTTCTTTCAAGCTTAGAGTTGTTGTTTAGCATTTCAACTCACATACTCGTACATTCAATGAAATGATGTCAGTTGACATGCATAGTTACATGATGCAGGATCAACATCCAGCGCCCCGTTGATCCACTTTGAGCACTCAGAGTCAGTGGTGATCCTCCTTGCATTCCGGAGGACTCTTTTATCATGTTTTTACTTATAGAATGTTGTGGGGTTTGTCCTAACATTCATCTTAGTATTATAGAGGCTTCATAGACAGATAGTTAGTTAGATAGTTTAGTTTGGGTCTTTATTTATTTGCAGATATTTTATTTTGAGACTTAAGTGCTATTTTGGCCAAGAAAGTTATCTTAACGTTATTTATGAGATTTTTCTCGTTTTACATTGAGTTTTGTCTTCCACTGAGTTAAGTAAGTCAGGCCAATGGTTCGCTTAAGGTCAGCAATGGTTATCGAGTGTCGGTCACGCCAGGTTGTAGGCTCGCAGCGTGAGAGGATGACCGACTTACTGTTAAATTAATTGTTGAAACTTGTAAGAAAAATGATAGTGCATCTTGCTTGTGTCTTATTTGATGTGGATTTTTTATTTGTGTAAGCTAAGAAATAAGATTCATTACTAAATGGTGGATGTTGTGATTTTGATTTTATTGTTATCGAAAAGTATTTACACTTACATTAAATCTCGGACATATTTCATAGGTAGATCACATAAAAGACTCATCATGATTCGATCATGACTTTAGGCGGAATTAGTCTTGGACACAAGAACGAAAGATATTGGCAAACACTGGGCAGTCGTCAAAAGGGATTCCTTAGAGTGGTCTGACATTAGAATAATCCTTGGAACTTTCTCCATGCCCGATAAAGAGAACATGGTCTGAATCTAGATAGCTAGCTACCTAATTTTATATTAAAGTTTAAATTTTTGAACCCACGCTTAGCACGGACAATAACCATCTAGTAATAAAGAGAAATCTGACAAGTATATGCATAGAGTTATTTAATCGTTAACACACATTATTGCATATTGACATAGAGGACACATAAAATTTTGAAAAAATAAATTAATTAAGCTAGTATAAATAATGCAAAAAAAATTGAATTACTTATTTTATAAATCCAAAAAAGTTTTTAAAAATTAACTAAAAATAGTCAATTTTTAAACTGGAGTAACTTCGGAAAAATTAGAAGATGTCACTTGAATGGAAAATTTGTAACCTTCAAAATTAGAATCAAATTTATATTAACGATTGCAAATCTCTTATAACATTTTAATAAAAAAAATGCAATTTATGTACCTTTAAAATCTGAGTCAAAATGTATTTTAAGGAATGTAATTTTGTTGAAACACTTGAATGGAAAAAATATAACTCATATACAATAAATATGAAGTCAAAATGTTTTTTAAGGATTGTAAATCTCTTAAAACACTTTAATGGAAAAAATGCAATTCGTGTACCAACAAAAGTGGAGTCAAAATGTATTTTAAGGATTTTTAATATCTTGAAACACTTGAATGGAAATAATGTAACTCATGTATCGTCAAAATTAGAGTCAATGTATTTTAAGGATTGTAAATCTCTTAAAATACTTTAATGGAAAAAATGCAACTTGTGTACCTATAAAAGTGGAGTCAAAATGTATCTTAAGGATTGTAAATCTCTTGAAACACTTGAATGGAAAAAATATAACCGATGTTCCATCAAAATATACTTTAAGGATTGCAAATACTTGAATGGAAAAAAATTAACTTAGTCAAAACAAGAATCAAAATTTGTTTTAAGGATTGTAAATCTCTTGAAACTCTTGAAAGGAAAAAAATATAACTTATGTACTGCAAAATTAGAGTCAAAATGTACTTTAAAGATTGTAAATCTCAAAGAAAAGTACATAATAAGCAATTCTTTTATTTAGTTTTATCTTTAGTGAATTCAGTTTATTTCAGTATCTGGATCTTTATTTGGGTCGTTGTTGTCCTTTGATTTTTATTTGCTTAATCATTTACCATTGCGTCTATAGTCCTCCGCGATCTTATACTACATAGTATAAGATCTTATGGTATATTTTATATTCTCTCTTATATTTTAATAAAATAAATTCTTCTTCAATAAAGAATGTGATGTCAACTATGAAATATATTTGTATGCATTAGTAATTATATCACTCTTCTAAGTAATTAAACTATAATATTGTGTGAAAACTCTATTAAGCAGCCGATTTACTATTGATTTAAAGAAATAAAAAAAAACTTATTTCCAAAGAATTTACAATGTAAAAGTTCTCTTTTAAATAGTATAGCTATAAAATAGTCAGTTCGTGTTAGATTTTAAGCCACTTCTAAGAGTGTTCACGAGAAATGATAAAATTGCCCGATCTAAATTCACATAAAAATAAAAATAACATTATGTTAGTTTGATTTAGTTCTAAATTCTGAAAATCGATAATCTTTTATTCAAGTAAAAAAGTAATATAAGACTTGAACCAAACAAGTTGTATTCTTGTGCGATTAATGTTTGCTTCCTCTCTTGCCACAATCACAAGTTGCCGTCACTGACCATCTTTGTCATCATAATAATCACCATTATTGTCAACTATCATTATCGTCATCAACCACCTCTTCTATCATTGGTGACTACCATCTTTATCAACTATTATTGTCGGTCACTGTTGCACCTATCACTTTCATCATTATAATTATATACATTGTCACCATAAATGTCGCCTCTACCACCACTATTAACCATTATCACTTGTTCAACTAATCCCAACCAACTCTATCATCACAACTTGTACTGTCGCCAATTATCACCAACACATGGTCAATTGCCACATATTATTCAGTCGTCACTATCACTTTCATTGCGGCCACGACCACCAGGATCATCCATTATCACCATGATCAATCCATATTATCAACCAACTCACCATTAAAATTAGCATCGACGCTACGAGAATCAACGTCAACCATTACAATCAACACCGCCAATAACTAACATCATTCAACTTCAACATCATATTCACCACCACTATTATCAATTGTCTCTATCATGATAGTAACTACAAGAATAACCAACTCTACTGCCACAGCCAATGGCGGATCTAATAGTTGTCAAAGGCTGTCACGTAACACGACTTCGTCAAATAATTATATATATAGAACAGTGTGCCAAACTTCGACACTAATGTAGCACGACACAATTGGTTGAGTGCTTAAATTTTCCGTGTGAGTTTGTGGGTTTGAATCTCAACAACCTTACTATTAATACAATTTCACTAGATTTTATTGTTTCGATATTTTTTTCTTTCTTTGCTTCTTTTTCCTATTTAATTTCTCTTCTTTGGGTTCTCTATATAAAAATATATTTAGCACTATCAATATTATTAAAAAGAAGAAATTAGCACTAATAATTGTTAGCTACAAATTATTATTTTTTATTTAAAAAAAGTTAGAATATCTTCTTTATAACTTTTATAAGTATGTGATGTTTATTTAGAAAAAAAATATAATATTTTCTTTATAACTATATATGTATGTGATGTTTTAGTGTTTATCATTTTTGATAAGTGATATTTTTTACGAAAAATTCTGTGTATGCCACTAATTACAAGTATCACCACTATTGTTACTAGCTATCAACACTAATCATTACCTTCATTACAAATCATTTCCACATTACCATTCGAACATAAAGATTCTCAATAATTAATTTATTTTAATAAATTTATATCTTTTAGTAGGTAATTAATTCATTTGAATGTATATATGTTATATTTAAAATAAATGTATGCACATTTATATATTGAAAAATAATTAGTTTTAGTTATTTAGCATTTAGATGTCGAGACAATATATTATGATATTAAGCCTTCGAATCCATATGTCTTAGTCTTAATGAAAACAAATGATAACCAACCACTTTGGAGACTTGAGTACTAGTACTAAAACTGCTCCTTTCCGTTCTTAATAAGTGATATTTTTAATTTGAACATACCTTTTAAAAGAATTATTCCTTCCTTAAACATTAAAAAAATATTTTGACTGATATACTAATCAATGCCTTAAACAAGAAATACTCTTTGCATTTTAAAATAAATAATTTTTAGAATGCGACACTCCTTACGAAATTTATAGCTAATCACACTAATTAAAGAATATTAAAAATGTTTTGTTTATTTTATCATTATTTAAGAGTTCTTTTATGTATCTTATATTTAGATACATGTAATTTTGTTGTTAGATACGAAAAAAACAGGAAGAGAGACCAGCAAGATTGGGAAGGGGGGCAAGCAAAATTCATATTTATTCCAGATACATGCAAATCACACTGAATACACACTAGATACATGTATTTATATGTATTTGGATTGATACACTTTAGATATATGTATTTATATGTATCTAGAGTGATTCAAATGTATCTAAGATATCATATATATACATGAGAGAGTGGCGAGCGAAATGGGAGAGTGGCGAGCGAGATGGGAGAGAGGGCAGCGAGAATAGCTACGTATTCCAGATACATGCGAATTTACTTGTTAATAATGTATCTCTAACAATCTACATCTAAATTTGATCTCATATATCCGAGATACATATATCTGGACGTATCTAGATGCACCAATATCATGCATAATATTACAAGGGCAACTTTCACATATAGCAAACACAAAATTCAAATTTGTATGTTATAGCAAATTTTTCATAATTGCACTCCATAGTAAACATATATATGTATAATTCGCTATACATATACAACTGAAAGTTATGCCTATTTCGTTATACATATATACAAAGAAGCAATTGTACAATTCGTTGGTTCCTCTTCAAACTTGTATAATTTCGCTGGCAGGCCATTTGTATAAATCGTTGTTAGCCTCTCATTGTGTAAATGGTTGTTAGTCTCTCAATTCAATTGTATGTGTTTGTATATCTGTATAAAATTTGAATTCATATACCATTGAATCGAAATGTATAAAACGAGAAAAAGAGAAATTATATACAATTTGAATTTGTATAAAACGAGAAAGAGAGAAATTATATAAAATTTGAATTTGTATAAAATGAGAAAGAGAGAAAGACAAAAGAGACATGGGCAAGAAATATACAATTGAATCAAATTGTATAAAACAAAAAAGAGATAAATTATATACAATTTGAATTTGTATAAAACGAGAAAGAGAAGGCAAAAGAGACTTGGGCAGGAAATATACAATTGAATCGCATTGTATTAAATGAGAAAAGAGAGAAATTATATACAATTTGAATTTGTATAAAACGAGAAAGAGAAGGCAAAAGAGACTTGGGCATGAAATATACAATTGAATCGCATTGTATTAAACGAGAAAAGAGAGAAATTATATACAATTTGAATTTGTATAAAACGAGAAAGAGAGAAAGACAAAAGAGACTAGGGCAGGGAAATATTTGTATCGTATAATTATAAGTGTATAGGATAGAGATATATGTATTTGCATGTATACATACAATTTTCTCTCGCTTTATACAAACAGAAACACAATTTATACAATTCTATTGTATAAAGCGAGAAAAGCGAGCGAGAGGGAGAGTGGCGAGCGAGAATATGAGGGAGAGAGGGACTGACAAACAATTTGCTATTGAGCACAAATAATTCAAACGGTGGCTACTGCATTTATTTTACATTATTAGTTTGTCATTCTGTATAATTATCCCTATTGTAGACACGTAATTTTTACCGAACTTAAATTTTTCTCTATTTTTCAAAGCTTATATATTTTTATAAATCTAAATAAAATATATTTACTTTTATCTTATTTTTAAGTTTATTTTATACGATTGAAAAACAACAAAAATATAATTACTTTTTAAGGTAAGTTTTATTTGTTTTATTATTTAAAAAAGAAATAAAAAATTATAAAATGTATATATATTGTTAATTTAGATTTAATAAATTAATACTTTTTAATTATTATTTTTTTAATTAGCTATTTAACCTTATTTATTTATTTATATTAATTAGCTAATTTTTAATTATTATATTTTTTTATTTATGTGTAACCTACCCACTACTCCATTTCCTACCCACTACCCACCTGCATACTCCCCACATCTCCATTTTTCCTAAACAACACCCACACACGTACTAATACAAAAACATACACGACACACAACACCAAAAGAAAAAGAGGAAGATCAAAAATATCACAACCCACATTAGTCAACACCATACTTATTCACACGTACAATAATATCCTTACTCACTCTCGTATTATTTTATTTTTATTTTTTATTCATTCACAAACAAAGATTGAGGTTGAGGTTAAGGTTGAGGTCGAGGTTGAGATCGAGTTTTATTTTCGTAATTTCGAGGTTCTTTATGAGAATTGCTTTCTTTTCGTGAATTGATTTCGCAAGAGGTACAATTTAACTTTCTGTATAGATTATCTAATACTTTCTTTCAATGTTATGAAGTTTGCTCAAATTTTATGTGTATTTGATTCTAATACAATAATATTGCGATATTTTCTATTTATAATTCTATATACATTTATTTTTCATCTTTGTACCATATGTTTTTATCAATTAAGTACCTCTCATGTCCAATCAAAATCAACTAAATGTCTAACAAAATTATTCTAATAGTTTATTTAGTCAACTTTATCTAATATTAAAAACATCATTATTTTGTTAGATTAATAAGAAATTACAACATGCGTATGTCTAATTTTGCCATTAATTTTAAGATAAAAAAAATAAAAATATGATTTGTTATTTGTCTTATAACATTAGATGTGTTTTACGCATGTTAAAAAAATATTGGTTTCATAAGAATGTGGTTACACATCTTTCTTGATACATTAAAAAGAATAATTCAAAGATGCGGTGATACACCTTGTCCATAAAATATTGATTTTCCTGCAACTTAACATAAGACTTATAGACAATTATTAGGTGAAATTCGAAGAAGACAACGTCAAGATCGAGAATGTAGTTATGCATCTGGTTTACGACTAATAAAAATTCAACAATAAAAATATGAGCAAAACTGTAGCATATAAAATATATCCAAAAAATAGTTAAAAGAAGTATAAGTCAATAAAAGCGATTATGCTAGAACATGGGACTCGAGGAACGCCTAACATCTTCCCCTCGGTCAACAGAATTCCCTTTTGATTAGGGATTTTAAAAAATGTGACTTGGAACACCACAATTCAATTCGAAGTGGTGACTAAAAATAATTCCTAAATCAATAACGTTACTTAAATTGAAAAAATTTCACCTCGAAAAAGGAGTGTGACACCTATTACAAACTAAAATATATATAAGTAATTAACTCATAAATTACTGAAATTTATATAACTTCCCCTTTTTACTTCTTTCCTAATTATTCTAAAAATTAGAAATAGTTTTTTGAGATAGCACGCTCAGCTGCTGCATTGCTGTGGATTTGTAAAGCTTCTACGGGGTGATTAATAAAATCTCTTAGTTACCCAAAAAGAAGAAGAGAGAGAGAGACTGACCCAAAAAAAAAAATTGATAATTTTTAATCTTAAAAAATTCATTCCAATAATAATAAAAAAAAAAGGCAAAGTTCATTTATTTTCAAATGAAGGAAGTAGCTGTTAAATAGTTTGTTAATTATGTAATACTATATTTATTTAAATAAGAATAAAATGGTAAAAAATAAATCAATGTTTTATTTTATTTCATGAAATACCGCTTATTTTGAAAAAAAAAAATACCATGTATTATGAAATGAAGGGAGTAATTGTTTTGGGAAAAAAAAAACTCCCTCTGTATCTAGCAAGTTGTAAAATAAGAATTAAAATGATACGTTACAAAGAGTATAAATAATTGACAGACTTAATCAATGTCATTGTTCCATGTGATATTATCTAAAATAATATGGTGAAATATATACGTCAATGGAGAGACGGACCCACGTTATATATATGGGAAAATTACGTAACGAAGCAAATTTATATTATTTAATTAGAGAAGCTTTCATATATAGCCACTTAAAAATAATTAATTACCCTCTATAGCTATAGTTTGATAATTACAATTTGTAGCTACATGTTATATAGAGTTGAGAGACGAGCGAGACTGGGAGAGAGAGGAGAGAGGTGAGAGAGAGGGGAAAAGGGTGGGAGAAAGGTGAACTATGTAGTATATTGGTTAATAATTGTATATTATACATATGTATTTGTATATATGGCAAGAGAGATTGAGAGAGGGAGGAGAGAGGCGAGCGAGATCAAGAGAGGGAGGAGAGAGGCGAGCGAGAGAGGGCAGAGAGTGGGAGAGAGGTGAATTGTATATGTATATAATTGTATATTATACATTTACATTTGTATATAGCGCAAGCGAGATTGATAGAGGGAGGAGAGAGGCAAGTGAGAGAGGGCAGAGAGTGGGAGAGAGGTGAATTGTATATGTATATAACTTAAATAATTGTATATTATACATATGTATTTATATATTCTGGCGAATTATACATATACAAACATGACTAATTATACAAATTCGAAGTCAGCCACGTAATTAATGTATAATGTTAGTCGTGAGTGATAATTATAGCAAACTATAACTATGATGAGTAATTAAATGGGAAAATTACGCAGCTAAGCAAATTATACTATTTAATTACTCATCATAGCTATAGTTTGCTATAATTACCACTTGCGACTAACATTATACATTAATTACGTGGGTTGACTTCGAGTTTGTATAATTAGTCACGTTTGTATATGTATAATTCGCTAAGATATAAAATTTATATGTATAACATATAATTATTTAACCTATATATATATACAATTCACCTCTCTCCCACTCTCTTCCCTCTCTTGCTTGCCTCTCTCCTCCCTCTCTCAATCTCGCTTGTCTCTCTCCTCCCTCTCCCAATCTCGCTTGTCATATATACAAATGCATATGTATATGATTATATACATATACAATTTGCCTCTCTTTCACTCTCTGTCCTCTCTTGCTCGCCTCTCTCCTCCCTCTCCAATCTCTCTTGCCATATATACAAATACATATGTATAATATACAATTATCTAACCAAGATACATATACAATTCACCTTTCTCCCACTCTTCCCCACCCCCACCCCTCTCTCTCTCGCGCCTCTCTCCTCTCTCCTCTCCTCCCGGTCTCACTCGCCTCTCTCCTCCATATAACATATAGTTACAAATGGTAATTATCAAACTATAGCTATTGAGAGTAATTAATTATTTTTAAACGATTATATGTGAAAGTTTTTCTTTTTAAATCTCAATTAAGTGAAGTTAAAGAAAATATATATATATATAACTAATTTTTTTGTTTTTGTGAGATATAAGCTGGTACCTATCAGTGGTATGAATCTCTTCTTTTTTTTTCTTTTTTTTTTTGGCTAAATGATCTCAATATTTTATACTATTTTAATTTTTCTAATGTCTCTTTTGATATATTTGTCTTTTGTTATTTGATTTATCGTCTCTCAATCTTCTTAAATTAACACCTAATTATTTCAAACAATACAAATCTCACTAGTTTAGTATCTAATTATCCCTTTCCCTCTAATTTGTGTATTTACATTTCATACCATATTTTCTACCTCCGATACATGTATATGTTGCTTCTAGATACATATATTTCTAGAAATATAATAATTAGATACAAATTCATTAAGTCTAAGTGATTAAGAAATGTAACTGAAAGCCATAAATTAAGGAGAAAATCATGCTTGTTATAACTTAACAATATTTTGATGGATCAAAACTTGTAAGAAAATTCAAAAAAAATTAAAATCCTTCCATTTTTTTTTAGAAATTCACCCAGCTTTACTTACTTTCTTCTTTTTAATTCTTTTTTAAAAACTTCGAGTTTGTTTTTCCAGCAATATAATGGCCAATATCATTTACATTAAGAAGATACATAAAATATTCAGATACCTCAAAACTCGTGGGAAACTCAGATACTCCATCAGAGCCTATTCATAAAATCTTACACTCATATATTAAAAAAAATTATTCGCATCGAGTGTTTGCATTAAATTAATACAATTTTCATTACTATGTGATTCAATGAAGTAAAACACATGTTAATTAATTAAAGTTAAGTAAATTGAATAATAAATTTAAACACATGACATACATATATTGAATTGGTCCTGTGCAAATAAATTTTACCCCTAAATACATGTGTATAATTGACAAATACATGAAGATTTACTCTAAAACAGTGATAAAGATTCAAAAATTGTCAAAAATAGTGATGAAGATGTACTCAGATACATGTGTATAATTGAAATACTAATTTATAAAACTTAATAAAATCAAAACTTTGATCAATACGAACTCTATCTCAGATACATGAATACAAGATACATTATAATAATAATATTTTTTCCCCCTCTTTGTACACTTCCGATCACAAGATTTAGTTTTAAATCAAATATGTATTGAGAGGATTAAGGAAGAAGGTAAAATTATGATATAGTCGGATTGGGGGAGGGAAAGACGTAAGTGAGATAAAATAATTTAAATTGTTAATTTATCATAAATGATAAAAATTCCATATTTATATTCTCTTATTATCATTATTTCATATTAGTTTTACAAATCTCCAAAATCCCTTATTTTCACGCATCAAATTAATGTATCTCGTGCATTACATTAGTGTATCATGTATAAAATATACATCATATCAGTGTATCATGTATAAAATATAATGTATCTTACTTAACGATTAATATATTCCGTGCATCAGATTAATGTATCGATGATTATATTGTTGTAACAGTTTGAGGAATTTCTGTAATTATAAATTTACAAGGGATAAATGGTAATTTTATTTTAAAAGTATGTGATTTTTATCCCTTGCCTTTAAAATATATAATATAATTTAAAAATAATATTATGTATAATTTTTAAAATAAAAATAAATTAAATATATATCATAATTCATGGTAAAGTATGTCTTCCTAATTTCAATCTTAACAAACATAATCATCAAAATAACTTTATAATATTTCTTTCATTGATTTCTTTGACTTTAACACCATCATATGCACCCATCAATCAATGTCTAATAGAGGCCACTACTTTAATGATTCGGTAGAGAAAAATAAGAAATTACAAACAAGTTGATGAAAAAAAATTCTACAACCCTTTTCCTTTTTATTTTTTTTTCCTAGAAAAAAGTTACATATTATCATAATAATATAATTGTCAACTTATGTTAGGTGTCATAGACTACATTTGTCTCATTTTAAAATACACAAAACACCATAATAATATCGTCGACTAACTTCCAAGATTCTAATATCATGGTGGGGCCACGTTGAAGATTCTTATCAATTTCAAGAAAATTATTTTATTTTTAAATTCAAAGATTCTTAAATTTTACTTCAATTCTAGTTATATTTATATTATATATTGTTGTATATTGAAAATAATAAGTAACATCTCTACTTATAAAAAGTAAAAAATTAAATTAAACTAGAGTTTGAAAATCTAAATTAGATATAATTAAATAAATATAAAAACTATCAAATTCTAAACAATTTAGAAATTCTACTTCAATTTTGAATTATCACCCCGACATTTTTCCCTTTCAAAAATAATTAATGATGTGGATAAATCATAATTGACCACGTGAAAAAAAATTATTTTTGGCAAAATGAGAACCATTCTCTATCAAAAAATAATGGGACAAAGATCCGGTCAATTATAATTAGGTCAAGTAATGTTCAATGATCTTATAGATTCATACCATGTGTATTATATGATTATTTATGGTTGAGATTCATTTAAATTATATATTCATCTTAATAATAAAAACAACAAAGTTTCAACTATGTTTATTTTTTAAAACTATTGAATAAAGCTATTAAGTGTATATCCAAGCTAATATTTTCAAAAAAATAAATTAAGATTGAAATTTTTTTTTTTAATATAACTGTTTGAAAGTATTTGCATTATCAATTGAGTCTTATTGTCAACTCTCGATCCGCATACCCGCTAATTTTAATTTTTTTTTCTTGAAAATATTAGCTAGGGTATACTTAATTATTTTATTTGATAGTATTTTTTAAAAAGAAAATAATTGACAACTTTGTTGTTTGTATTATTAAGATGAGTATATACTTTAAATTTATTATTAAGATGAATAATTAATTTAAATGAATCTCAAGCATAAATCATTATATAGTACACATAACATGAATTTATAAGGCTATTGAAAATTACTTGATCTAATTATACTTGACTGGATCGTTATCCCAAATGATGATATGGTCATATAGATGAATGCTTTTTCAAAGAAAAAATGATACAAATACACCATACTTTTAATAATATAAATAAATCGTTCTTCTCAAATTCAATAACATATTCAAAGTTTTTTTCCATTTTATATAACAATTTGAATTACTGAACGTTTAACACGTAAGCTTTTATGTACAACATTCACTAACCTACTAATTAGAAACTTGTGGTTAAATATACCATGCTTTTATTATACAGATTGCCATTAAAGAGATATTTTTAAAAAAATTGTCAATAGTTTTGTTTTTATATGAAAAGGTTACTTTTATTTATTGTTGTTTGTAATAAGAGAGTATATAATATAATAAATTTGGGTGGAAAGTTACATGGATTTTGTCTCCATGCAAATAGTACTTTTTTTTTCTTTTATTAATGTCATCGGTGGACCACACTAAAGATGTTTTTTTTCCTTTTATTGATATTATTGATGAATCATGAAATTTCGTACAAAAGGAAATATTATTTAGGAAAAAAGCATAAATTACCCTTTAAATTTGTACTTAAAAATCACTTATACACTTTAGCTAATGGAGTAATCTATTACACATCTTAAGTACATAAATATGTACTTATTTATCCCTTTTGTCACTCGATTCAAGACGCTTTTCTCTCCACATAAATGAGTGCATCAACATGCTAAGAAAATCAGCCATCACGAAATTGCTTGGAAGCCCATGGATTGCAATTCAGTGATTTTATAAGTGCTATTATGTTACACACATATGAACGCCTCATCAATATTCTCTCTCCCTCCAGAGTGTTCTTAGAGAAATGAAATGGGTGCGTGAAATAAATGGAATAGGGTAAAATAATTAAATTTAAGTTGAAAAAAATGAATTTAGGTAAAAATAAACGGGTTTGGATCAAATGAATTTATTAAGTAAAAGCGAGTGACTCTCACTCTATGCATAATGTCTTGAGTTGGGCGACGAAAGGGGTAAATAAAATACACTTTTGTGTACTTAAGGTGTGTAATAAATCGCCCCAATAATAAAAGTATGTAAATAACTTTTGGGTGGAGGCAATTTATATATTTTCCCTATTATTTATGTACACAAATCACTTATAAACAGTCAATAAAATATATTAATAATATTGGGGTAGATACTTATAATAAAAACAGTATTTATATTTGTAATGTCATGATTTAATATATATAGATAATACATATGATAGTAATATATAAATTGAATATACAACTTCTCACGTAAGGAGTCAAATAGTATTAAAACTAGTAAATACATTATAATATCTAATAATTCCTACTAATGACTCATTACAGCTTGTAACTTATACATGTTACAAGTAACAAGCACGTTGGATGATATGATATTATTTTTGTCTCAATTTATATGATTTAAAAAATTATACTCATAATGTGGAATGTATATTTNCAGAACATGTGGGTTCTAAGGAACAACTTGCAGATATTCTAACTAAGGGGCTGCCTAGATTACAACATGAATGTTTAGTAAGCAAGCTTGGTGTGCTGAATGTATTTACACCCACCAGCTTGAGGGGGAGTAATGAAATAGGGATTACTTGATAATGTAAAGTTAGTTAAGGGTAGTTAAGGAATTTAGGCAAAGTTGTTAAGTTGGTTAGAGATAAACAGTGTATATATATCACTGTTCCATTGTATTCTGTTAGCAAGCATTTTTCTCATTGTATTGAAATAAAGATTCTTCTTCTTCCTCTTCTTCTCAAGGTGCTCATCAATGGAGTTTTAGATTGAGCAATTATTCTGATTTTAACATATTTTACATAACTATAAACTTTATTATTGAAAAAAAAGTTTTCTAATAATAAAAAACTTTAAATTAAAGTATGTCAAAATTTTTAAAAATAAACTTAAAAAAAGTATGACGCATATTTTAGGAGAGTGGGTAGGTAAAATTACAAATAATTTTAGTAATAATTTGTAAAAATAATATAATTTTGGCATTGTTTGATTGATATTATGCTTAAAAAGGAACTCATTTGTTTCCGATAACATTAAGAGTTTGAATTTGAATAATTATATGAATTTAAGATATTGTCTTTAAATGTGAACACTAAATAATTATATTATTTGTTTTAATATCTGAATGGTGAAAATATAATTGATTATTATATTAATAAAATATTATAAAATTTTTATTTCATATTAGGCAATTCTTCTTATTCTTCTTCTGTCAAACAATAATTATTCACTATACAGAATTTTAAGATGCTTAATAATATTTGTCAAATTTATAAAATTAATAAATAAATTATAAAATAAATAAATATTTTTAAACAAAAAAATGTTTTAAATTTGACAAACAGAATTACCCGATAGTACAAGTGAGATGACATATATTAACAATAAAACACTAGGTAAACAACCATCCAAATAAAAACTGATATTTGAAGTTTTTTAAAAAGTACTGTTCGCTCCATTAAAAAAATGACCTAATTTAATTTGATACTGTGTTTAAAAAAATATTTTTTTTTGAATTTTATGATCTTAAATTAAAATAATGTATTATTTTTTGAACTTGCAAACTTAACATATCACCTAAAAAGTTGAAATTAAAATATTATTAAAAAAAATAATCTATTTAAAAACAGATATAAAAGAAAATGGGATTTTTTTTAAACAGAGGAACTACGTGACTATGAGATTCGAAGTCTATTCAGAGGCTTATGAATCATAAATCCCACTCTCTGTTGCATATTTTATTCTTCCATTTCATCATCAGATATCCCTTTCAAAGTGGTGGCTCTCTGCTTCATTGCCTTTTTTGTGGGGTCTCAAAAAAAAGGTACTTTTTTTTGGTTATTTTTCCCTAATTTTTGGAAGAAATCAACAAATTCTTATCTATTTGTTCTTTCATTTCTACTGATTTTTTGATACCCTGTTGTCTTTTGACATGGTGAGTACTGTTCATGTTTGAGAACTAAAGAAATGGTTGGTCAAAAAAATCAAATCTTTATCTTTTTTTCTGTATTTATTAGTTGTGTTTGTTATTCTGAAAGGGAAAAAAAGGGATCTTTACACAATTACTGTCAGATTGTGTAGTATACATAAATTATACTTTCTCCATTCGTATAGTCTTTTAAATCTTGTGATCATAAACTTGTCACGTGGAATGTTGGAATCAAAAAACTTACTAAATACAGAAAAAGATTCTATTTTTGGGACAAACCCTAAAAAAGTAGACAGTTATATTGGTTTAAGTGGTTTGGGATCATTCTCTGAGATTGTTGACTTTCTTTGAAGAAAAAAAGGGATTATACACATATTGTCCGATTTACTGTTTACTTTTCTTAGCTAGTATATATAGATTATATATTGTTATACACATACTATTTTTAGTTTAAGCGGTTAAAGGACGGCTATTTATGTTAAATTCTTTGAGTTTCTTGCATTATTAGCTGGTTGGATTTAGAATAATGAATTGAGTATGGACTATGGTTAGATTGAATCTTTAATATTGTCTTTTTTAAAATTTGTGTAGGATTTTTGGAGCATTCTTAATTTGATTACAATTTCACCTGAAATCGAAAAGGTTTTATCGAGTGGTTTGAAGATGTATTTGGTTGAGAGCAAAGGAGGGGCTATAGTTTGCATGTTGTTGTCTTTGTTCTTTTTAGGGACATGGCCAGCCTTACTAACTTTACTTGAAAGAAGAGGAAGATTTCCTCAACACACTTATCTTGATTATACTTTAACTAATCTTTTGGCTGCTGTTATAATTGCTTTTACTTTTGGTGAAATTGGGACAAGCTCATTGGAAAAACCGAATTTCCTTTCTCAACTCGCTCAGGTTGGTGCCGAGTTTACACCTAATAACTCTATATGATTCGATTGATGGGTTCGAGTGTGAAGCATAGATGCAGGATGCTAGTGTATGATACTTGTATAGATAGATGTAAACACATTGGAATTTAGTACTGTTAATGATAAATTATAAATAGGTGAGTTCTTCGAGATAATAGGTATCTTGTAAAATTAGTCGGAGTGCGTGCAAGCTGACCAGCACACCACGGTTATTTAAAAAAGTATGAATAGGTTAGTTACAGAACGAGAGGAGTAGAGGAGGAGGGGGATTGGTTAGTATTGTACCATTAAGGTCGAAAGAGTTTGTTGCACTAGTTTTTAGTTCTTAGTTCTTGTTTCGTTTGTTTTTGCGTTGCGTGTAATACTCTGAGTAATACGTAGTCTATTTGACTGAACATGATTTTATATGTGACACTTCTGCTGCAAATCTTGGATTATGAAATTAACATTCTCTAATTTTTGCATTGGCAACTTATATGGATTGAGACCGTTTATATGTTGCATAACTTCCATTCAATTATGTACAATATATATGTTGCAAGTAGCAAATCCGGAACATGATAACGAATAAAAGAAGCCTACATGACTGTCCTTCCGTTCACCAGTCACATTATGTTCAGTCTTCATTTCACCAGCATTTTTAGCGGTTTAAAATGATGACCAAGAGAAAGATGATATTGCCACCTATAAGCTACTTGATAGGTGGATCTAAAGACTAGAATTCATCGCCTCATGTTATTCATATGATGTTTCATTGAGATGAATTATTGTTACCAGCTTAAGGTGGAGTCTTTTTTATTAATTTCGTCATTGGTTTGTCCGGTGATCTTATCTGGAACTTTGATTAGCATCTGTTTTAGTTTCTTCTGGTTCAACTTTGTCACTGCCAAGAGATCCGTGCTACTGTCAAGACTTTAGCAGTCGTCATTGGTTTGTCCTGTGATCTTATCTGGAACTTTGATTAGCATCTGTTTTAGTTTCTTCTGGTTTAACTTTGTCACTGCCAAGAGATCCGTGCTACTGTCAAGACTTTAGCAGTCATCATTACTAGCAACCTTTTACGGTTTTAATGCATACTTCTATCAAGATCACTTATAGGCAGTATATTCTCTTGTTCAAATTGTCTATGGTAAGTAGAAACTTTCCAACAATTCCACCAGATTGATCGCATGTATTGTTGTTAATTGTTGAAATTGCACAATATTATTCAATTCGGATTTTTTCGGGATTTTAGAATCACAGTCGTGGACCAATGGTGCAGGATAATTGGCCCAGTGTCTTGTTTGCAATGGCTGGAGGGGTGGTCCTCAGCATTGGGAACCTTACAACGCAATATGCTTGGGCATTTGTTGGTTTATCAGTTACTGAGGTCGTCTCCTCAAGCATTACTGTTGTTATAGGTATGATTTTAACTTTTCCGAAATGACCTAGTGACTAATGTCCCTTTCTGTAGTATCATAATTTGTTTAAATTTTGGATTATTGCTTCGGTTATGACAGGAACAACCTTGAATTACTACCTTGATGACAAAATTAACAAAGCGGAGATTCTTTTTCCGGGGGTTGCATGTTTCTTGATTGCTGTTTGCTTAGGCTCTGCTGTTCATGCGTCCAACGCAGCGGATAACAAAGCAAAGCTTGATAGTTATTCAAATGAGTCTAAAGATGGCACTAGGTATGCACCGATACGTGTATATACTAAGGAAATGATTTTCACATCTTTGCAAAATGGGGAATGACATTTTTGGTTTGATTCTTTTCGTTTAAATAATAAAAACAGTATACGTAAGACGTTATTTTTTCTTTTGAGTTTCATGTCATGATTTCATGATAGCGTTGATGTTGTATATATGGCTAGAGGAAGAGTAGAAATTTTCCCCCATTAATCTCGGGAAGTTTATGTTGATTCTAATTGAAACATTTGCAGGGCTAATAGTATTACTGACTCTAAACAAGCATATACAAAGACAGGTATTACAAGCTTGAATCTGAAAATATGAAGTTTCATATCTTTACCGTTTTTATAAGATGCATAGCCTTTGTACTTTTTCCTAAACATCCACAGTTGACGTAAATGATGCGGAGAAGGGAGCTGCTTCCACAGAGAAGGCAAAATTTGGGACTGCTCTTTTCCTTATTGATCTCGAGAAGAGAAGAGCTATCAAGGTCTGTTCTTAAATTACTAATCTTATTAAATATTATTATCGGTTCAATGTTAACTTCTGGCGTGAAAAGTTATCATGGACTACATATTAGATCTACGCAGAATACTTCATATAGACACTAGAACTACATGTTCCGATTGAGTACCTGAACACATGATAAAGTATCCCGTTAGACGTAGACACTTGCAACTCAAATTTTGTCAATCCAGTATAGTGGAAAATGTTCAAGGGAAAAGCGCTTTCCTTGTTTGTTCATAATCATGTGTTTGGTTGCAGATATTTGGCAAGAGCGCTATCATTGGTTTGGCTTTAACATTCTTTGCTGGAGTTTGTTTTTCTCTCTTCTCTCCCGCTTTCAACCTTGCCACAAATGATCAGTGGCATACGCTAAAAGATGGAGTCCCACACTTGAGCGTCTACACAGCATTCTTCTACTTCTCAGTTTCTTGCTTTGTCGTTGCCTTGATTCTTAACCTCATATTCTTATACCGTCCTGTTTTAAATGCGCCCAAGTCATCCCTAAAGGCTTATATTAACGACTGGAACGGTAGAGGTTGGGCACTTTTGGCAGGACTTTTGTGTGGTTTTGGAAACGGTCTACAATTCATGGGAGGTCAAGCAGCTGGATACGCAGCTGCAGATGCTGTTCAGGTTAGTCATTTATATTATCATATTAATCAATCACGCCTCAACATAGTTGGGGTCAGATATAATGAATCCTCTGTATCTATTCCGCGATAAAATTGAAAATGAAAATCAGACATAAACTATACACCTCGAACATGCTACTCTTGTCTACGAGATGTTTGAAATGTGTACTGCAATTCCAGGCGCTGCCTCTGGTGAGCACATTTTGGGGGGTAATTTTGTTTGGAGAGTATCGAAGATCGTCTAGAAAAACATATACGCTACTAGTTGGCATGCTGTTCATGTTTGTTGCAGCTGTTGGAATACTTATGGCATCATCAGGGCATCGAAAATAGTGTTTTGGAGACAGTTAGAACTCCATAAATTATAATGTTATTTGTATATATTGTGAAAATTAGAAAAATGGTACTATTGTATATGATACATTGCTGTTTCTTGTTGAATAGGAACACAATTTAATTAAAAATTCTGCTGGAGAATTCTCACTGTATATAGCAACCATTGTAAGCATTTAGAGACTTTTTGTATGGATAATGAATCACATCTTTCAACTTCCTTGTATTTTATTTATATTTATGCAATTCTTGAATTTTTCTGCAGTTCAAGTGAAATTTTAATGATTTCATTAAATTTTTAATTGAAGGATTAAATTGCATATTTATATTAAATTGAAGGATAATTATGCTCAATCTAATTACGCAAGAACCAAAGCTGAAATCAGAGAAACATAAACAAGTTGATCTGACGCCTCTCTATGACCTCTATTTATACTTATTTTTTCGCTGAATTTTTGGACCATTTTTTTCTTATTTAAATTAATTATTATATTATAAAAGTAATTTACTAAATTTATTACAAATAAATATTTCATTAATGGAGGTACCTTTATAATAAAAACTAGTCACTTGCCTAAAAATCTACTCTTTCTGTCCCTATTTAGTTGTTCATATTTCCTTTTTTAGTTGTTCCTATTTAATTGTCCATTTTGACAAATCAAGATAGGACAATTTTTTTTTTCCTATTATACCCTCATTTAAACTTCTTGAAAATTTTCAAGTTTTAATTCATCATTTTTTAAACCATAATTAACAAGGGTAAAATTATATCTTTACTATGCTAATTATTGCTATCTTAATATGTGTGTCATTTCTAAAGTAGACAACTAAATAGGGACACAGGTAGTATTTATTTTCTAATCAATTGTTTAGTAATTAAAATAATATTAGTATATGTATCAGTGCGTGCATTGATATTTTAAAATAAATAATTTTTAGTTAAAAAATAACTAATATAAATTATTATTAAGTATTAAAATTGTAGTGTAATCATATATAACAATTTAAGTTTTGCGTAAGTAGTTGATGCTAATAAAACTTTATCTAAACCTTACTCTCTTTAAAGACACCAAACATTATTTTAATTTCTTCCATAGTATAATGAAAACTAATAGGATGGTTGCAAATTAGCTTATCCGTAAAAAGGAATAGTATTAAAATTAATATTTCTATTAATTAAATATAAAAGATTTTAAAATTCTATAAATTAATTGATAAGTTTATGAGTTCTTCAAATCTCCTACCTCACATGAAGGAGAGAGAAGTTGGAGGGTTATAAGTGCTGAGAAAATAGGCAAACTACTTTTATCGGAATGGTGTTGTAAAAATATTTAATATGTAAGTATTATTTTATACCTATATTAGCTATACTTTTAATTTTTGATATACTATGTTGAAATTTTTGCAAGGATAGTATTAATTTTTTGATTATTTTACCTTCATCAAACATCAAATACTTTAAATATTCTTACAAATTTAAATATTGCAATTTTCAACTTAAATTAATGTTATGAATAGCCTTAAATTTGATAAATAATTTATAATTATGATATTGCTCAGGATAAAATTTAATGTTTCCTAAATATAATATCCTAAATTTAAAATTTAAAATTTTATTTCTTATAAAATTATTAATTGTCCATTAATAATTTGCATAGAAATGAAAGATAGTGAGTAGAGCCGTCAATATGGGCTAAGCCCGTCGGGCCGGCCTGGCCTAACTCGAGATTTAATAGGCTTGGGCTAAGATTTTTGGAGCCCATTTAAGAAAAGAACTTTTTAGCCCGGCCTGAATAAGCCTGTTGATTTGATGGGCTTGAGAAATATAGATAGGGCCGGCCCGTGGGCCAATAATAATTAATTAAAAAAATATAATATAATATTAAAATTTAAAATTAAAGAGAGTCCAAATTCAAAATAATTAGGTTAATATTTTATTTATATATTTATACTTTTACTTGGAAAAAAAAACTTAATAAATAGAGATAATTTCAGAGACCTCTCTCACCTTACCTGTGGTTTACGATATTACGTCTACCTCCCTTATTTTTCATTTTCTTGTAACCATTCTTTAAACCTATTTAAATAAATATAAATTAATTTAGATTTGACAAATGTACCCTTATATATGAATGTTTAGATCTAATTTTCAATGATTTATCTTTATTCGTTGGATCATGTTTCTTCATCGCTTGTGTAAATGTTTAACTAGAACAAAATCTTATCGTTCTTATTGAATTTCTTTCTTGGGAAGTTCAATTTTGTCTTCTATTTGAAGAAGTTGTTGCCGGAAAATGATGGGTTATTGTGGGGAAAAAATTTACGTGAATCGATAAAGGTGAAATAGAGATGAAGAGTTAATATGTGGTGAAAATGTGGGTCAACTTAGTTGAAGACTTTGATCTTTGTTGGATTAAAAAAATAAGTCTTTGTGTTAATTTATTTTTAAAATATTTATTAAACGATTTATTTTTATATAATATTTATTAATAAGAAGAATTTATAAAAAAAGAGTAAAATTGTCAAATCTATATTAATTTATATTTATTTTAAATAGGTTTACAGAATGGTTACAAGTAAATGAAAATAAGGGAGGTAGACGTAATATCGTAAACCAAAGGGGAGGTAAGTGTTATAGAGCGAAACATGGAGGTCTCTGAAATTATCCCTAATAAATATTATAAAAATAATTTTATTTTGATTTGATTAACAAGTACTAACATTAACATCATGTAATATTGTTTTGTTGATATTTATGATAATATTTTAAATTATAATTTAAAATCTAATTTAATAATTATAAAAATATATAATTTTTTAAAAAAAGTGGGTTGACCCGTCAAGCTTGTAGTCCACGTACTTGTGGGTTATGTCGACCATTTTCAGGTCCACACCAAAATGGGCTAGCCCGGCCTGACCCATAATATGTCAAAGCCTGTATGAGTTAGGCCGGATGGGTGGGCTAGCCCATATTGACAGTTCTAGTTGTGAGATGTTTTAATTTGTCAAATCTCTCGATCTCTCTCAAAGATGATACTAATTATTATAATATTATTTTATATCTCTTATTTTTTAATTCAAAATCAGAAGAATAGAAAATATTTCAAAAAACAGTAAAAAGTTAAAGGAAAGTTTAAATTTTTGAATTTTTTAAAAAAAGCTGATAGCGTTTGTAATTTTAATTTTTTATTTTTAGATTTTGAATTAGTTTAATAATTTTTAATTTTTTTTGGTGTTGACACATAGGAATTTTCTTCTCCTTTTATATATAGCTAGATTGGAAAAGAGGTAAATATATACCTCAGTTTTATGATTTAGAATTGATATATCCTTATTAAGATTTAAAATTGATATATCCTTATTAAAAAGGTCGTACATATATTCTTGCCGTCTAAAAGATTGTGCATATATATTCTCGTCGTTTAACAAATAGTATAAATTTTTTTTCCGTTAATAGATTAAATTAATTTTTTTTTGTAAAACTAGCTAATTTTTAAATTCCAAAATATCACACAACTTAAAAATATTACCTCATTCATTTTTACTCAACTTAATCCGTCCCAATTGAAAAAAAACAACAATTTTTTCAAACTTACATCAGGACTAAGTAAAAATTTATTTTTCTTTTGTATAACTTAAATAAATCTTAAATCTCATAGTGTAAAGATCTAAATTACATGCACCTTCGACGGATTGTTTTAAGCCAATACACCCCATTTCACTGTTTTTATTATAATTTTTGGATTCAAAGAGCTTATTAGATCGAAATTGTAAGATAGGAGATTTAAAGAACTCATGACTATTCCATATAACAAATCTACCTGGTTAAGAGAATGAAAGAAAGACTTAGAAAGAACATGAGAACTTTGAAGAAAGTTTTTGTATTAAGCTTGGAAGATTTGCTCTTTGTTGGATTGCTTGTTTCAAGCTTGAATGATTTACAAATGAGTGTCCATCTATTTATACTACAATTTAAAATCTAAAGTGTAAATTATATTACTTTATAAGTCCTCTTGATAATTACACTTTGGTTCCTCTCTAAAACTTTCTACATGTTATATGATATTCCAAAGCTTTCTAAGATATTTTCTAAGTTATTTTATGGCCTTCCAAGGAAAGACCTACAAAATTCTAGAGTATTCTTGAAATATCTAAGGGCTTTTAGAGTTTTCTACAAACCTCTCCAGGGTCTATAACTCTAGAGTCTTTCGCCCCTATCCGAATGCAAAATTCAATTGTGAAATGACTTAAGAAAGCTAAGCTCATATTATAACAAAGTAAAATTTAGATATTAGCTTAGAGCTCATATTTATATTTAATATCTTCAGTATTGTTCAAGTCATTAATTACAAATCAAATACAATATTATTCATTAAACGTCATTAAAATAATACTGGTACACCCACACTCGTCAAATTCAAAATTTAATAGTTCAAATAGTACATAGAACTCGAAAAAAAGGATATTTATAAAATCAATTGAATATCAATGTCTTAAAGCACGTGTAATCACGTGAGTACGATGTTAGTTAAGTTGGTTATTCAAGAATAATTAGTGTGATGACACCAAAGCCCACTCTTTGCCCTCCCAACTTTTTCTTATCATTTCCTCCAAAAAAAAAAAAAACTAATTCTTCTTTTTCTTTTCGATTCTTCCATAAATGATAAAATTTATGAACCCTAAAAAAGAAATTTAGAAGTTGAAGAAGGATCAAGAAAGAACAATAGAATCCAAGATTTCACTAATTACTAGGTAAAATGTTTTAATTCAGATAAAAATACTCAGTTTCTTACTTATTGGTAAATTTTTTTTTTGTTTGGGGGTTAATATTAGATTCTTGATTCACTAATTAGGTTAAATGTTTTAATTTAGATAAATCCCACCAAAAATTTTCATTTTCTTGTTTTTTTTTTATATCATTAGGGTTCCATTTTTCTTGGTTTAATCTTGAATAGTTTCACTTATTAGGTAAGATATTTTAATTTAAGATAAATATCAAGATCAACATGTATTTTTTTAATTGATAATTAGTATCTGCTTTTGAGATGATGGTCTATCAGAAATAACCTTTCTAACGCCATAAAAGGATAAAGGATAAGCTCTGGGTACATTCTATATCCCAGAGCTCATTTCTGGATTTCACGGGATATGTTTTGTTTTTTTTTGTTGGTCAGTAGTGTTTACCTAAATCTTTGATTTTTGAACTTAATTTAGTTTACATTAATCTTGTTGATAACATGTGATTTCTAATTTACTTAGTTTTTCCCCATTTTAGAGAAGCTTTTTGTTGGGAGGTTTATAGATTCAGCTTGGGGGAAATGGTTGGAAGGAATAGTCGAGACCGCCCCGGCAATATATAAGGAGGGTATTAACAACAAACTCTTGCTAGTATTAGGTAATGACTCTGTATTACTGGATTCGCGTATTATCTTATTCTTCAATTTTTACGATTGCATATTGCTTGTTTGCTTTGTTCATGTTGCTATTTACTGTTGTTATTATTATCTTTTGTTCCTGTTTTGGTTGAACTCCTTTGAGTCGAGGGTCTATGGAAAACAACCTCTTTACCCCCACAAAGGTAAGGGTAAGGTCTAGGTCTTAACATACATCGATCTTACCCTCCTTGGACCTTTGCTGTTGTTAATGACTCTGTATTACTAATAAATTTCATTTCTTAAATAACTTCTTTTTTGTTAGACATTTGATAACATTGCAGTAAGACATAAGAAAATATGATACATGGTGTAATTAATATGGACTTATCTAAGATTAGGACACGATGGAAGCAAAAGTTCCATCTAGGAGACATTAATTAGTTGGATTGAGTGCTAATTGTTGTTGTTTCACTTACATTTAGTCCAGTTTTGTTTGTTTGATTAAAGACTTTTATGTAAGTGTAGGATTTGGTTAACCTCTAGTTCAATAGCATCAAAACATACATAAAAGTTTCGGATATAAGTAATAGAAAACGATAACATATTAGTAATATATAGTGGAAAAAAAAACAGCTCCGGGGCATGAAGCATCTCTCGTTCATACAAGGTCCAGGGAAGGGCCGCACTCAGAGGTTTATGCAATGTAGGAAACCTACTCTGCCCGAAGCATTAGTGATTGATTCCACGGTTCAAACCTGTAATCTATATATAGGTCATACAGAGACAACTTTAGTGTTGCTCCATTGCTCCCCTTCGTAACACATTAACATGTCTAACCTGTTTTTTTGTTAGACAGCAATCCAGTCTAAGAGGCCGAATAAACGTCTACACTTTATCCCATGGGTCTTTCTTAACAAAGTTCACTTTCAAGTGCATCTGTTATGTTTGATTGAAAAGTCCTGGATCAAAATTTTCGTTTTTATTGTTTTATGGCCATCAACATTTGGCCTAAATCTTAGATCTTCGGGTAAATTCACATTCATGATTCTTCTTGCTCATTTGTAGGAAATAATGACATTTAACTGGTATTAGCATTAGGTAATGATTCTATTTTATAGATTGTTGTATGGAGATGATATCCATTTCGTAAATGACTTCTGTTCGTTAGACTTTTTGTAGTAAAATTAAAAACTTGATTGAATAAGTAGATAATGTACAATAAGTCTACAAGCCTTGGAGGTTAAATTTGTTGAGTTTGAATCCTAGATCCGCCTCTGTTTCCATGTGCATTCTACTTTCAACTGACGTAGGAGAAGGCAACCATCGAGAGTCAGGAGGTACTTCTTTGCAGGATATGTTGCTCGTTCTGACTTGTGAGTGTTGCATTGCTTCCTCAAACAATAACTTAATCTCATCCAGTGGTGTAGCCACATGTAGTGAAGGGTGGCCAGTCAAACACTCTCGTCGAAAAATTATACTGTATAGAAAATTTCATGAAGTATATAGGCCAATTTTTTTTTTATATTAAATCTATGACACCCTTAACGATCTCATCTCTAATATTTTTCTTATATTAACATTAACTGGACATTGTTTGTGCATCTCAACAAGTTGATGGTTTCTACAGGTGATTTTTAGCTTTAATCCAGTCATGAGCCCTAAATATGGAAGTGGAAACCGTAATCATTCTCTAACAGATGCAGTGGTAACCAAAAGTGAAACTGAGTCCAAGTCACCAGTAGTCTCTCTCCGGGATTCTAACCAGGAGAGTAAAAGTAGAAAAAGTTCGGATTCTATCTTAAATGATAGTGTTTCAGGGTCAAGTAAAAGTTCAGAACTTTCCTATTCCACGTTTTCATCCTCGTCCGGTTATTCCTCTGATGATTTCATACTAATGAATCCAAAAATAGCATCCAACTCTATTTCATCAAATGTAACATCCAAACCTTTATCTCGAGCGGACTACAATCATTTGAAACTGAATACATCAACAAGCTCCACCTCACAGGTTTCAGACGTCACTGATGAATCGTTATTGCCAACCGTGTCAATTACAAGATCTCCTTTTATCCAAGTGATGGACAGACAAGGAGGTTATGATCCCAACAGAGTTCCCTCTTCCATTTTTGAAAGTAAATCCTCAACACCTAACGAATGGAGTGCTGTCTCTGAAGAGTCTTTATTTAGTATCAACGTCAGTCTTTCGAGGAAGTCAGCAGAATTACGCATGTGTGTGGAATTGGAAACATGTGAAGAAATTAGTAAGTCTGGGAAGCTAATCAGTAGACACTCATCGCCTGTAAAAGGAGGAGAACGTACGGAAAAGAGTTCTGTATTTGATACAGAAAGGGGCGTGATTGATCGAAGCAACCTTATTGAAGCAGGAAATCAACATAAATCAATTAAGAAACAATCACATTTTGAAGAGGAAATAAAGTTAAGAGGGAACAAAGATTATTCATCTGCCATTAGCCATTCCGAAGGGAACGGAGGGTTTAAAGACTCCTATAACCATTGCAATGGTAATGATACGTCTTTACCTTTTCCAACGTGAGTAACCAGTTCCTATCTTTTTTGCTAATATCATCTGCATTTAGCATATGTACACGTTCTTCTCTTTTCTTTTCCATGTCACTGGTAACATGTTGCTTCATTAATAATTACGCGGAAGTGCATTAGAGTTCATCTAACGTGTCATTCATATAAATGTGTTTGAGTCTCATGTCCTCAACTTAAATGCTTTACATTAAAGATTATTGGTGATATGATTTCTTCACAGAATGGAGCTTGCAATCATGCATTTTCGTGTTAACGGAATATATTTTTGTTTATTGCAGAGATAGGAAGTCCACCAAACCTCTTTGCCATCCTGCTTATTACAAAAAAAAGAAGTCCAGATGGTCGTCATGCTTCTCTTCCTGTTTTAGCTGCGGATCGTGTTGCTCTGGATGTCCAAGCTGTTCCTGTAAGTGCTCAGGTTGCTTCTCTTGTAAATGTCCAAGCTTGAAATGTTGTTCTTGTAAGTGGCCAACCTGGAAGTGTTGTTCTTGTAAGTGGCCAAGCTGGAAATGTTGTTCTTGTAAGTGGCCAAGCTGGAAATGTTGTTCTTGTAAGTGGTTAAGTTGCTCTTGTTGTTGCCGTGAGTGGTCGGGAAAACAGGGTTGCTGCTGTAAATGATCAAGCTACTACTTTTATTGTCCAACCTAGCCTAGTGACGGAGTCAGAATTTTCGTTAAGGGGGTTCATCGTCTATATATACATAAAAAAGATTTTGACCTTGTATATACATTGTGATTTTTCGGCCAAAGGGGTTCATTCTGTGGCCAGAATGCACTTTAAGTGTTCAATGTCACCAAGAAGCTGCTGCGAGACATGTCAAACCTGACCTAGTTGCTGCTCTAGCTCCTCATTTTAGCAAAGCTGAGAGTGCCAGTGTTTCTGAGCATTTGGCTGCTGCTGGTGTCAATGTAAATGGAAAGAACATACTTATTGTTGTTCAAAATCTTATTCTGACTGTATTCATCTCCTAGAATCATGAGATGGATAGAAGCGAGCGATGCTTGTTGGTTCATGCACTGTCAGAGTCAGGATTTTCACTAAGGGGATTCAACATATAAAAAGGTAGACACACGAAGAAGTGAAGGGAATTCAAATGAGTATGTATACATAAAAAATAGTTTTGACCCTGTATATACAATGTAATGTTTGTGGTATAAATGATTCGGATAAACTCCTTGCGCCCCTCTATCCCTTCACTTGCTAATTTTGTATATTATTGAATAAGTTTCTCTTCTCAAACATATATAAACCATTCATGTTGAAAACTCTCTCTCATTCAACATACTAAGAAGGCATAATACATACCCGTGTCCTTTAATTTGATCTCATCTGACATATCTATCCTCTAACTTCAAGTGTACACATGTATGTATTTGAACTTGAACAGAATTGAACACGTAAACACATACATCATACTTGGCATTCTATGTGGCAATTCACGTCCTACGTGTATTATGCTACACAAAACAAGTGTGTGTACTTGTTCAACTTCATACAATCTTAAACACACCAAAAGTTGAAGAGCATAGAAGCAATAAAAGATCATCATCACAGTCTAATTCCTCCTCCGTGTTTTTCTAACTCAACAAGTTAACACGGGTATGACAACTAAAGTGAAAAATCCGAGCTACTTAGCTTGACAACTTCTGCATAAACTCCTCATCAGCTGCACTGACATGAAATTATATAGAATGATTATTCATAAAAGAAAAAAAGGATCTATATTATAGAATAAGAAAACAAAAAGGAAATATAAATAATAATATAATATTAAGAAGAGAGAAAAAAATTCTTTTTTTAGAGAGTAAAATAGAGAATCAGGTTGAAATTGGTTGTCTGGAAAAATAGAAAATTCTATATTTGGAGAGTAAAATAGAGTGTAGGGTTGGGGATGCCCTAAGTAATAACAAACTTCTCTTTGAACTCTAATAGAAATCGAGGCGAATCTAGGATTTGAATTTATATTATGAAAATAAATTTTAAGCCCCTACAATTACATGTACTTTGGGTGAACATCCTCTGGGCAGGTGAGCAAAAAATTTCACCTATGAACATCCAAAATATTGAGTAAGCCCATCAAGAAATGAGTTCAACATCTATTTATAGGAGAATAATTTTAATCATTATATACTATGTTCGTTGTTTTTTAATTGTCATATTATTTTTTCGAGAATCAATTTAATTAATTTTTCAATATAAATTTGATTACATTAATTTGATATTTTAACAACTTATTATTAATTTTTCTTTTTGATTTTGAAATCTTAAAATATTTTTAAATTATTTATATTTTGTTAAGTTCATACTTAAATTATGGAATATTGTTATATGTTACAAATAATTATGAGGTATTTTATTTTTGTTACAAATAATCATGGGCTATTGCTGTTACCTTTACACAGCCGAAGACCTAGTTGTGGAGTTAGGAATTTGATGAAAGATATGAAAATTATGTTAAGAATGTGCTAAATTAGATATATATTTACAAGAGCTAACATTCAATTTCTGAACATCACATAATTCTTTGGTAAATGGTGTACACTAGACCACCCTTCTCCTAAGATGATGTCTCTGTTTATGCTGTGTTTCAATGTGGATATCGGATATCATGAAAAATAAAAAGTTAAAAGAAAACTAAACACACATGTGATAGTTGACAGTTCGCTCACGTTCTTGTACTAATTGCTCACGATCTTGCTTTACCAAATTAATCTAAGATACTATAAATCGCTAAGAAAATGCTAGAGAGAAAACGAGAGAGTTGGAGGGACTAATTGTATGGTAGAAAACTTAGATTAATTTTCTATGGGGAACTTTCGCAAATAGCAACTATCATAAATTTCATTATGCTCTATAACTATAATTTGCATATTTATGAGCTATAACTACGATTTGTTTATGCAAATGGTAGGAATCATCCTCCAACTGCCACTTATTTCGACAAATCATTGTTGAAAGATGTCATGTTCAATCAAATAACTGCTAAGGTATATGTATTGTAGAACAGAGTTCTCTGTTCCAAATAGTTTACTTGCACTAAAAGAAAGCCAATTTTTGACATTTTTTTCCATTTCAGGACGTTGAATTGACATCAGTATTAATAAGGCCAATCCCTTTTGCACCATTGACAGATAAACTTTCCCTATCTGCAACAAGTTATGATTCTATTCCGAGCAGAGAAGTCAGAATTTTGAATAAGGGGTTTAAAATCTGTAGAAATAAATAGCCGAAGAGGATTCGACATCAACTATAGATACATATAAATTTATTTTAACCATGTATAAATAATATAATTTTCCTGATGAACCCCTTCATACAAGGTAGCTCCGCCCCTGATCCCGAGATTCTACATAAAAACCATAGAAGATTTTGCTATTCCAGTGTCCCTTCAGGAGGCGATGACAGATTCAAATCAACCTGAACAATTTTCCAGATGAAAGGGTTTGATCATTCATTTTTTTCTGTCGAAACCTCAAACACTACAAAATATTTTGCTGGAAATTTCAAAAGTTCATGTAAAATGAACTCTGAGAAATCATGCAGTAAAAATTAATCTCCAACACAAATAACATTTTTTCAAGAGTCTCCTTCATTCATATATACATATTAGGTGTAGATGATGGGGTTGGTTTAGATTTTTCAAATATCAAATCAAACTATTTGTATAAAAAATTTAAATTTATACACCAAACTAAACTAATAAAATTTTGATTTTTTCGGGTTTTTCAACCTCGGGTTGGTTCAGGTTTTTCAAATACCAAACCAAACCATTGTGTTGAATTTTTAAATTTATAAAATCAAACCAAATAACAAACCTCGAATTTTTTCAGTTTTTTGGATTTTTCGATATAAGTTTGCATAAAAACATATAATCAAATTGTGCTTCAAATATTCTTTAGTCCAACCAAAATATAATTATATAAGATATTTCTTTAAAAAATAACACAAAATATGAGATGAGTATTGATGTTACAAAAATATTCAATTAAAGATAATAATAAAATCATCATATAAAATAAATATTGTAAAGTCATAATGAAAATGATCATAATCATGCTAAAATAAGTCTGATAAGTATTAGTTACATTACTAAATATTTAAGGAAAATTAAAATTAGATTATGCATTTTAAATTATCTAAAACAATGTAAAACTAAAGAACAAATATTCAATATTATTGTCAGTCTTAGTGTTGAATTGATTTTCTTTTTGCATTAGTGTTAATTTGATTTTGATTTAAGTTTTATTATAATTATCAACATCTATGAACTATAATCTTTATTGAACCATTCCGAATTCTAAGTTTTAAACTTGAAATAATTAATTAAAAGATGAAACTATGAAATAGTATAAGAAATATTTTAAAATTATATCAAAGTAAATATTTTTATGTATAAATAATTTTTAAAATAACATGTATAATGTTGGGTTGGTTTGGTCTAGGTTGATTTTTTTTAGTTAAAATCAAATCAACCCGAATATAGACAGTTTTTTTTTTCAATACCAAACCGTTAGTCGGGTTTTTTTTTGAGTTGACTCAATTTGCGATTTGATTCGATTTTCAGTTCGGTTTTATACACCCATAATACATATAATCAATCATTAGTCATTACAAGGAGGCTATCGGTGCGTTAAAGCGTAGGACATAATGTGTTTACTTATTTAATTTTGTATAAGATTAAGTATCTATTTGTATATAGATAGAGTTAAGGACATAGATACTAGCTAAAATCATATTAAAAAACATATTTATATATTTTACTAAAATTCTACTATGTAATAACATTCATGACAACAAGTTGTTTCTCAAACATCTGCTCTTTTATTGGTGATTCACCGGTCACTAGAGAGTGATTACACTATCAAAGGTGGTTTATTTATTTATTTAAATTATCAATTATAATATGGCTTTCAATTTTGAAAATATGATTTGATGCTGATTTCTATTCTCTAGACTTTTGGATTGTTCAATTTGTATGGTTTCAATGACAGGGAAATTTTTTAGAGTTACATCTAATAATGCATGGAATCACGACAAATATTCGTTTCGTTCATTTTTTATGTATCACAATTTGACTTTACTTATCTACTAAAAGAACAATTATTGATATAAGTATTCACCATATCACCCTATTAGTAAATGTTTAGTATTGAATTTTGAAAAATGATATGAAGAATAATATTTAATGTTAAGGATAAAACATGAAAAAAAAAATTATTTTTCTTGATATGATAAAAGTGATAACTAAAAATAAAAATTTATTTTAGAAATAAGTAACTCATAAAAATGAACAGATAAAATTTATAATAATTTCATAAATCAAGAATCGTAATGGTAACCAAGTGTTTCTTTTTTAAATTGACGGAATGGAAGAAAGATAACAAAGCGATAAGAAATCAAATTCTCATAAATAAGATGAAAAATAACTATGTACACTATACTATCTACGTACATTTCAACATAACCATCGTGAATTTATCCTAGAAAGAATGAACAAGACCAACGAGTGGGGAAAAAAACTTGCAAATAACAGTCAGAATATGACTTTATCACAAATTATTTGTGTCATCTTCCTTATTTTAATTGGAAAAGAATTAATAATATCTTTAAATTACGTGAAATTAAATAAAAATATTCTTCATTGATAAGGTTAAGAAAAAAGAACATTTTTTAGTATACACTTTCTTTTCCTAATAAAAATAAGATTTATTAAAAGATTTTAAATCTAGCTAGCTAATAAAGTAGTTAGATGCTTTTTTTTCTTTCTTCTAAATTTCATTTTATCAATTAAAATAGATAAATCGTGCACTTTTTAAACTAATAATACAAGCCATACATATAAGATTACAATAACCCATCATTATTTTTATTTAAATAATGATAAAAGAATCTAATAATATAAAAAAAATATTTTCAGAACTTGAACCAGAATAAACATTTGCTAATACAATTCTTGATTTTACATTTAAAATGGAAAAGGGTCAACAACAACTTTATCAACATATTTTAAAGAAGGCATAATACATATATTGGACCCTAAACTTGGCTTCAAATTTTAACTTTGACCTCCAACTTTCATAGTGCACAAATAGACACTTTAACTATCCTACCTTTCAATAAATAAACACGCGATTTTTACATTCAAAGAGCGTGAAAGACAATCGCTTCAATGTGTATAAATGAGCCACTCAATGATTGCCAACTAGTTAAATACTTTACACGTCGATTTTAGATCTAAAAAAAAATCAAAATTAATTTAATTTATATTGAAGAATCAAAATTAATTTTAATTTTAATTTACATACAAGAATCAAAACTAATTACTCCTACTGGTTTTTAGAGCTTGGAGCTCATTGTTTGACGGAGCTTAGAGGTTTGTTGATGGTTGGCATCTTGATTTAGGTTTTTTGTGGTTGTTGGGTCTGTTTTAATAGGGTTTGGGGGGTCATTTGGTTGCTGTTTTTATGTCCGGTGTGAGCTACAGGTTGCAGCAGTGTTATTTCGTAATGGTTCTCGCCGGAGACAGCGAATCTGCTGGGTTTGGGGTCGGGTATTTGGTGGGTTTTGCGAGCTGAAAGCTTGTTCGCTTCATGGTTTATGCTCCGGTGTGGAGGAAGAAGGAGAATGGCTGGGTAAAATGAATGGGGATTTTGGGTTGCCGGAGATTGGCCGGAATTCAGGGAGTAGAATAGTCATTTCACCACTTTTTTTTCGTTGTGGGCCATGAAAATTACTCCTCACGCGCGTTTAATACGTGCATTTCACGATTTTTGCCAGGTTGGACTCGCGTGTTTATTTATTAAAAGGTAGGATAGTTAAAGTGCTTATTTGTGCATTATGAAAGTTGGAGGTCAAAGTTAAAATTTGAAACCAAGTTTAGGGTCCAATATATGTATTATGCCTTTAAAGAATTGTAATGTGAAGCAATGCAATAAATTCTGTATTTTATATTATTATGATTGTTGGGTCTTAACTTTTAGACCAAGGATTGCAATTAACAAATATTTATCATCATTTCGAATTAAAAAATTTAAAAATAAAAATATATTTTGTTAAAAAAAAAAGAATTTTATTGATATGTAAAATGAAAATAATATGAAGTACTCTGATCTCGTATAGTATGACCTATATTATCGATTAGAAATTATATGAGTTCAATTTTAATTGATAAAATGATATTAAAAAAAAAAAAAGATTACTTCCAACTTTGGTATTAGTTAAAGCGATACTAAAGACAAAGAAATAAGAATAGGATTCCATAAAAATAATATGTTTAGAAAAAAGATATTTTCAACATAATTAAGTAATATTCTAAATTATTTATAAATAATATTTTTGTTCGATTAAACATAATTTATGAATATGTTAAACCCTTTTCCATATAATTAAAATATTTTTTATTTCTTTTAATATATATTATAAAAATTAAGTGATGCTTTCCCACTAACTTACGTGACTGCAACTCTTTAACTTTGATTATAATGTTAAATCTATTTAAAAATTGAGATGATGTACTTTTACTATTTATTTTAACTAAAAACTGTGTAACTTATCAGACTTTAGAATTTCAAACTTATAAACTTTAAATTTTGATATTGCTTTTGACTCTTTAAAGTAATAGTAATTAAATTTGACATTTCATAACATCACTCACTTCATTCTAAATTAATTTAATTTTTGATGCATTTTCATTTTCCAAATTAAATTAATTGTTCAGTTTTCACGATTACTTTTAAAGTATTCTTTTAAATTTATCCTTCATTAGTTAGTATTGAATTTAATAATGAATTAATATTTAGTTATTTTAATCATAAATTTTATAATAATTAATAAGATTAAAAATGACAAACTAGATTCAATTTATATCTTAATTTATTTTTAAAAAAAAGTGTAAAATAGTTCAAAAATTAAGTTAATATGGAGAGGGAGAAATAATAATATTAGTATAATGAAATATACCTTTAATTTAATTATCAAACAAAGTGCTAAATTAAAAGGGACCAAATAATATAAAACGAAAAATATAATAGAGATAATTTCATACTCAAAATTCAAACTCAAATTCTTTAATTAATATAATTAAATAAATACTTATCAAATTTTTTTTATATTTTTTATTGTTTCTCATTCGATGTACGAAATTCACATTCAAATTTCAATTAAATTTAGATCGCGCGCTACAGACTCCATTTTAGGTGCTCTTTCAATAAACTTTTTTATATTCAAAGCTCAAACTTAAAAAATATCTAATTAAGAGTGAAACAGTTTCACCACCGATAGTAATCCCGATTGGTCATTTGTTAACAAGTTGCATATGTGACATTATTACTCCCCAATTTATTGTCGGTGCAAGAGCACTTATAAAATGCGTGACTATATTTTATTACACACTTTCTTCATTCATTTACTTCCCCTGTCCACATTCAACACATCATTCATCATAAATCAAATACGAAAAAGGAAAGGTAATTCCCAAATATTTAAACCCTAATTCTCTATTTTCATTTATACATATTGAAATTCCTGTGTGTTTTTGGGGAAAATCACTTAGCTAAGCTATCGTTTTCTGATTTTTTTTTGGGGATTTTATGGTGTTTTTTTCTTCTGTTTGCTTGTAAGACTTTGAATTATTTTTAATTTTTTTGTGATAAAAAATGTTGTGTATAGTAGTTTTGATTCTCTTCAATGAACAGTTAAAGAAGCTTTTGTATCAGATTGTGTGAAGGTATTAGTTCTAGCTTATTTGAATCCTAAAAGCTTGATTTGATGATAACAGTAAAACTAGTGTCAATTTTTTTATTTCTTATGAACTTAGTTTTGGGCGCACCTCGACTAATTGCATAAGATACAAACATATACCAAGTAATTTTGTTCAGTAAGGCTACGACAGATGAGAAGAAATCACCTAGTGTTTTTTGTCTATACTGAAATTCGATTGACCACTAGGCCACACCCGTGCACCCGATTCACGGCTAAAGAGTATTGCTTCAAAATGTAACTTGGGAATGGTTGTAGAGTAGTTTTCAAGGGGTCTGATGGAGTTTGGTGGTTTCCTGTACAATAGAGGAACAAATACAAATGATTCTTTATAGTTGATTCGAACTAGATGATGTTTAGATGCACATGAACTTCCGAAGCCAGTAATTACCGTGGCGGTTTGAGTTTTATATGGTTGCAGTTACATTTTGTAATTTCTCTTATGGTTTTTCTTTGTGATATATTGATCAGTTCTATGTATACGACGTTGACATATTTATTGATCTTTGCTTGTACTAGTTCTCCTTGTGTTGTGCTTCTTTGAGAATCACAACGTAATCCTTGATATTTATGTTTCGTTTTAATCATCTGGATTGACTCAGGGTATTTGTGGATCTAACGGGAAAGAAGTAACGATATGGGTCGTGGAGTTAGTAGTGGAGGAGGACAGAGTTCATTAGGATACTTGTTTGGGGATGGTGAGGCTCCAACGTCAACTAAAACAAACCCCCAGGCTGTTCAAAGTGAAGCTCAGCCGATAAATAAAGAGCCTGTTGCTGCTCCTTCTCCTCCTGCTGATGCTACTAAGCAGATTCCAGCAGGTATTCAAAGTATCAGGGCAGATGGTCAAAACACGGGAAACTTTATCACGGTATGTACTTGTGCAAAATTATTATAATGTCCTCTGAAATGCTTGAAATATTCATTGCTATGCTTTGCTGGAGAGGTTTTCGTTGCTAAGCTAAGGTGAAATTAAGACATTTCCACAAGTCCTCACTTTCTAGTAATTAATAGCTTGTTCGGTCAATTTTTTGGGAAACTAGACCTGCTTAAAGAAAGTGCATATATCACATAGTTGAGGCGTTTAACCAAAACTTCAAAGGTGGTAGAGGATTTGTTAACAATGCCAGAACACGCTCTATTTTAGCTACTATATTTTTGTGGATATTATTAGTATCGTTGTGGAGTGCAGAACCGATTCATTGATGTCCATCGCTGTTGTTTTCTTTTGTCTTGCAAGGAATGTGTACAACCTCATATGATGTTGCGTTCTAATATTATTCATTTATGAACTTAAATTTTGTTATTTAACGTATTTATTTTAAGTTAATAATTAACTTAAATGTATTGTGTGTTGCATTTGAAGGCATGAAATTGAGGGCACAGATTGTATGATTCATGCTGTTTGTTTTCTTGTGGAACTATTGAATACGGCTTTGTTTGTTTGTCCTATTCCTATGATCTGTTTGTGCCCATAAGCCCATTTTAAATTTCCTTTCGTGGACCAGCCAATTCTCTAGTGTAGTTTCAGAAAGGGTAACCTGCTGGTACGTGTTGCATTTTCACCGAGCAGGTTACACTACTTTGACCCATTTCGGACCCAATATATGGAGGAGTCTGTTTGGGTTTAACATATGAATGGGCCATAACACAAACCATCTAAACATATGAATCTGGTTGACAATCTGATCCGTCAAAGTTACAGTGGATGGATAATTGGATATACATCTTGCCACTTGTTGATTCCAACGATGAAATGAGGACAAGATAATCAACATATACCATCTTTTGTGTTATGAGTTTGTTGAACCAATTTCGACCAAATGATTAATTATCTATAGATAGAGGTAGGTGTGGATCTTGTGTCATTGCTATTTGCTATGTGTTCGGCTTATGACTCATTGATAAGCTGCAACCACACTCTATTGATGTAATAACAAAACCAAGGTTCTGTTTGGACTTGAGCAATCCTCATCTCATGAGCTAGCTTTTGGGTTGAGTTAGACTCAAGTGTCGTATATTTACGTTTTGTTGGATTGGGATTTTAGTGATTAATCCTTGCGACCGATTTCTTAAGGAATCCTTGAGGATACAACTTCTTGTGTTAGAAAAACTAATTGCTTTCTCAACTCTCATCATTGAATTACAATGAAGTAAATCTTTGATAAGATAGACCTTGTTATGGAAAAGTTATGTGGTTTTAACTAGGGTTATTGGCTTGCTATAGGACCGGCCATCTACCAAAGTACATGCAGCCCCTGGTGGTGGATCTTCTCTAGGTTATCTCTTTGGGGGCGGCAGCAGCTGATAAAGAATGTCCAATCACCCATCGTCGTTTCATTATTTCTTATACCTTGTTTATCAACTATCATGTCAATGTAATTGTGTGTATCGCGAAAGAACGTTGTGTTGTTCTATGTTTGTTACCTTGTGCTGGTGGGTGAGGGAGTTTTTTTTTAAGCCTAAGTATTTGTGGTATACTTCAATTGCACAAACTTCTGTTCATATATTCGCAGTTGACAGCCATTATATTCTAAAGTTTACGCTCTTTGTTGCTATATACATAGCTTTTGTTAATCGATTATTGGTCCAACGGCATGTTGTTTCCTAGATATCGTACTCTTTAATTATATCATTGTTCGAGGGAAATTGACTAGAACTAAATTCACTTCTGTTTCCTTTTACTTGTCACATTTTGCTTTTTGAGAGTCTTGATCGAACATTTTAAGATATATTTTTCATCATACTAATGTATTTCCGAAAACAATAGGGTCTTGCTTTTTGGGTACATAAGAAAAACAAGATGTTAAAATGTTTATAAGCAACGATACATCGTTAATAATAGATCTAAGCAGATGTTGATGTTGATGTGAATGGATTAAACCTAGTCACTGGAACACAAACCAAAGGATTAGCTCTAGGAAGGGTAATGCCAGGTGCCTCTTCCATATCGACTTTACTTACCTCTCCACCACTAACCTTCCATTCGAAGCATTGTATCATCGAAGCAAGGCTTATTTGAACTACCTGTAATGCTAACGACGTTCCAGGACAACCTCTTCTCCCCGTACCAAATGGCAAAAAATGATAGTGTTGTCCCCTCACATCCAATTGGGATTTCGTGTTCCCCTCCTCCTCTTCAGTCAAAAATCTCTCAGGTATAAATTCAAGTGGATTTTCCCAATACTCAGGATCTCTGTTAATCGCCCATGTATTGACTATCAACCTAGTGTTCTTCGGTATGTGATAACCTCCAACGCAACAATCTTCTGTTGATTCTCTGAGGATCATAGGCCCCGTTGGGTGTAGTCTGAGAGTTTCTTTAACGATAGCTTGAAGGTAAGGGAGATTCACGATATCAGATTCTTCCACAATTCGATTTTTACCTATTACACCATCGATTTCTTGAACTGCTTTCTGCATAATGTTTGGATGGTTTATGAGTTCTGCTAGTGCCCACTCTACTGTGATAGCTGCAGTATCCGTCCCAGCAGCAAATATGTCCTGTATAATATAGAATTTTGTCTCTACTTTTAAATATCGCAAAAATCTTTAGTTTTTAATAAGGAATTATACACAAGTACCCCCTCAACCTATGCCTGAAATCCCAGAGACACATTTATAATATACTAAGGTCCTATAACCCCCTGAACTTATTTTATAAATAATTTTCTATCCATTTTCGGCCTACATGGCACTAGCTTGAAAAAAAAATTAACCAGCATTGGGCCCACAAGATAGTGCCACATAGGCCAAAAAGGGATAGAAAATTATTAATAAAATAAGTTCAGGGGTAATAGGACCTTAGTATAATATAAGTGTGTCTCTGGAATTTCGGACATAGGTTGAAGGGTACATGGGCATTAACCCTTTTAACTATAACGTTTTCTCATAAGATTTTTCACTTACCAGAATAAATGCTTTGATGTTCTCTCTTGTCAATCTCATCTCCGCGCATTCATCCTCAGATATATCAAGTAAAATATCAAGCAAATCTTTGATCACTATACTTTCACCATTTCTCCTACTTCTTGCTTCTTCATGTTCATTGATAATCCTCTCCATCATTTCATCGAACCTTTTACGTACATCTTTAGTTCTTTTTCCAAACCCTTGCAAATCCAAGTTCTTACAAAACCAAATATAATCCGAAAGATAAAATTTCCCAGTAAGTTCCGCGATATCTTGAACCAATATCCTAACACTCCCGGCTTCATCTTTGTCCTCCGAGCATCTTTCTTTCATCAACATTCTTGAAATGACATTATTTGAAACCCTTAGAAGCTCAGCTTCAACATCTACCTCTTCACTAGACTCCGCTTTATGTAAGAGTAATTCAATGAAACGTTTTATTTCATCGCGTCTTACTGGTAAAAGCATGTCTAATGTCCGAGCTCCAAGGAGCTCGGACATGCATATTTTCTTCATGAACTTCCAGTAAACACCGTAAGGTGCAAATGAGAAGTCTTGTGAACCATAAGTTAAGTAATCAACCACTGATGTTTGTGGTCGATTTAGAAAGGAAGTTTCATGTGTCTTGAGTACTTGTCTAGCCATTTCAGGTGATGAAACTACTAGACAAGGGACGGATCCAAGATTTATATGAATTAAAGGCCCATAACGAGTTGAGAGCTTATGAAGTGCTTGGTGAGGAATAGGAGATAGGAGGTGTAAGTGACCGATGATCGGTAAACCAAATGGGCTTGGTGGAAGGTGACATGTGTTCCGTTGACGAAACACAACATATTTAAGAAATAAGGTAGAAAATAGCCAAATAAGGAATAATATCAAGTAGCCTTGAATATCCACCATATTCGACGCAGAGTTTTTTTTGGTTGTTAAAGTTATATAGTAAGACTTGAGCAATATTTGTGTTTAGGTGTGCACCTATTTATACAATGGAGAACTATATTGTATGATTTTTTTTGAAACGGTCAACTAGAATATACATAGATTAAGATTATAAAAATAAAAATAGACATCAAGGCCGGCATGATACATTTTTTAAAAAACATTAAACAAAGCTAAAATGTATTAATGAGGACTCTGTATAACGACACGCTACATAATCACAAATGATCTTTAGCGATAATTAATTAACGATAATAATTTAATTTTGGCTGAATATATATTTTTAGCGATAATTTAACATTTTTTAAAAATGTTTTTAAAGCCTATAAACAAGATTGAATTTCATGATGATTAACTAATATCGTCAATTAGAGGCTTTAACATTTTTATTAATATATATGTTTATTACTGATAAAAATTATTTTTATTATCGTAATATTGTCACATTACATTGGCTAAGCTAGACCATGTCCTGTGAATTAGGACAAAATTAATGATTGCCGAATAATATTATAAGAATTATTTTTTTAAAAAAAAAGTAGTTTATTATCCGATCAAACGGCAATCAAATAGGCAATTTGTTTTTTATCGAATACAAAAGATGTAGAAATATTTTATTTTCATATGATATCAATTGGAATTAACATTAGAAAAATGAGGTCATTTTTATTAACTAGTCAAATTTGTCCATATTTAAGTGGATTGAAAGAATAATTTATTAGATATGTAATATTTAAGTTTCAACTGATAAAAATATTAATATTTGTAGATAAAATATGAGTGATCTAACTAATTATTTTTCTATATTTGATCATTCAAAATTTCTGATAGTTATCGAAAGATAAATAGACAATAATAGATAATATGTCTTTTATTTTGAAAATATCCATCAAGTGTTCAATTACTTTAAGCAAAATTATATTTATTTTTTTACCTAAAATCAATATTTTTCACCCTTTAAATATTTTAAGTTATTGAAATATATCCCATCCTAATAAATCACATTTTTTATTTTTTTTTAACTTTTTCATTAGTTTCTTTTTCTCTGAAATTAAATTCAAACATGTAATGGAGTTTTTGAGTAAACTTTTACTTTTTGTGATTTTCTATTAATATATTTTATGTTATTTTATTTTTTTAACAATGATTTTAATATCTCACGTATTTATTCAAAATAAAATACTAGTCTAAAACTAGTGAGAATTTTTTTATCTATACTTACAATGTTTTGCCTAATATTTTGATAATGTAAACTATTTTTAGGTTACAAAACAAAAATAATCTGATAGTAATAATATTATTAAGATTATTTCAAGTGAATAAGTTAGCCATGTGTATATAATACATTACCTTAGATTACACATTACCTTAGATTTTGTTCCATAAGGAACTTCATCAAATAATATGAGAAGTTGAGTAATTTAATTCACGGTTTAAAATATTTTTACTATTAAAAAAGAAACAATCTTTCTTCTTCTTCTTTTTAATAAATATTTTCCACTCTTTTTTCCCCTGGATTTGCAGATATATTTTGAAGTAAAAATAAACTGATTAATCAATACTATAAAGAGGAACTTTCACATATAAACACGCGAAAATAGGCTAATTAATCTTCATAACTATAGTTTCATAATAACACTTTGTAGCTACATGTTATACGGAAGAGAGAGATGAGCGAGACTGGGTAGGAGAGAAGAGAGGCGAGAGAGGGAAAAAGTGGGACAAAGATGACTTGCATATGTATATCAGTCATATAGTTGTATATTATACATATGTATTTGTATATATGGCAAAAGAGAATGGAAGAGGGAGGAGAGAGACACCCGATATTGGGAGAGGCGAGTGAGATTGGTAGAGGGGGGAGCGAGGCGAGCGAGAGAGGCCAGAGAGTGGGAGAGATGTGAATTGTATATGTATATCGGTTAGGCAATTGTATATGATACATATGGATTTGTATACATGGCAATTAAAGGGGATTCATTAGTTTCTTTTTCTCTGAAATTAAATTCAAACATATAGTGGAGTTTTTTAGTAAGCTTTTGCTTTTTGTGATTTTCTATTAATATAATTTATGTTATTTTATTTTTTTAACAATGAATTTAATATCTCACATATTTATTCAAAATAAAATACTAGTCTAAAACTAGTGAGACCTCAATTTTTTTATCTGTACTTACAATGTTTTACCTAATATTTTGATATTGTAAACTATCTTTAGGTTACAAAACAAAAATAATCTGATAGTAATAATATTATTAAGATTATTTCAAGTTAATAAGTTAGCCATGTGCATATAATACACTACCTTAGATTTTGTTCCATAAGTAACTTCATCAAATAATATGAGAAGTTAGAGTAATTTAATTCAAGATTTAAAATATTTTTACTATTAGAAACAATCTTTCTTCTTCTTCTTCTTTTTAATAAATATTTTCCAATCTTTTTTCCCTTGCAAAATTTCATATTTTTTGAAGTAAAAATAAACTGATTAATCAATACTATAAAGAGGAACTTTCACATATAACCACGTGAAAATAGGTTAATTACATACATAAGTATAGTTTCATAATAACAGTTCGTAGCTACATGTTATACGGAAGAGAGAGATGAGCGAGACTAGGTGGGAGAGAAGAGAGGCGAGAGAGAGGGAAAAGAGTGGGACAAAGATGAATTGCATATGTATATCAGTTAGATAGTTGTATATTATACATATGTATTTGTATATATGGCAAGAGAAAATGGAAGAGGGATAGAGAGATGTCCGATATTGGGAGAGGCGAGTGAGATTGGTAGAGGGGGGAGAGAGGTCAGAGAATGGGAGAGATGCGAATTGTATATGTATATCGGTTAGGTAATTGTATATGATACATATGGATTTGTATACATGGCAAGCGAGATTGGGAGAGGGAGGAGAGAGGCGAGCAAGATTGGGAGAGGGAGGAGAGAGGCGAGCAAGATTGGGAGAGGGAGGAGAGAGGTGAGCGAGAGAGGGCGGGGAGTTGGAGAGAGTTGAATTGTATATGTATGTCGTCAGCTCACATAATTAATGTATAATATTAGTCGTGAGTGGTAATACAACAAATTATAGCTGTGATGAGTAATTAAATTATATAAATTTGTTTAACCGCGTAATTTTCCCTACATAAAACTTTTAGGCCTCAAAATTTATTGGGGGCTTAAAACGAAAGCCTTACTAGTCTCCACTTTGAGTCATATTTGTATCAGAAAGTATATTATGATGTAATCATACGTATAAAACGATTTAGAATTTGGGATTTATAAGATTTATATAATAATAATAACAACAACAACAATTACTCGGAGAATCCCACTAAGTTTATAAAATTCATATAACGATCTTAAATTAATTTATACGACAAAAAAGAGTCAATACTCAATAGTATCCCCAATGTATGAAAAATGATTCATAAATAAGGTCCTTCAACTTTTAGATCAAACAACATTTCAACCTTTAATTTTTTGATTAAAGAATACCCCTCAAACAACTGAATTCAAATTTTGCTCTTTAAAATAGTATGTGACCTATTATGATAATATGATTTGTTACATTTTTAATTAAAATTCATTCATATATTGAACATTACCCATTTCCCCTTAAACCCCCGATTCTTCATTTTAATTAGAACAAAACGTGCAGTCCTTCATAATTGTTGATTAAACACTTTCGGTTTAAATTTTCTGAGAAAAAATGTGAACGTTTTCAAATGCTAATTACATAGATAAGTTAACTATTTAAAATATGTCATCTTTTTTAATTATTTAATTAGCATAAATAAGTATTAAAATCTCATGTAAATTTGTTCCGCATTGACAATGATATGCATAATTAAAAGAGATGACAAATTTTATGTGGTTAACTTATTTAAATAATAAACACTTTAGAACAAACACAAAAAAATTTCAAAACTTGAATCTATAATGTATAATATGAACTTCAAATATTTACTTGAAACAAATCGTTGTTCGAATATCTAAATGAAACTAGTTGAAAAAATTTAATATTTATCGATATGTTAAATACAAGTTATGGAGATAAAAAAAGAGTAAAAATTAAGCAAATCACATAGTATAAGAAAGAAATCACTTCCTATCCCTACTCTTTTATTAATTAAAATTCCCTTTTTAGTGTTTTTCGGATACATAATATTGTAGACAGATATTTTAATTAATAACGGTTGATACTTAAATTATTAAGTTGTTGTTATCAGTTTAAGCGTTAAATAAGGAATTAAAAATAGAAATTAATTGATTCCCACAAATCACGTGTACGTTTCTTCCTTCAACCAATCAGTCATAAACCTCTAACTGAATTATAATTTTAAAATTTCAAATTGTGAAATCTTCTTCCTATTCTTCGAAAAAACATTAAAAGTTTGATTCAAACAATTTTGGAACGCAATTTTGTGAAGATTCAAAATGAATATTTTGATCTTGTTAAGGCATTTTGGATCATGGAAAAGTGATGTTAGATACGAGAGATATAGAAGTGATGTGATAGTGGTTGGAGAAAATAGTTCATTCGTAAATCTTATTTCAACAATTGCAGCTGAATTGAGTATTGATGAATCGAAAAAAAAACATCGAGATCAGATACATTGTTGAAGGTAATTTGTCTCCATTGTGTATTCGGAATGATATGGGGTGAATTGTACATAGGAATGATGAGACATGAGGTATAGGATTCGGTATGTATTCACTATGCAGTGATACATCAGATACTTTATTAAGTACTTTTAGGTTACTATTTATGATGCGATAAATGAAAAATATTATGTTTTTAATTCTGGTTACATTTTTTTATTTTTAATCTTTTATAAAGTTAGTTTGGTATACATTGTTGTGTGGATACTTAATTGTTTGTACATTTTGCATTGGATAGAATAATAGTATCAATAGTTGTGACATGTGTCAAGTTAAAAGACACGACAACTAAAAAGGTATCATTTGAAGCAACGATATATCATATACATAATATCTTTTTTCTAAATTTTGTGTCTACTAATTATAAAGTATCGGATATTATGCAATTGAAAAAAATGATGTTGATACTCAATATAAATAATAAGCTTTAATATGACACATAAAAATGTAAAATTGTACTTGATACATAATTCTAACTATTATAAATCAGTCAAATTGAGACCGTTAACGCACCTAAAATATTTGCTAACTTGCAATTGTCCAATAACTAACTTACTTGGCTAAAAATTGTCTACCTTTAATTTTATTTGAAAATTTGTTTAGAAATGTAAAGATACTAACCTATTATCTAAGTGGATTATTTTAATTCGCGAAATTATTCAAGTCATTTTATAAGTCCTTTTAGTCGATCGATTAATTTAAACCGTTAGAACATAGTGGCACTTTGCTGGGGTTTGTAATTTCTAACCCTAAAACTAGCGGCAATCAACAACAAATAAATATACGGGGAAGTAAAAAGAGAGAGAGAGAGAGAGAGAGAGAGAGTCGGGTCCGAATCCTGTTTTTGTCCGCCTGGACCGGTATTTGGACTCATTTGTTTTGAGCTTTTGACCCATTTTTCTTTGTACCTGTCCTAAACTAATCATACAATAATAAATAATAAATATAGAAAATAAAAGCGACGAGGGCTTAGGCCTAAAACATAACAAAATACAAATATGCATAAAATAAAAATGGGCCCTTTAGTTCAACTTCTTCGACTTTGAATTCTTTCACTGCAGGATCTACTCATCAATTTTCGGCTGACTAACTCGAAGGGAAGGAATACGAGTCTTTATGACTCTCACTATATGCGAGGGAAATATGAGTTCTTGGCAAACTCAGACCGATTTTATATGCAAAACGAAGCGAGAACAAAATAATTAGTAACCAATAATAACATCTCTGAATCGATCATTTAATGATAAATGCATCAAAAGAACAAGGCTTGTCCATATTGCAAACAACTAGCAGTAACAGTGCTGCTTAACAAAATACAAATAAACTTATAATATTGTCTCCAACTAACTTCCATTTCTTAGCAAATTTGACCAATAATAGGAGTAAACAAGTTGTGGAGACATAGAACAATAATTAAACTCTAAGTTATAGACCAAAGGAAATAGGACAACACAAAATCGGTAAAACCAAATTTTACAACTGCCACAACAATATTATACCTTTGAGACTGAAACAATTTATTACTTAACACACTTTGGGGAATACATAAATCAGCCAAGGGATATACCTCTAAGACGAAAATAATTATTGATTTTAGACGTAAGATGCAAGTTGGAACCTGTGTTAAATATTTATATCAACAAGCACTACCTTTACCTAAAATAGATAAACTTAATTTAAATGAGGGAACACATTAGAGACAGTCATTCACCACTTTCTTAAGACGACATGGCCTCAAATTTTCAACATGATGAAACAATTATAGACGAACAAATTCTGTTATACAAGTACAAATGGAGAAGAACAACGATAGAGACATGTTGATAACCTTGCTTATACAGGGGAGAATGAAATCCGAAAAGAACTAAACATTTAACTACATTAGAATCCTAGAACAGCAATCCACATCAACACGGAGACAAAATAGCAAACTCATTGACGATCATGCATACAAACATTTAGCAGACGAAGTAGAAAAAGAGAAGCAAGAAATTGAAGTAGACTGCAAACCTGAAAGACAAATGAGCTCTTCACTTCATAGTAGTTTAACTATCAATAATAGGCAACCGTAAACCCTATGATTTGGCAAATCTTTTGATGCAAAAAATAGATACACAAAGGGTATTCAAATAACTTTTGAGTAAGATGAAAAATTAATGAAAAGAACACGATACGATATTAGCTTCATCCAAGAAGACAACCAACCGTACCAACTAAGAGAATAACTAACAACAGTTAAAGAAAGAACTCAATAGCATTAAGAGAACCTTACTAACATCAGCTTATATTCACCACTGTATTTGAACACATGAATATTCAACAACGAGAACTATTCAAACAAGTCGAGTGAAAAATAGAACAAACTCATATCATTCAAAGAGAGAAAAAGAGCTATAAGATAGAGACATTACCTTTCTTTGGGAAGGTTTTGAGACCAAACGAGCTAGTTACGAGGCCGACCCCACCACCAAAATGAGACTATGAGAAAATATCAAGAACGTGGAATTCAAAACGAAATCAAAACTCGAGTGCCTTCTATCTCACTTGTCGATTTTGGGTCTATTTTAGCCTCCAAAACCTTTGTAATTTCTCTGTGGTATTGTCTTTAATTTTTGAGTATTCACTCCATTTCTCGAACTCTTTTTCCTCTGTTTTCTCCAACTTTCCCCTACTTTCTATAATAGTTTTTGCTAGGAAGTATCCAACCCAAAGAAGTTTAACTTAAAACTCTCACCTTTACAAAAAAAAAATCCCCTGTTGTTTCTTCTTTCTCCCACAAAACCTCTCTAACAAAAATTGTTCCGCCAAAAAAAAAAATTCCCTCTCTCGCAGCAGATAGCCAGCCACTATATAGAAGGGTATTAGGGTTGAATAAGAATGGCGGAAAAATGGAAAAAGACGGGTAAGGGCCCTGAAAATTTGAAATTCAAAATTCTAAAAATCCTCCCCCGAAAAAAAACAGCTGGGTTGTACCATATTGTCACAAAATTTGGCCAAAATCCCAAAAGGTGAAAGAGACGCGAGTGGCTCCGATCGATCCTTCGTTCTTGACTCTTAACGTGTCGCCCATCCACGCAAAAGCAAGGACGCATCCTCAGACTGCCATGGCCAAAAGGAAACGTACGAAACCTGTGGGGAACAGAGGGAGACGCGAATAAAGTTATCGTTTTTCCGTGAACACCGCTGCGTGTTGGCTCCGTTTGGTTTCTTCGTGAACGTTGGCGCGTCATTCCCGTAAAAATTCGCGCGTCGACGCCGCTACTATGCCGTGAAGAAGATGAAATTGCTCCTTCACGTGTCTAGAACATTGGGTTTATTTTCTTACCAACATGGAAAAGGATTTGGGTCGGTTCAAGAGTAAAAGTTGTAGGCTGGAAATTGGGTTAAAAGGGAATTGGACTGCTATAAACTTGAATCGGGCCGTGTCAAAAACAGGTAAAGGTGTGGGTTGGATATTGCAATTGATTGAAAAGTGGGCTGGGATGAGAGAATATGATAAAAGGCCCAAAGCTTGGTTTCATAATTGACGGATTTAGTTGAATTAAGTCACTTGGCGAATTCCGATAAAATGGATAAATAAGAAGTAATATAAGTTAATTAACAAGCTTTTCAATTCTAACGGAGTAAAATAATCATTTTAATTATAAAAATTAACGAATCCAAACAAAACTAATTAGTAAAATATTTAAGTAAGATAAAATCCTTTGAGACGATTTTCGAGCGGACATAAAAATACTAATTACGCAATTATGTATATCATATATATTACCTAAGAATTATAAAAAGTGATAAGATTAATGTAAAAATAATTTAGAAAACATCTTAACCCCTATAAAAACTAATTATTTCGAAATCGTTTAGAATTAAGAAACTCGCTATTAATTCATGCCGTCGAGGGTCAAAATTGGGTGTCAACAACCACGATTTTATAATACCTACCTTTATGTTTTTGTAACATATCATACTTCGAAAATCCAACTAGAGATTCGTACAAGTTAAACTTTAGTTTTTAGTTTTGGTTCAATTTCAAGTGACCATAAATTTTAGCACATAAAAATTTAGATGTCCCACGAGGTATCAAATCAAAGAACTTTGAGTCTTCTTTTCAACGCAGCCGAGTTTGCTAAATTCTGAGCTAGGAGTAAAAAGTTATGCCCATTTGAGGGGAGCCTCTCTAGTTAAGGCTATCCATCCATTTAAGAAAAGAGTATTTTGGTCTTTTACTTACCTCTAAAGTCCTACCCATGTTTTACCCTCCCAAGTCAATGGTCTAATCATATGCTAAGTTAATAAAGACATTCCAAAAGTGTTTAGGGATTTGAGAGCAAGTTCAAGAGGAGAAAATTGAAGGGGTTTCAAGCATTCATTCAAGGGTTGGGGTTTTCGCCAAGAACAAGTGTTCTTCGAGGTATGTAAGCTTCTCATAGTGATTTTACTTATTCTTACTCACACCCTACGTGAAATTTCATCAATGAATTCGTTCTTGAAGTTGATTGGTTGAGTTTCTTGAGTTTTAACCCACATTCCTTAACAATGGACGTATTGAGTTATTGAAGTGAGGGTCTTGCAAACAAGTGTTGTTCTTGATGGAATTTGGCGGGATATCACTAAAATTGTGTTGGGTTTATGAATCAAAAAGATTTGGAAGGAAATCATTCGATTCTAGATTAGTTAGGCCTTAAGATTAGCAAGAAAAATCGTCAAAATCTGAGTAGAGAGGTGAGGCATCGCGCCACCATCGCGCCCAAACTAAAGTAGTTTGGAGCCTGGCTCGCCGAGCCAGGATTGCGCCCCAACTACTGCCTAGTAGTTTTGGAGTTGGCGCCCCGTGTCAGGGTCGCCAGGTTACTTGCTTTTCCGTGTGTGTTCCCTCAAATCCTACTTATGATTTCTTCATGATATTCCTTGTCTAAGCCTTCATTAATCCTTGAGAGATCTTACATATCCTAATCACATGTCTTGATTGACATTTCAAATTCAAGTAAAGTTAAGAGGAAAGTTTAAGAGTCCCGTTTGAGTCATTTTGAGAAGTCTTTTCTAATTATCTATAACTTGAATTAAGACTTGAGTAAATTAAATGAGTATGAGAATGACGAGAGTTGTCTTTCATGTTTCAAAATGAGTATAAGGGAACTAATTATTCCCAAGTGTAATACTTTTACATTTAAAATGAGAGAAAAAATGATCTCTACATGAGTTTATGAGGATTTTTGAGTGTTACCTCTTTTAAGAGAATCTTTTGAGTAATTATCCTAAATTGAGTGAGAGTTATTTTTAAATACTTGAGCGTGAGTAGTTATATATTATTGGAAGTGAGTTGAAGGGTTTTTCCACATTAAATTTGGTGTTCTTTATTTCTAAAATTATGTCTTTCCGTGACAACAATGATATAGAAAACTTTAAAATGGACAGTTAAATAATAGACAATGGTTAAAGAAAAGAACAACTCTTTTTCCATTTAAGTGCAAGACCAATAGAATCTAAAGCGAAACTTGTTTATGCAAAAGGGGTTTGAACAAATGGGTAAAAATATCACAAGCCAAAAGATATTATTCATAGCTCACATTTTCTCTTTCCAAAATGAAGTAGACGTTACAAAGTCTCCATCATAAAATAGACAAAAATAAAAATAGATGGAAGGACTTGATATAATTTGTTAGATTCTTGTAGTCTTGATATGTAATGTTGTGGGTTTTTAATTTGTTGGGAATTATATATATATATATATATATATATATATATATACATATATATATATATATATATATTAACTAAGAAATTTTCATTAACAAATAAAAGAACCTTCAAAGAAGAGTACATTAACAAATAAAAGAACCTTCAAAGAAGAGTACAAGCAAGGGTGTTAGACCTTACCTTATTAATCCTATTGCAATGATAAAACTCCATCACTTAGCAAGCATGAAAAAAAAAGCTAGCGAAACTAGGTATTCTATGATCATCGTAGAGTTTATAGTATTCTCTATAATGATATTACAAATGAAGATACATAATATATTTTATTTTTCTGTTCTCTCTATTGTGCCATTAATTTTTTTTTTGAAAATGATGGATCAGATTCCAAAATTACCTTTGATGTGTTCATCGTTTCTTCCTCCTCTACTTTTTTGTTTTGTTTTTAGTTTGTTCTTTTATTTCCATTGATGGTGTGTGTGGTGATGAACTAAAGAAAATGATGGTTGCTATGATATTTGTCTATAAACACAATGAAAGATGACATAAGTTTGGTTCTTGTGAAAGTAGAAACACTCATGATGACATCAAAAGGTTGAGGTCTTAGTCATATAGTGACTTCTTCGTTTAGTAGCGCGATGATATGCTAATTTATTCAATCTAGGTAACAACTGAAAAACTCTAGGTCTTTTTGGTGAAGCATTTGTCAATAATCAAAAGTCTCGATTATGTCATGAGGCTGACTGAATCAAATCCATAAAATTCGAGAATAAAAAGTTGTTCATTCTATTTCGTCAAGTAGATAATTAAAGTAAGGATACAAACCACTTTAAATAATGGAACACATCCAACCATAATTTCAGATTTTGAGTTCGAACTATCAGTATTGAAATATTCTGATAGAAAACACTTCTTATTTAACGATCTTACTCACACAAATTTTAATCAGTAAAACTCCAATATAAATATCAGAAAACTATCATAATGTATTGAAATGACAATAATTCATTACATTATAAGGGTGATGCATTTAAAGAAAACACAAAAAGACGACAACAATGCATTTAAAGCAACCATACAATAGAAAACAACAAGACAAGTCCATGCCTATTCTCTCATAGAACTTGTATTAGCTAACAAAGGTAAATTGTTAATTGACCCCAAGTAGCAATAGGTTCACATGAACCCATTAAACAAAACGTTCATCAATATATATCCATAAAAGGTAAATGATTTGCTTGACTCAACATAGCAAATGAATTAGCTCATCTCTTTAGTAATAATTATATAACAAGTGAGACATTTTAGTACTAAAAATATTATAACAAATGATACATTAGTACTAATATATCTCAAGATAATCACCACATTGCATATATTAAAATATTCAAACAAAAATGGTCCAACTCACTTGTCATTGTAGTACAAATTAAAAACATGTGTTTCATTTCCTCCGCGATTTTAGGCATAATATCTCCTAATATTTGAACATGACGCTTTTTATTTATTCTTTATGTTTTAATTTATGTGATATTTTTTGTTTTTTGAGAGCCAAACTGTTTAAGTTTGATCACAGTTTGCTCGTGAAATCTTCAATTTTTTAAAAATGAAATTTATATATTTGTAAACTTCATAAAAAATATTATAAGTCACAATAATTATGAATTCAAAATAATTAAAAGATATATAAAAAATTTACGATTAAAAAAAATGTATTTAAATTTTGTAATAAAAAAACGTTACATAGAGACATAGGGAGTAATATATATTTCAATTATTATTGATCGTCCCAATATCTGTCTGAAATTGTAATGTGCTAGACTTTGCCATCTGAACGCTGGCTTTACAAAAAGTATAATAATATAAGCTCTTTTACGCGTGTAAAAGTAAAAAATTAACTTTGGTTCAACTGACATTTATTTTTGTTAATTGGAGTGTAAATATAAATACTTAAGATTTTATAAAATTAAACATGTATACATATATGTCTTACATGATAATAATACACGTAAGATAATAAGATGTCAAGTAAGACATGTTGTATCTATTTATTTAATTATATATAAATTTAATTATTTAGTACTTATACATACCTAAAATTAAATGTGCATAAACAAGATATTTATTTATATCAATTTTATTAATTTTAACAAATGTTTAATTTCAACTTCGCGACATAGATCATCCATTTACTTGAGAGAGTCTTCTGTGCGTTATTTTGTCGTGATCTCTGTACGCACGCACGAGGAACCCCACAAAGTAAATTCTCTTGCATGTCATCCCAAAGTCATTTCACATTCAGGTGAAATGTGTCAGATTTATAGGTGGATCGAGAATTTAAATTTTATAAATTTAATTTTAATTTCTTCAAAAAAACATTTAAAATTTTTTCATATTAGTTTTTTTTAAATTAAGTAAATTTATATATATCATTTGTTGTTAAACAGATAATATATATGAATTTAACATTAAAGAAAAAAAATAAATTTATAATTCGCTATATTTAGCGAGTCATAAGTTTAATATCGATACTTTTTAATATCACTACTTTACATTCATCATTTTTAATATCTTAACCTAGGGAAAAGGGTCTGATGTACCCCTCAACTTTGTCATTTAGGGATGATATACCCCTTGTTATGAAAGTGGCTCATATATACCCCTACTTGTAAACAAATGGCTCACATATACCTTTTTCCCTAACGGAAATGAAAAAAATAATAATTTTAATCTACATTTTTATAATTTTTTTCTAAAAAATATAATCCCATATAAGTAAATTTAATCCTCGTCAAACATATTTTTTTTGACTTTTTTTTGTTTCAAGACTAATTTATAATTATTATTTTAATAATCAAATTTATTTATGTTTCACTAATAATCTTGTAAAACTTATTGTAGATGACCAAATTTTTTCTTCGAATACGAAATTAAATTACAATACACACACAAAACATAGTTTAATTTTTTTTCTTTGAACTAAGGACTGAAAGAAAAAAATAAAATAAGAATAAGAAACTCAAATAATTATAATAAAAGAAGTCAAAAAATAATTTATGTATGAAAAAAATTAAAATATACCTTGAACTTTGATAGAAGAATCATATATACCCCTAAATAATTTTTTAAAAAAAATTAGAAGTAATAAATATAAATTTAAAACTAATTTTTTAACTTCCGTTAAATGAAGGGTATATGTGACCCATTTTGTAACGGCAAGGGTATATGTGAGCCGTTTGTATAACAGTAAGAGTATATATGAGCCACTTTTATAACGAGGGGTATATCAGCTCCAAATGATAAAGTTGAGGAATATATCAGACCCTTTTCCCCTTAACCTAAAAACTTATGTGCTCATCATTTTTTTCCGTTTAATATTAAGTGTCCATCTTATTATAAATAGTTATCAAACAAGTCGCCTCGAATGTATAAGACGTATAGTGTAAAAGTGCTCACAATTTTAATTTAACTCGCTTCAACTATGATTTGAAACTTTCACTCCATGAGAAAGGAGTGCCACAAATGAATGGGTGGGTGGGGGGTCCGTTAATTGCGTATTCATGTTTTTCTTGTTTTACTAGCTAAGATCAAATTGTCACATGTCCCTTTCATTTTAAATTACTTGTTCATTTATAATAGATAAATAAATAATAATTCATTTTACCTCTATAATTAATATTTTATGAAAGTCTAAATAAGTTTATGAACTTTTAAAAAATTCTTTTTCTAAAAAAATGAATATGAAGACATATTAGTAAAATCATTCATATTATTTATAAATGTGAATAACTAATATAAAGCAGGGAGATTCTTTGATTCCGTATTGAACATAGATTCATGTTTTTCTTGTTTTACTAGGTAAGATCAAATTATCACATGTCTCTTTCGTTTTAAATTACTTATTCATTTATTAAATAAAAAATAGAAATATAAATAAAAAAATTATTTTTCCTCCATAATTAATATTTTTGAAAGTCTAAATAAGTTAACTGATTCTGTTAATAAGAAAGGTATTTTTGATCCTATAGTTTGACAGAAAGGATATATTTGAATTATTTCAGATAATTTAAGGATATTTTTACTTATTTTCTATTTATATTATTTATAATTACGAATGACTAATATAAAACGGAGAGAGTAGTATTTGTGATAATTTTGGTTAGCTTTTAGATATAAATTGATGGTCCACATTATGAAGAGTAGTAAATTAGCTTATGCCATATGGTGTTGATGTATAAGTCTATCTATACATATAGATTCAGAAATTGCTGAGACCCATTTTTTCCCTTTTTCTCTTTAATTTCCTTCTCCTCTGTAAGACACTCTGTCTCTCTCTCTGTCTTGGTTTCAGTTTTTTTTTTTTTTTTAAATGTATATATGATTTCCAAGATTTTTTTTTTAATTTTATCTTTGGTTCCCTTTTTATCTTTTACGCTTTTAATTTACTTGCTTGATTTCCTTTTGTTTGTTTTAAATTATGCATGCACTGCTTGTTTGATTTTGTATATTTTATTAATTATGTGGTTTACTAAATTGTCATGTTTGGTTGACTGTTGAACTCTTTCTTAGTGACTTACTTCAAGAAGAACAATGAAATTTTTCAGAAAAAGAAGCTGTAATTTTGCTTAAGACTTTTCTTGAAATTTGTACTTTGACTAATTGCTCTGCATGTATTCGTCAAATTTGGGCTCTCGATCCACGCTCCAGTTGTTTGAGTGTGAAAGAGGTGTTATAGTGGGTTAAATCCCACGTTGGTTGGGGAATGGAAGGGTGATTCGTTCATACGCACTTGACAATAGTTGTCATACTTCTACATGGTATCATGGTATCAGTGTCATGTTCATTTTTGTTTGGGCTTTTTCGCTCCACACTCTAGTTGTGCCTTGGCGTAAATGGGGTGTTAGAGTAGATTATAGTCTCATGTAATTAGTTGGGAAAAATGGACTTGTGGTCTGCTTATATGAACTTGAACAATTCTAGCATGAGATAGTTTTTAGGGTTGAGTTAGAACTGAGTGTCACATCTTTACAGGATGCTAGTAGAAATGTACGGGAAAATTTCTACCCCGACTTGCTTGGGATTGAGGCCTAGGTGTGAACGGGGTGCTAGAGTGGGTTAGAGTCTCATGTTAGTTGGGAAATGGAGTACTTGTCTGCTTATATTAACTTGAACAATTCTAGAGTGAGGTAGTTTTTGGGGTTGAGTTAGACCTGAGTATCACATCTTTATAGGATGCTAGTAGAAATGTACTGGAAAAATTCTGCCCCGACTTGCTTGGATTGAGGCCTGGGGCGTGAACGGGGGTGCTAGAGTGGGTTAGAGTTTCACGTTAGTTGGGAAAATGGACTGGTGGTATGCTTACATGGACTTGGACAAATTCTACCTTCATGAGTTAGTTAGGTCCCAATTGTAGTTGACTTCTTGTATGTTGTGATTTGTGTAGTGAACGATGGCTTTTTCGGGATCTAAAGAAGATGGAAGAGAGGTGAAGATTTACGAGTATTTGGATGAACTAAGCACTGATCTAGCAGACTATATTTCAGAACTCTCCGAAGCTTCTGTGAAAGAGAGGGGAGTATTTGCCATCGCGTTATCTGGTGGATCACTCATTAGCTTAATTACGTACGTAAGCACACTCACTATCTGTTCATATTTGTTCTGTTGCCTTTACTATAAGATTGTGTAAATATGTTTGAAAACTTGGAGGAAGCAGAAAACTATGTGAAGTCCCTTACAGCAAGACTGTTGATTGGTCCAAATGGTATATATTTTGGGTGGACGAACGTGTTGTGGCGAAGAATCATGTTGATAGTAATTACAAGCTCGCCAAAGATGTTTTTTTGTCTAAGGTAAACGTCTCGACTTCAGCTTTATTCTGCACACTATTTGTTGTTGTGAGCCTCAGTAGTAGTTAACATTGACTATTCTGTTTCTTTGTCAAAGCAATGGCTTTCCTTTTACGGGTTGTGATTCATTATAGACGTGTTCTTTGTCATGAGATCTTTAAAGTAGATATTGAGTTTACTATAGCCAGATCTCGATATTTCACTCTAAGAGTACGGTAGATCACAACATCCTTGTGGAAGAATTAGTTATGTTAAAATTGTCCACATATGATGCGGCTTGAAAATGCAGGGAAACTTTCGAGCCTTTGTGTTCTTGTTATCCTTTTAGTCCTGTCCATCTCTTTTGTCATTTACGAATATCATGTAGACTTCTCGTGCTGGTCGTGTGTAACATTTTCTAGAACTTTGATGTTATCTGCTAGTTGTGGAAAAGCATTAAACACGAAACTATACTGTTCTCTGTTCACTTATCTCCTCACTCTTTTTTACCTGGTTTGCATATTTTGACATCGTATTTCTATCTTCTGTCCTGGAAGTATAGTTATCACGTATAACCATAGAAGGTTTTTTTTTTATCATTGATTGTGGTAGGATAAATCCATCATTCTTGTTCCGATATTGTATCCACCTTACCCATATCTCAATTACAAGGAATATGATTGTCTAGTTAATTTACCACACATCTCGGACTTTGAATCCTTTGTTGTAATCACGAAAAAGATGCTCGAGTGCAACAATCAACTTAATGTGAAAAGACTCGCAATTGTATATACAATTATGAAGTTTGATGGCCAGGTTTAGATATTCTGTAGGGCCATTATACTTTTTCTGGTGTTAACTATTGTTATACGAGTCTCATCGATCTGTTTTAATGGTATAGAGACGAGTGGTGAAGGAATTGAAAAAAAGGATAGACTTTTAGTAAAGTTTCCCTTTTCTTATCCACAATACTCTAATTACTTGTAACCCGAGTTGGACTCAAAAGTAAACGAACAAAAAAAGAGAGACTAAGGAGGTGAAATCGTGGTTGTATGATAGTACATTGAAGCCAATACTCACTTGTGTTTTCATTTTTCAGGTCCCTATAGTTCCAAGCCATGTACATTCGATTAACGACACAGTGACAGCTGAGAAGGCTGCTGAAGACTATGAGTTTGTAATTAGACAGCTAGTAAGGACTCGTGTAATCAGCGTTTCAGACGTTAGTGACTGCCCCAAGTTTGACCTCATCTTACTCGGGATGGGACCTGACGGTCACATTGCATCTCTATTCCCTGATCACTCCATACTCGATGAGAAAGACGAGTGGGTAACTTTTGTTACCGACTCACCTAAGCCTCCTCCGGAGAGGATTACTTTTACTTTGCCTGTCATTAACTCTGCTTCTAATGTGGCTGTGGTTGTAACTGGAAGCAGCAAAGCAGAGGCTGCACATTTGGCAATTGATGATGTCGGACCTGACGTTCCGTCATCGCCTGCAAAGATGGTCCAGCCAAATAAAGGGAAATTAGTATGGTATCTGGATAAAGCAGCTGCCTCAAAACTAGATTGCACAAAATTTTCAGAGTAGGGCCTAAGGGTTACAACAAGTTCCCCTCTTGTCAACAAAATGTACAACAATATGGGGCACAAAGCATGTGGAACTTAGTACATTCTAATCTTTTGTCAGGATTTTATAGTTCCATCTTTTCTTAATTTAGTGTGGTTATTGACCTTTTGTGATGGATCAAGTATATTCCCTATTTTTATGCAAGGGGACATCAATAATAGATCCTTACCATGACCTATGTTGTTCGGACTTTTAAAAAAATTTGTCACACTATTATCGAATCCTTTCAAAATGTACTATTTTTGGAGAATTCAAATGGTTTCATTCAGCATTTTGAAGAGTCCTAGCAAAATGTGATACTTAGAAAGGTTGTGGGGCGGTTTAAGACTATGCAAGGTTGGGTAGTTTTAAGGTACTATGATGACTCAACTGAAAATTTTTAGGTTTAGTAAACATTAGTTTGTATAATTGCGCTTCATAACAAATTTTATGTTTGCTATGACTATTAATCTGTATATTTCGGTATGCATATACATAAAAATATGTATGTGAGTCTATTTGTATATTTCGGTATGCATATACATGAAAATATGTATTTGAGTCTATTTGTATATTTCGGTATACAGGTAGGTTCAACATTATTTCGATATACAAATGGGGCTTGCATTTTTATTCGGTATACAATGGATCCTGCATTTATATATTTCAGTATATAAACGGGTCCTGCATTTGTATATTTCGGTCTAATTGTATATTTTGGTATACAAATGGGTCCTACATTTGTATATTTCGGTATACAAATGGGATGACAAAAAATATGAAATGTTTCCTACGAATTACAAATAGAAGAAACTATGACTATAACATTTAGTTTGAATTAATGATTTGTTATTTCATACAATTTTCCTACACGTAAACAGTAAATGACATTAAATAATCGATATCAAATTTTAAAAAAAAGTGTACTCAGCAATAACGTTGACCGCTCCCAATTTTATCAAATTTTTAAATAAAAAATATAGCTAATATCAGGGACATCACAATGAATCAAAATTATAGCACACTATCTATCTCAAACATTTAATCAATATGAAAGAAAAATTAAATCACTTTCTCAGTAATCACAACTTTTTACTCCAAATGACGTAAATTTGGTGATATTGGAAAAGAAGACTCATAGGTCCTTAATTCGATAAGTTATGAAGCACCTAATCATTAATATTTTAAAAAGGAAAATTGTATATAATAGCAAACTAATAATCTAAAATAAATGGAGTAGCTAGGGTTTGATTTAATTGTGCTCCATAGCAAACGTTAGCCAAAGTTTGCTAGGCGTCTCTCTCCCAAAAATCTCGCTTGCCACTCCCCCATTCTCGCTCGCCACTCTCCCTCTGCTCGACTCTCTCGCTTTATACACAGAAGTGTATAAATTCTGTTTCTGTTTTGTATAAAGCGAGAGAAAATTGTATATACACATGCAAAAACATATATCTTCGTGTTATACACTTAATTATACAATTTACAAACATTTTACTTCAATTCAGTTGTAGACAAATGCAAATTTTATACAAATATTGCTGAGAAAAAGGCCAACGAATTATACAATTGCGAATTTTATACAATTGCAGTGAAATACAATTTTCTCTAGCTTTATACAACAGAAGTGTATATATTGTGTTTCTGTTTTTGTATAAAGCGAGAGAAAAACATATATCTTCTTGCTATATACTTATAGTTATGCAATATACATACATTTTAATTCGATTCAATTATATGCAAAGCAAATTTTATAAAAATATTGCAGCGAAATAGGCAGCGAATTATACAATTGTGCATTATACAATTGCAGTGAAATAGGATAGTGAATTATACAATTACAGCGAAATAGGCCAGCGAATTATACAATTTAGGCCAGCGAATTATACAATTGTATATGTATAGCGAATTATACAGTTTTATGTTTGCTATGGAGCGCAATTATGCAAACTTTGCTGTAGCATACAAATATGAATTTTTTGTTTGTTATATGTGAAAGTTGCCCTATTTTAAAATATATAATCTTTTGAAGTTGACCCAAGTAAAATTTTATATATCAAAATTCAAACAACTCAACTTTGTTCTAGAGAATTCTTATGACCTTAATTCATCTCCAACCCTCTTTCCAGACTAAAGATTAAACCTTAACACCTATGCACAATTATGAATCACCCGCTACAACCCTATATGCGAAGAATGGTTTGGATATTAACTTAACTATCTCAAAGTTCTAATTAAGTCATCAACATGTATATCAACACCATATTCAAACCTATTACTATAGCCACTTCATGAACTTCTCTAAGAACTAACAATCTTCCTATTATCTCAACCAATTGAAAATTCATGAATTACTAATAAAAAACACACAAATGATTCTCATCTAATCTAAGAATATGCATTGTGTAGCATTATTTCACTACCTATCGAAGGTATATCAAGAGTTCATGTTATTCTTATATTTTTCTTGACCTTAAATACTTCATATTTTTCTGTTCCAAGGGCTTTTAATGGTGTTTCTAGTTTGGTTTAAAAATGTACTCTCCGTTCAGAAATAATTATCAGGTATACTAAAAATAAATGTTCAAGATTAATTGTCAATTTAAACAACCAACAATTAATTAGCTCATTTTTTCCAATTCTATCCTTAATAATTATTCATTTTAATAATTATTGATTTAAAGTTACAAGAAGACTTTAATTTATAAAAGATTGCTTTTGCAGTTTTCAATAAAATATCAACCATTCGAAGTACAGTTTTAAAAGTTATTAGAGTAGAAGCACGTAAATATCCATTCTTCGTATACCAAAAGTCCATTCTCTGTATCCATTTTCTGTATAAACTTCATTTGCCTTTAAATGTAAGAGTCATTAGAGTTATTGTTATAAATCTGACAATTATTTCTAGGATTATATTAGTCAAATTACATATTATATTAAATTTTTCTTGAGGGATGTGTATCATCTAAATCTGACAATTATTTCTGGACGGAGGGAGTATGTGTTTGATCATGTGCTTATTTCAATCTCAATTAAAGGCTAATCATGATTTTGATCTTGATTGATCGATTAGATTAATTATCACTTTAAATATCATTTATCTTAGCTTTATTATTTTGGGTAATGCTAAATTTTCAGAAAATTTGACCTGACTATAAAATTTAAAAAATTAGAATATTTTTTTTAATTTTAAAATAAATTAATCTTTTTTTCATTTTTAATTAAAAGATATTAAAGCAGATATGATAAAAATATTCAAAAAAATAAAATAATATAGGTAAAATGCTATTCTGATCAAAAAGATTTTTCCTATAATTTTGATCACTCAGTTTAATTCAAATAAAAACAAAATAGTGTTAATGTGAATAATCTTCCCCTATCCCTCTATTCCATGTTGAGTGCATCAAGGTTTTTTTTTTCTTCAATCTATTCTTTTCTTTTTCTTTGATTATTTGGTTTAATTTAATTAGTTGTTAAAGTAAATGAAAGTATTAAGATAAATTAAGGACGGTTCATATGAACATTACTGAAATTTTGTTCCTCTATTTATTGAATGAGTCTTTAGAAGAAATTATTCGAACAATTATTTCTTAAATAAAAAGGGATCAATGTAGAAATTTGTGTTGGACTTCTATCATATTATCCTAATAAAGCTAAATAAACATAAATTTGTTTTCAAATTTTTTGAGAGGTCTTGCATAACTAAAAGGAGAAAATGAAAATATTAGATTAAAGAAAGTAAAATGATTAATCAAAATGAGCAGAATAAAATAAAAACTAGAAACCAAATATATTATAGGGATAAATTTTTCAGTACAAAAGTTGAAAATAGCAAACATTAGAGACTAATCATCCATGATATATAATTAAAAAGGTCTCCAAATTAAAGTCAACCATAAATATTAATTTTCTTCCAATACAAGTAGAATCATTCCATAAATTCCAAATTTTGCTTCACTCCTCCAACGCTAAATTAACCTATATTAATCAAAAATAATATTCATGTTAGACAATCATTTCACCATATATTATATATAACAAATTAATAAAAAAAACTTATCAAGATCAAATTAACTAATTTTCAGTGTAAATTCAAATATATGTTTTTGTTTTTGTTAGAAACATCAAAAAATGTTATAAATTATACTAGTTAACAATTCAAAATATCAAAAAAGCTATATTTAAATTCATTTAACTTTTGTTAATAAAATATAATCAAAATAATGATAAAATCTTACATTGTTGTAGTTCTCACTTCTCAGCCAAGGTCCCATTTGGAGTATTTGGAATGTACCTAGCCCACTATATCACAAAATTATTATATTATATTATATTATTTTTGTAATTATATATGTGCTATAAAAAAATAATTAATGTAATAAACTTAATTTCAAATAAATTAATCATTTTAACTCACATTTTTAGCTGCTGCACTGAAAGCTTCTCTATGTGGTATCTCTGGATGTGCTGCTTTAATACGCTGTATCTCATCCCTATATAATAATCAAATAAATCAAGAATAATTTTTTTAATAAATAATCATGATTTTATGAAAAACATGTATTTTTTTTATTTACATTCTCCTTGAGGAAAATATTGATTAGAATACGTATATGACTATTTATAATCTTGTTTGTAATTTTGAAAAACAATTACTATTAAGGATAAAAAATATAAAAGAAAATTAATTACTTTTTTCTTGAAAAACTAAAATGGCAATTATTTTTGAGAAAATAACAAATATTTTTGAGACTAAGGGAATATAATCTATGATCATTTAAAAAATAAACTGAATGAAAAAAAAAAAGAAAATAAGAAAATGATTTTTTAAAAAGTAAATTTACTACTAGACAATGTTTAGCGGTCTTTTATTAAACGTAAAAAATATGAATAAAAACAGGAAGATGATGTTTTACTTCATAAACCGATTGTAAGCAGATGGTAGCCTGTGCTTCTTCTCAGGAGCTTCAACCATAGTAAAAAAAAAAACAAAAAAACATAATCAATTTATATTATAAGCTAAATATATAGAGGGTTGATTGTATCGATGATCACTTAATTTTTACTTTATTGTAGTTACGTATAGTAATTCATTATATATTCTAAAAAGAAAAAATAATATTACGAAAATTATTATATTTAAAAAAGAATCACTCAACTTTGCCTAAATATTATAGTAAGTTATTATAAAGACATAAAAGAGACATTTTATTATATGATATTTTACTATGGAAAAATATTAAACTAGCTGCAACTAACTAATTCATAAATAAATGAGATTAGCATGTAATTATTATTGTTTAACTAAGAAATTTTATCTGTCTCTAATTTCTTATTTTTTTAGTGTTTAGGCAAAGTTGATAATAACTATTGTTACAAAAATAAACTGTTCAGTTAGTAACTTAATTATTATGCTTTTTGGGGCAAAGTTTGATCACAAGAAATAGTTTAGTCACGTAAGTAAATTTTTATGTTACAAAATATAGTTTAAAAACTTTTGTGTACAACAAATTAAATAAAAATTAAGTTCCATCTATATATGAATTAACCAACCCAACAATTTAATTATAAAAAGGAAGACAATTATATATATATATATATGCTTACGTTTTACAACAAAAGGTGCCTTTGGAGATGAGGGTTCACTTGAAGATGAAGACTGTCCCTTCTTGAAATTGTTGAAGAAATCTTGATGCTTTAACAAAAAATAAAATAAAATACATACATACATTTTTTTAAAAAAAATGAATAAAAATGGAAATAAAATTAATTAATTATTTAAAGTAATTTTAATAATAATTACCTGAAGAATGGGTTGGTGATCAAAAAATTGTGGTTGAATTGGAGGTCTACTACTTAAAAAGGAAAGATTACCACAATGCCCACATTTCACTGTCACAGTATCCAACAACTTCTTGCATGGTATCCCCACCTATATATAACCAAAAAATTACAAATACCTTATAAATTATATGCATCGACAATTTAAAAAATAAAACTATATATGAAAAGTTAAAAATATATAGTAACTGTCGAATCGTCTTAGCCTCGCGATATATTTTTAAATTCTAATTTCATTACTACCTACAACTAACCTCTACTACATGTCACTAATATAATGACTTGTTATTATATTTACATTGTCAATATATATATAAAAGAAAGAAAAAAAAACACCAAATGTTGACAATATGAAAAATAGAAAGTTGAAAAGTGAAGAATGAGAGAAATGATAGTTATATATATAGCATGTGATTTGACAAAATAGATTTGTTCTCTCTTATCTTATGCTATATATAATAAAAGTCAAATCATTATTTTATATAATAAGAAGAAAACAATCATAGTAGCTTTCTATTGAACTTTCATGTCTTTCTATTCTATTGGCCTTTACCGGAAAAAAAGACTAATTCAACGAGATATACATGTTAAATATGTAATAATAATAGTAATAATAATACGTACCGCGAGTATAGTGTTACAAAAACTGCAACGGACATAGCAAAGATGTTCAGAAGGATCCATGGTGTTAATTTTATGATCAGCAGATTCCAATAAGTTGAGACAAGAGGAATTAGGAGATGAGGAAGACATATATATAAGTAGGTAAGTATATATTTCTTTTGGACTTTGAAGAGTGTATATATATATAAAAAAGTTCAAAGATGAGAGTAAGATAGAAGGGAAAAGATATAGAGTTTTGGGGTTTGTATCTAGCTAGATTTATTTTTTTGGACTACCCCTCGAAAATAGATATTCATTTTTTACTTGTCCAATATTAAATTAACATGTTTTAAAAAAAATAATAAATATAACGTCAATTTATTAAACCATCATTTATATATATATAGTCAATATTTTGGAAAATGATTATAGTTCATAATATGAATAAATTAGGAATTATAAATCATTTCTTGAGTAATTAAACTATATAAATAAAAGGAACGTAATATAATGAACAAATAAAAGTGGATTCACGAAGAAAGTAATAATTTCAATTAACACCATGCTTAAGAAAGAAATTAGAATGTGTAATCTTAAACTTGCTATATATCATTTAGATGTTAAATGATATTTTTTTGAAACTCTGACATTAAATACATCACACATCCATGTGATTATGAAAGCTTCTTATTATTATAAAATTAAATTATTTTATATTAAAAAATATATCACATAAATTAAACCCGCTTGTAATTTCAACTTTTAGTTTATATATCAATCAAGTGAGGAATTCTCAACGAAAAAAGTGCTCTCTGAATCGAACGTGAAAGTAGTTTTCCATCAGACGGTTTTTCCTATAACTCTACTCTCGACTTGGATTATATATCCAAAAAGGTCCGCTCTCGGCCATTCAACACGCTGCCTAGCAGAGACGTGGTTATCTGAAGTGGATTCTCTCTCTGTACCTATTGCACTGATATCTTCTCTTTCACTCTCTTTCTTCATTCAGGAAAGGTGAAGATTGAATCGGGAACCGAAAACGAAGAACAAACTTTGTAACTCTTAACGGAATTCTTCTATTGGTAAGGAGTAGGACTTTTCAAAAATTGGTCCTACCATGGATAGTATCATATTTGTTTGAAATTATTTGTATTTAATATTTATATCAAATCAATAAATTAAATATAATTTATGATAATGTGAAGAAGCATGTTATTTTTTGTGACAACATTATAATATGGAATTATATATATTTAGGTTATTCAATTCACCAAAGGTTCTTGATATTATATGATGTGTTATGCTAGTGTCTGAATTAATGTCAGTGTCCTTGATTTAGGAAGAAAATGGCAATCTCTTGCTTATAGATGTGAGGGTAAAGGAATTTGACTTTTAAAATATAAATTAAATAGATTTTGAGAGAAAATGACAAAAACGATCTCTTATCTTCGAAGGTAGATCCAAAATAGTTCATCAATTATGTTTTGGTCTTTTGAATTTGTCTAAAGCTTACTACTTTTAAGGGTGGTTTGGTATAAAGATCAATAATGTAACGATTGGTACTGTTTTAGTTATAGAAGGATTATTTTTATCAAGTGTTTGATTCATTATTTCTTATCTAATTTTGTGTGTGGTTTAAATGTTTACGAAAAAAATTCTTTCCAATTATACCCTAGAGTTATTATGAAATTTTTCGTTTCATGTAATTGAGTCAAGGTAGATAATTAATGAAGAATATTATTTTTTATAACATTTTTAACTAGCTAGGAGGGTAAAAATTTTATTGTCATGCACTATTTCTCACTTAAGTTATTTGAGAGTAAATAATTTTCATCTTAATAAATTGGAGTTAATATCTCAAAAGGTCACACAACTATAATGATTTATAGAGAAAATTTACTTTGTTTTGTATCAATAAATTTTAAAAAACTCTTCATCATAAAATAAAAATATAAAATAAATATAGCAAAATAAATTAAACTNATCTTGTGTAATGTATAATGGACTTTCGTTAAGAGGCAATATCTTACTTATGAATTGTTCTTAAATTCATACATCAACATTAGCATATTAGTCGAATTATGATATTTCATATTAATAATAAATAGATTAAATAACTCATATTTTAAAAACAAAAAATTATATCTAAATAATAAAATTTGTAAGTTAATCTAAATAAATTTATTAGTATAAATATAAAATATAAAATCAAAAAAATAAATAAAATATTAAAAGGATTTGAGGGGGTAGTTTGGTCTTTACCTATAATAATCTCATGGTATTAGAACTAATACCACCAAATGGAAGGTATTAGTTATATTCCCTCTAATACCGTGTAGGGTGCATAACTAATCCCTAAATTGATAATACACAGACGCAAAATTTCTACCAAACATAATATTAAATAATACCACACATAATACTTGAATTATTTCTCCTAATACTCTTCAAATAAGTATCAAACTATGTCAAATATGTATCAAACTATGTCAGTTAATTTTGATAAGAGATATGAAAAAGAACTCATTTTTAGAACCTAGACTAGAGGCTAGAAGTATACTTTTTGTAGTTCTTTTTAAAGTTAGATGCAATTTTTTGAGATGTAGTTTGTTATGTTTTTTTTCTACAGATATATTTCTAATGTCTAATACAGTTTTTTTGTATTAATATTAGAATTTGATGTGATTTTCTTGATGTTTATAATCAAAACATTGTTTTATTGTTTTTGTCAAATTTAGTAAACACAAAATGTTAAAATAATTAATTTTTGATACACTTAAAAAATCAATAATTATTCAGGAATACTTGAAAGAAATTATTTTAACCAACTCTCGAACATAAAGGACCATTTCACCACTTTTTAAATATAAACTAAATGAATTTATATGACAATTATAAGCAAACAACAATTGGTATTATGTAAATACAGTGTTTTGATAGAATAGTTGAGATTTATTCAATTTTCAATTAGACATTTTAATTTTAAATCTTTAAAAATAATTTAAAAATATATAGAAAATACGTCTCTTAAAAATAAAATTTATTTAAATAACATCTAATACGAATATCGAATGTGAAACATATGGAAAGAATCTCCTATTCTAACAACAGGACATTTTGGTTTATTCTTGAAAGATAGGTAATTTAATCACAAGAAGACAATACATTGGATATGCAATAATTATTCTTCTAGTACTTCTATGATTCTTTGAATTTAATAAATTTTAATTGTCCCTCCAGATTTCAACAGATACTGTTGCAGCATCTTTATGTGAAGCCTTTTCCTTTGCCACTCCTATCAAATAAAAGCTTATCTAATCAACCTATACAATATTTTGTTTCTTTTGATATTTAGGGCAAATAAAATTTCCACAACATCAAAGAAATTAATATTGTTGTGATTTTGGTTTTTCTTATATATATTGATACATCAAGTTTGATAAGGAGATTTATCTATAATTATAAATCAATATAATCGAATAACATTTATAATACATAAACGTTAAACTCGAAACATAGTGATTGATAAATTGTCAAAGAATAAGACTTCTAGATCAATTTTATAGGGTTATTATTTTCCAAATGAAGTTTCTTGAACACTTTATTGGGTCCGGGTCAAGGTGACGCTAATAATATCTTCATATCAATTAAGCAAGTTATATTATCTAAATCGTGTATTTTCATCATCGCGATTTCTTGAATCATGTTTAAATATTTAATCGTATCATTTTAAGGGCAAACACTTTTAAAATTCATGCATCTCGTCTCGACATATTTCCTCACTCTAATGACATGTGGTATTTAGTGATTCAACTAATTCAAATTTGATCCGTTTTTTGAAGCTCAATAAAAGAGATAAAATACTCTAATTAAGAATTTCTCCAACAACCTAAATTGATTAAAGGGGAAGTCAATACATAGGAATACTATACGATAATTCCAAGGACGAATAAAGGGATCATATAAACAAACAAAAAGAGAAGGCAGAAGTTGAACGAATGGATCAATTAGACAGTTGTTATACTTATGCTTCTGATTATCTATTCATTTTGAAATTCGACTAAATTGGTGGAGAAAATCTCATTTTTAAATATAACTTGTTCCTTCCTCTACGAACTTAGATACATATATCATTTATGCTAGCATCTAAATTTAACTTGTATAAAGTTGAACAAATAAACATATGTATGTGTCATACATGACATATAATACATGTAGGACATAAAATAGCCATTTTAGGATCTGTATGTCTATTTTAATAAGTGTTTGTTTGTACACATTGAAAGTTTGAACATATAGATGTCAGTTAAAGTCAAGTTAAAAGAACATAAATATATATATTATGACTAGATAATTTATGTATATGGATACCCTAATTACATCTACTAACCTTTTTTTTTTTCATGTTTGTGGGTGCCATATTAAAGAAAGAAAGTTGAAAATGACCAGTGCTACAATCACAAGTCACTTTCATAGTGATCTCTTTTGAGGCAAGCTTATGAGAGGAAAGTTTGTGTCTTTTTATTGATGGGACTATTCAAGAGTTTGCTAAACAAGGAAACTACCTATTTCTACCCTTCATACAACTTTCTTTCATAGTATAAACGACTTTCCCAATACATATAGAGCTTTAACAAATGTCTCATGCATGCAAAATTAAAAAAATCAATGCCCCTTTATGGCCACAAGATTCCCCCCATTTCTTCCTCCAACTTATTGTCAAACTAAATAATTTTTACACCATCGAATCGTGTTTCATCTATCGTTATAGATTTTATGATCAAACAATAAAAAAATTTCATGTTTTAGTTGTGGATCATAAGAAAAAAATCAATTAGCTAGAAGCGTTTTAGTGACAGATTAGCTGAGGATAGCCAATAAATTATTTCATAGCTAATTTCATATTCTTTTGTAGTGACAACTATCTTGTTTTCAAGATTTCAAATTCTATATTTCAAGAGAGCTAATTACTCGTAGATATCATTTGAATAATCTAATGGTGTAAATTATATTAATGGTGTATAAAACTAAAAAACTCCAACAAAAGTACAAATGCCAAAGCCAACAAAGTTTTTAACTTTTTTCTCTTCCATCTCTTGTGTTTGTGATTGCCTTTGATTTTATATGGATTTGGACATAATCATTTGATGTTGGAGTACCATTTTTGCTTCCCTTTTATAGAAGGTTTGATTGGACTACTCTGTCTCTTTAATTTGGGATTCATGTCTCCTTGGACTTTTCTGGTTACTCGTGGGTGTACATATCGAAAGATTCTTAACTCTAATTTATGTGGCCTGCCTAATGAAGTTGAGACAACAAATGCCCCAATATATGTTTTTTCGGAGCTACAGTATTAGTTACGGATTTAAATAAATTTGTACGAGGGTTTTTGGGTATGAAAATAAAAAATTTATATTCATTTTTATTTGTGTTTGATGATGAATTACAAAGAATACTTGGCATGCATTTGGATATGCGACACAAAGTTATAATTTTAAACTAGTGTTTGGACATGAGGTATGTGATCATGATTCAAATCTCAAATTCTTCTAAAAACATGATTTAACTAGTTTTGAAAATGTAAAAGTTGACCTATAAGTTTATCTTTTGTAAAAAAATAATTAAAAGAGGACTCTTCATTTTTTATTTTGCAAGAAATATATATATTCATGATCGGTGTAAAGTGATTATTTGTACCGTGTGAAGTGAAAGAATTAATTAAAGAATAATTATTCACTACTATTGTTGACTGATGAATCGTTATAAAATTATATGTATTTGAAAACTTATTATCGAAATGATTATTTATGTATAAAAAAAAAGCATGGTGATATATATATATATATATATAAAAGAAAAAAAAATTTATCAATGAAGCGTCTTAGTATATTTCAATATCTTATTTATCAATTTCGATTTGCTCATTTGGTGAGAGTATAACAATTGGAAAAACTTTGATAGTTTTCATAACTTGTGGCTTTTTTATATTTATAAGAAAAAGATAATCTAAAAATTCAAATTATATGCCAAAATTAACTTCAATTTAATCTGATTTTAAATTATAATTCCATATAGCATGTCCAAACGGGCTCTTAAGAGTGTGTCTTATGGAGAAAAAAATTTCATGAAAAATGAATAATTTTCTTACTTATTTTCTAATATTTGGTAAGAAACGGATGTTCGGATGAGAACAGGGAGGAGGTTTGAGAGTGATGGATAAGTGGGACGAAATAAATTTACTTTGGAAAATTACATATTAAATTTGTTTCTCTCACATTCATTAGAAAGACGTTTTTTTTTTTTTAGAAAATTATTTATATCCCAAAATATTTTTTTAAAAAAAAAAACCTTACTACCAAACACACCACTAGAATTTGAATTTACATTTTCTAATATGATTTATAACCTTATATTTTAAAAGGTGGTAAAATTACTCACCTTGATTAATTAACCTGAAATGTTAAATCCTCACATATGTACTTCATACTCTTACAAATATCTTTCACTTTATTATATATTTTGTATTTTTATTTGTATTTGATTGGCTTGTTATATTCTTTACTTTAATGATTCTGATACGCTGTGAATTTGTCATCTATAAAAACAACAGTAAATATATCATAAGAACGTTTTCAATTTTTTTTAAAAAATTGATCTCTATTTGTCCTAGAAAATTTATTGTTAATTTATTTAAATTGTAATTCGTTATTTCCTTTCACACTCAGATAGATAATTGCTTTTACTTTCCTTGCCTCCCATGGTTAAAGGGGTATTAGTTTCATAGTCACTTAGATATGGGGTGAGCTTATCTATTTTTCCTATTTTTAATATAATATTATAAAAAATTCTTATCTCAAACAGACTTATCTGTAAATATTATTTATGGTAAATTAATATTATGCTTTTGTTTTACAGTAATAGCCAAAAGGTGGTATAGTCAAACTTCGTTATATCGGTTATTTGTTAGGGAAACTTACATAAATATACTATAATAACAAAATATTTATTATTTATAGCAATAACTTTTTTTTTCACTTGATAAATTTTAATTTATTTATAATACAAGTTTAATTCATATTACAAAGAACAATTTTTTATTCACATATAATACAAATGTTAATGATAAATAATTCATTTATCACACATTTTAATTCACTTATAATACAATGTGTCAAACTTTTACCAAACAAACATAATATATTTTTAAAAACAATTATAATTCATATATATTGATTACATAATTCACTTTTAATACATATGACAGATTTGACATAGTATTGCTATAAATGGTAATAAATAAAAAGTATTGTTAAAATCAGTAATTATTTATTAAAATATATCAATTTATGTAATTTTCCCTTTTTGTTATAAGGTACGTCATTATATCAATTTGGAAAAGATCTTCTAAATAATATTGTACATATAACAATAATATAATGTCATTTTTTTAAATATATTGTCATGACCCAAATCGTCGTAATTGACATCCACACTAATCCTCAAGTGGGAGAACCATTACTTCAACCCAAACAAGCATCTAAAATTAAGACATTTAAGTTACAGAAGCAAGTTTATTACTAAGGAAATAAATAGAGAGTTCGCATAAACTCCAACAAAAGTCTATCAACTAAACAAATGCGAAAGAAATAACTTAAAACCTGAAAGTCAATGTACCAAAACATCTAAAGTTCAACAAGTCTAAACAAGAAGGGATGCAACCCCAATCTATTTAACTAAACAACTAACTAAAGCAAATGTCTAAGTCCGAAAATGGTGGACATATATAAAAGAGAATTCCATGGCATACCAAAAAATGCTAGCTCACCCTTGAATTCGAAGTTGACAATCACAGATCTTCTAAACGAGGTCTATCAATAGCCGCCGAAAGATACCATCTACTCAACAAAAATAATAGCTAGTGCAGAATCAGTACTCAATCACCATGTACTGGTAGGATCACGGGGTTATCCCACTAAGTGCACCATAAACAAGTTAATACAATAATATAACCGGAACGTCGAAATCAATTTCTATTTTTATGTCAGAACGTGGAAACCGATTCCAGTTAGTTATGTCGAAATGTGACTACCGATCCTAATTAGTTATGTCGAAACGTGACAATCCGATCCATTAACACACCACAATCACATTCTTTAAGTATATTCTCAATAATCATATAATCAAGAAGTGATTCATGGCATATAATTATTCAACTATTTCATTTTCAACAAGTGTAAATTTAACAATGCAACATTTGCATAGATACATGCATCATAATGAAGAAACAACAAGAATACATCACACAATCATAGAATCACAACTCTCACCTACCTCATAACAAGCTTGAAACTCTAAGAAACTTGATCTTCCCTTTTTTGGATTCGTTCTGCTTGTTCTTGGTCTACAAACAACCATAATAACACGGGAATCAACAAACAATCGCTAATTACCAAAAACCATAACAATTCTATGAACCCTAGATCATACCCATGATCCCAAGTATCCAATTAGGGTTATTTTCATCATAGAATCTATATCAAAACCCTCCCCCATCAATATTAACCCATTATATTACGTTCTACGGATCGAAAAAATGGTTTTGGAGAGTGACAAACTTACCTTTAGCCTCAAGAATGGTGAAAAACGAGTAGGAGTTGCCTCGGATTCGTTCCTTAGCTCTAAAAGTTGAAAATTTAGAGGGTTTATTAAAGACTTTAATTCGTGTTGATCACGCCACAATGACCAAAACTGGCTCTAAGGCGGTATTTGCGAGATAGAGAGCAATTTAAAGAATTCACAAAATTCTCGTTTCACAACACACTCCTAACCCACGATGCTAAAAAAAATATCCTTTGTGCTAAAATCAATTCCGTGAATTTTACTCGCTCAAATTCAATTATGTAAAGTCGTACGAATTTTCTAACGAGTTACCTAACTACTCATGCAATAAAAATCATAAATAATTCACCCATTTGTTAGAAGATTCCCGCACACCTTAAAGAATTTTTGTCAAAATGTGAACTAGGTTGGAAAATTTCAAGTTACTATGAAAAAGTTTTCCGATCCAAAATTATTCCCTATTGGATTTTCTATAACGACAGAACCTGGTCGTTACAATAGATACCTATTTACCCATCACTCATCCTCGAGTGACAAACTTAGAAAAAACAAGCTAAGAAAGGAACGAAGTAGTACCTGAGTCGACGAACAATTGGGGTTACTTGTCTCACATATCCTTCTTGGTTTCACAAGTGGCTTCTTCGACTGGACTATGCTTCCATTGAACCTTCAGGGACTTGATCTTCTTGGTCCTCAACTTACGCACATCATGATCAAGTTTCATAATCGGTTCCTCTTCATATTGAAGATCGTTTTCTAACACAATTGAGTCCCACTTAATGATGTAATCACAGTCACAATGATATCTCTTCAACATGGTAACATGAAATATCGAATGAACGTTCGATAGGTTAGGCGGTAGAGCCAGTCTATAAGCCAACGACCCTACAGACTCAAGAACCTCAAAGGTACCAATGTATAGCAAACTTAGCTTGTCTTTCTTTCCAAATATCATCACCACTTTCATGGGTTATACCTTAAGAAGAACATTTTCACCGATTTGAAACACCATATTTTTACCTAATGGTCCGCATACTTCTTCTGTCTATTATGGACTGGTAGAATCTTAGCTTGAATACTCCTCACCTTTTCTTGAGTATCCTTCTCCAAATCAACACCCAAAGGTTTCACATCTCCAACCTCAAATCATCCTATGAATGATTTACATCACCTCCCATAGAGTGCCTAAAATAGTATCATATCTATGCTGGAGTGATAACTATTATTATAAGAGAATTCGCACAAGGATAAGAATTTATCCCAATGCCCTCCAAAATTAATCACACATGCACCTCAACATGTTTCTAGCACTTGAATAGTCCTCTCCGACTACCCGTCTGTCTGTGGATGGAAGGTTGTACTAAAGTGAGTTGTGTGCCCAATTCATCATGTAATTTCCTTCAAAACTTGGAAGTGAATTGGGTACCACGATTTGAGATGATAAAAAGGGGCATCCCATGCAACCTTACTATCTCTTTCACATAAACTTTAGCCAATTGTTCAGCATTATAATCTATTCTTGTCGGAATAAAATGGGTTGACATAGTCAATCTATCGACCACCACCCAAATAGAAACAAACTTATCTTAAGTCTTGGGAAGACCAACCACAAAGTCCATGACTATATTTTCCCACATCCATTCTAGATTTGACATTCTTTGAAGAAAACTTGCAAGCCTTTGATGTCCATACTTCACTTGTTGACAATTTTAACACTTCGACACAAAATCTGTTATGTCTTTCTTCATGCCCGGCCACCAATTAATTTGTTTCAGATCTCTATACATCTTGGTCACACCCAGATGAATAGAATATCACAAACCTTGAGCTTCCGTCAACAACTTTTGAACCAATTCATCAATTTGAGGAACACAAATTCTTCCTTTGAAACTAAGTACACTTCTACATCAAGAGTGGTCTCTTGTGCCTTACCATTCTTTCTAAGCTCCTCCAAATTTTCATCTTCAAAGGATGCTTGGATACACTCAAGCTAGCTAAACTACCCATACTCACCATTTTTTTGAATCAAAGTGTTTGTCACCACATTAGCCTTGCCCGGATGATATTAAATGGTCACATCATAATTATAAGTAACGTCATCCATATTCGTTGTCTTAAATTCAGATCATGTTGAGTGAACACATGTTGCAAACTACGATGATAGGTAAACACTTCACACTTAACGCTGTAGAGGTATTGTTGCCAGATCTTAAGAGCAAACACTACCGCTATCCATTCTTTTTCCTAATAAACAAAACTGGGGCACCCTATGGGGAAGCTCTTGGACAAATAAATTTCTTATCAAGAAGCTCTTACATTTGAGTCTTAAGCTCTCTTAATTCTTTCCGAGTCATGCGATATGGAGGAATGGAAATGAGCCAGTATTAAACTCTAAATCTATGCAAAAATCTAGATCTCTATCGGAGTCATACCAGGCAAGTCATTAAGAAATACTTCACTAAATTTAGACACCACATAGATCCACTAATTTACTAACCTGAATAGAAGATACAATATTAGCTTGCTTAGGCTTGTACACCCTTTTCCACTCAAATTTTCTCCTTCCCGGAATTCTAGAGTTACAGACATAATATTACAATTTAACGCAACATAATAGGGGGACAACCAAGTCATGCCTAAGATTATATGAAAGTAAATCATATCCAAAATCACCAAATCAGCCTAAGTCTGAAATCCCATAAACATAATAGGACAAACACGATAGACATTACTAACTATTATTGACTCTCCAATTAGGGTAGAAACATGAATATGGGCGTCAAGAACATCATAAATCATATCGAATTCAGAGGAAAATCTCACGGATGCATAAGAATAAGTAAAACCCGGATCAAACAACACATTATCCATCCGGTCACAGACAAGACTGCGTCAGACGCCTCATCCTCATTCTTGCTTGAAAAGCATAACATTGAACCCTATCATCTTGACGATCTATCTCCCTGCCTAGTTGCATATTACCTCTACCCGCGTTATTATTTTCTCTACCTCCACAGCCTCATTGATTACCTCTTCGCCCAACTTGTGGACGTTCTCTACCATTATTACAATTCCCCGTGGATACCACTACTTTAGATGACTGCTTCGCGGAATCCAGCACATGCGGATACGGGAAATCTCTCCTCATATGTCCATGTTCTGCACGATTGTAGAAAGAACGATCAAAACATGGTCTGCTATCCGTTGAAAATGTGACTCCCTAGCTATCCTAAAAATTATGAGATGGAGTTCACGAGTAGTTACCTGCAGAGGCAGTCATGCAAGAATGGATTGGCTTGGCTGCAAGTGTTGGCCTCCCCGAACCTTTGTAATAAGAACCTTGTAAGTTGCCCGAATTTTTTGCCCTTTTTGTCAATGTCTTAGCCTGATTGTCTCGCCTTACCCCATCTACTTTCTTAACATAGTAAGTTACCTCATTAAAGCTCCTCCCTATAGAAGTCATATGGACAAATAATACTTGCAACTCAGAATGCAAACCCCTAATAAATAAGTGGATTCTCTCCTCCTCTGTAGTAACAAGTAGCGTGACATGTCTAGATAAATCATGGAACATGGCCTCATTAGCAGCCACATACCACATTTCTTCAACGTCATAAACTCATCCTTCTTACGATCTCTCAAAGTTCTAGGCACATATTTCTCCAAGAACAGAGTATGAAACTGGGTCCAAGTGAGTGGAGGTAAAGCTGAAGATTTGCATTTCATGTAAGCTCTCCACCACTTCTTGGCCTCACATTCAAATTGGAAGGACACAAACTCAACCCCATATTGATAAACAGTACCCAATATATGAAACCTCTCATAGCAATCAAGAATGAATTCATAAGCATCCTCACTCGCAGAACCAAGAAATACAGGAGGCTTGAGCTTCAAAAATTTAGTCAACATCTCATGCTCATTACCAGTCATAATAAAACCCAAAAAAGGATGAAAGGATGCATCATTCCTCCCGTTCCACTCACCTTAGGAGCAGTGGTACTAGTAGGAAACTGGCGGGAGCTTGAGTTGCTTGAACAGAGGTAAGCATACCAGGACCAGCCAAACCCTTCAGGAATGACATGATCTATTGACTTAACACCCGATCACTAAAAGGAATAACCATAGCCTTCGCTGGCACCTCTTCCTCTTGTTCAACTTCCTCAACATCCTTAACCTCAATATCATATTCTATCTCCTCATTAAGTGCAAGTGGGTTCTCATTCATAGGAATATTTTCAAACAGTACCTCATTCCCCACAGGTGCTACTCTTCCACGACCTCTACCCCTAGCTTCCTCTATCCCTACTTCAACCACGACCTCTTGTTGCAGGTTCCTCCGTTGGAGCATTGACCGGAGTTGTGGGACAAATACTGTTGAACATAGTGTTAACCATCTGGAAAAAAGAGTAAAGGAGGTTAGATACCAATTGAAATCGACAGATACCAATTAGAATCAAGTTATAGCATGAAAAGAGACAAAGAGAAATAGAGATATTTCCTTAAGTCCTACAGTCTCTCGAAGTAAAGTAAAGGCATCCCCGTAACATTAAGCGAGACTCTATTTGACTCATTTTGGTACATCGAAATCAATGAATCTAGGCTCTGATACCAACTTTGTCACGATCTAGACCGTCGTGATTTGCATCCACACTAACCCTCCAGTGGGAAAAACACTACTACAACCCAAACAAGCAAATAAATAAAAAAATTAAGGAATTTAAGTTACGGAAGCAAGTTGAATACTAAGAAAATAAATAGGGAGTTCCCATGAACTCCAACAAAAGTCTATCAACTAAACAAATGTGGATGAAATAACCTAAAACCTGAAAGTCAATGTACCAAAACATCTAAAGTTCAACAAGTCTAAATAAGAAGGAATGCAACCCCAATCTAATGAACTAAACAACTAACTAAAGCAAATGTCTAAGTCCAAAAATGGTGGACATAGACAAAAGAATATTCATGGCATTCCAGAAAATGCTAGCTCACCCTTGAACCTGAAGTTGACAATCACAAATCTTCTAAGCAAGGTCTTTCAATAGCCGCCAAAAGATGTCATGTACTCAAAAAAAATAAGAGCAAGTGTAGAATCAGTACACAATCATCATATACTGGTAGGATCATGCTGCTATCCCACTAAGTTCAACATAAACAAGTTAATACAACAATATAACCATACAATATATCGAACATATACAATATTGAATATCACATGCTTCAACAATACACATTTATCACAAGTAGTTGATCCTCTCATAGTATCCAAACTCAAATTGTTAGTGCACAAGAACATGTACTCGATCCCGTAACTATATCGGAACGTGGTAATTCAATTCTATTTTTATATCGAAACGTGGCAATCTGATCCATTAACACACCACAATCACATTCACATGTATATTCTCAATAATCATACAATCAATAAGTGATTCATGTCATATAATTATTCATTTATTTCATTTCCAACAAGTGTAAATTCAACTATGCAACATTCACATACATACATGCATCATAATGAAGCAATAACAAGAATACAACACACAATCAAATCACAACCATCACCTACCTCAAAACAAGCTTGAAACCCTAAAAAAACTTAAACTTGATCCTTTTCTTTTCGGATTCATTCCGCTTGTTCTTTGTCTACTAACTATGATAATAACACGAGAATCGACAAACAATTGCTAATTACCCGAAACTATAATAATTCTATGAACCTTAGATTATACCCATGATCCTAAGTACCAATTAGAGTTGTTTCCATAATAGAATCGATATCAAAACTCTCCCTTATCAATCTTTAACTCTAATGAGGTCGTTTAGAGGTTTATTAACGACTTTAATTCACATCGATCCCGCCAAGGAGGCCACCACCTGCGACAGTGGCCCCTCTAGAGCAACCAAAACCGGAGCCAAGGAGGCATTTACGAGATAGAGAGAAATTTAAAAATTTTCATATTTCTTATTTCACAACATACCTCTAATCCACGATACTAAGAAAATACCCTTCGCGCTAAGATTGATTCTCGCCAAATTTAATTTCATAAAGTTGTACGGGTTATTTAACGAGTTACCTAACTACTGATGCAATCAAAATCATAAAATTTTTGCTCAACTTTTACCAAAATTTCCCCACACCTCAAAGACTCCAATATCGTCCAAATTCAGACTATGTTGGGAAATTTAAAATTACTATGAAAAAGTTTTCCGACCCAAAAATTTTCCCTGTTGGCTTTTCTAAAACGACTGAATTTGATTGTTACAAATACACTATTTATAAAACTATCTCTTTATAACATCCTTACTTAAATATTGTGTAGCAATTGCATGCGAAGTTCACCAGTCGATGAGTGGTATAAATTTACTCATTTGAGACTTATTTAACTCAATAATTAGTATCCTCAATGTCTAATTTTATCTTGTTTTAATGACATTTTTATAATTTACAAGCTAGTTATGAAGGCTAACAGAAAAGTCAAGAATGAATGTTTGGAAGAATGGCCAAAAATGAAAAAAGAAATGCAAACTATACATTGATAATCTCTAAACATGAAAGATGGATCATCTAGCGAGCATGACCTTGCCTAAATGGAAAGTTCACAACACTTGGGTCTAGCGAGATAGTCGGTGAACTCCAACTAAAAAGGTGACAGAAAGACGACCTTGTTCATCATCACTCAAAATTATAGTGTAAGAAGGAAAAATTCAAGGCTTGAAAAACATACCAAGGTGGTATTTGAAGATATGCCAGACGTGAAAGACATACTTTCAAACACCTGAAGCCTAAAGCAAAAGAAGACGAGTTAGAGCACAAGAGGCAATTCATCGAACAAAATCGGCGAGCCCGACTAATGTCACTGAAGAGACGTGCATTGAGTTTTTGGGGTAAATTTTGGTAAAGGCTGAACACATAAACGGCCCCTTGAACTTACACGCTTTTTTCGTTTACACACCTAAATGAGGCCATATTCCTATTAAACACCTTATGTATACCCAAAGTGTCTCTATCAGACACTTCAATGACATTGTCCAAAAATATACAGAGTGCGTGACTTTTAAACACTATAACTTGAAAACAGAGTGAATATCATACTGTGACATGTGGCAAATTAAAAAAAATATCTTTTACAAAATAATTTTATCAAATCCAGCAGCCCCCTCCGCATCATCTTCTTGGAAGCCCCTCCTCACTACCACCTTAAATTCCACTATTAGTAATTTTATGAACTCTGTATTTGTTCTTTTTATTTTTATAATAAAAATATTTCATAATTTATCCTCCCCTTTCCTCCCAAACAATATTCTCTAACTTGCATAGCTCAATTCTTTCTTGTCTCGTAAACTATCGATTTTTTTCAGAACAATGTCTTCTCTTCTTCTTCCTCTCTTTTTTATCATTAACATATATGATTAAAGCTTGAAATTACCAAGAAACAAATATGTACAACTCCGTATTTAGTTATTTTTAGCAAATTTGTTTATGGGTTTTGCTTAATTATGTTTTTTTTAATTCAACCATCAGGATTGATATTACTTTAATAATACCATTTTAATTTTAACTTTAGAAAGTGAAGGAAGAGGACATTTTCAAGAGGTGAAAATGAGATGATTATGACTATGTTGGGAAAATGGAGAAGAAGCGTTAAGAGGAGAAAAAATAGGGATAAAGAGAGATATTACAAGCCTCTACGCACTTTTAATGAGTGCACTAAAATCACTATGTCAAATCAACAATGTCTAATAGACACACTTTAATTATACATTAGGTGTTTAGTAGGAAGAAGGCCTTGCTAAGGTGTCTAATCGAAAAACGCGTGCAAGTTTAAGGGGCTGTTTTAGCTCAAATGAGAGAGAAAGAAGTAACTTTTTTAGTTACTCTTTTGAGTAGAGTTATAAATATTTTGGTAGAGAGAAACATTTGACTTTGTGAAGAGCACTTTCTCATTTTTGGGATTTTCTTAACTTTGTTATTGAATTTGACAAATTGAAGTTAAATCCAAAGTGGATTTGCTTGTAATTGCTTAGTTTCATGTTACTCATGGTTGCGTTCATGGAAAGTGTATTTTCTTTACTTTTTGTGATGAGTGATTATAACCCTAAGATCTAAGGGTGCAATTATAGGTTTGGGTGTTGATTTTATGTAGTGATATTATGTTACACTCTATTTTGTTGTTATTCATACATGAATTTGGGCTAATTAGCATGGGATAAATCTATGGGTTAAGGTTGAAAACTTGGTTCCTACTTTCGATCTCTAATCGATGCTAGAAAGAGATTGATTGGAGTTGGTAATTAGTCTAATGCTAGCAATTTTGGTCAGATGTATGTAACTTGCTTGAAAATAGAGATATGGATCGGATCTATTTGCCTATTTCTATATCTAAAGAGAGAATAGAGTAAGGTATTGGGTTGTTTAGATTGGCATATAGATGAGATCCCAATAGGAGCTTCTATTCGTAGATGCTTTGAGATCAAAATATGATTAGTGTTATTGAAGATGAACTGACCTTTCCATGAATGTTCACCTCCATAGAGCAGCACAATTATCCCTATGTGATATTGATTTTCAATCCATGTACCCATAGATTGCTTATTCTCTTTTGAAGTCTTCTTAACTTAAGTTTAATTGTGACAATTGATAACCACTTCTTTTTATTAAATTGGTGCAATCATCTACCCACCTGTTCTTACTATTATAAATTATCCAAATTTCTTGATAAGAATTCTCGATGACATACCATTTTCTGTGAAATTTGACCCCGACTCTTCGTTGCATTTTAATTGACTACAATGAATGTCATCTTTAATTGGTTTTGAAGAGGACATTTGAGCGTTGTCACCAGTTCACCTACAGAAATCAATTTATCTAAGTAGAATTCTCTCTGTCTAAACTAAAGCGGTAGACTTCATCCATTCGCAGCGTATTGTTAGGTTACAAATGATATGTGACAATGATCATTTTCATTATTTCAATTTTGGTGGAAAATTTGTTTTAAAAATCCTTAAATTTTATTTATTAAACTAAATTTGTTTATAACATTATTTTTAAACTTAAAATTATCTCTACGCTCAAAAGCAACTATGGATGGAAAAAAAAAAAGCATGAGAAAGAAATATGACACAATTTGTTAGCGAACAATTCGAAGATCAAAATTGATCTACCACAAATGTAAATTTTTTTTTTGAAAAAAATAATATATATCAAAAGATTCGACTACTGAGAAGATACAATATTGTGTCAATCGTATTCTAAAAGAGTATATCACACATGGTACATATATGTAACAAAGATAAAATACATTTGAATAAACTGATCCATATCTATATTCAATTTGCAAATATACTCAAATATATTGATATAAAGTTAATACACAGGGAATATATACACTTGATACAATTATATTCGTTGATACTATTTGATATAATTGTATTCGTTGATACACTTGATACAATTGCATTTTACTCTTATATTAGAAAAGGCTTGTTTCAACATGCCTGTTTCATTGCTCTCAGGGTATTTTTGTCTTTGTCATTCTCTATTGTGACTACGTGTCTTCTTCCCATGCTATCAATTTGTCTTTTCAGTTCCCTACGTGTCTTTCTTCTGTGTTATCAATGTATGTTTGTAATCTTCATTCATGCTCCACCTTCTGTGCACAAATTCAGTTCTTTCTCTTCAGCAATCTCATGTAAGTTCTTTCATATTTCAATTGAGTTTTTTTTTGTGCCATTTTCCTTTTCGTTAAAGTTCAAGTTCCAAATTGATCTGGGTGTATGTGAATGTTTGTTTATTTTTTTCATTTGGGTTTGTTATTGATGTTGAATTATCCTTGTATTTGGAAGTACCAATAATTTCAATAGTTGTGTTTTCAATTTTGGTTGAGTGAATATGCTTTTCATGTTCTACTTTGGATTGTCAAAAAATTGTTCAGATTCAAATTTTTGTTGTATCTTATCACATGCAGTAGTTAATTTGATCTTTTTCCCGTCGAAATTAACTTTGTGGGTTTCTTTATCGGAATTCTTTTGAATTTCCTCTGTTCATGTATGAGTTTCTCATCGGAATCAATTTTCAGGGCTCTTGTGAATTTAGCTTGGAATTTAAGGATTTCCATTTACTTATACTCGGATTGACCTACTGGTCTATCAGTAGATCTAAGATAAGTCTTCTAACCTTTAGAATTTAAATTATCGCTAATGTTTGAGTAAATAGTAATGTTGTATTTATGCGAATACTGAACAGAAAGATGGCATCAAACTAAATTCCATTGAAACCCAAACTTCTGTACATACACATGAACAATTCTCCCACGTAAAAGATCTTGTAACCTCACACAAGCCTGGGAGGAAAGCTCAAAACATCTTGATGCCTAAATGCTTATTGCTATTTACTTTGTGATAATTGGAAAAAAATTGGTTCTTGGCAATTTGGTGTTTGATGGGATTAAAGCTCAAAACTTTATTGTTCTCACTTGTGGGGAAAAAAAAAGATATGAAAATCTCCCTTTACTTTGGGGCTTCTGTGTGTAGTGTTATATTGCTATCTCTTGCTGCTATATTGGTGATTAGTAATGCTTTTTAAAGTAGCTTATTTGCATTCTTTTCTCTTTTCTTTGTAATTGTAGTTTTCTGAATCGTTTTCTTCTCCTCTTATCTAAAAACACTTTATGTCAATATTTTGAGATAACAGGGTAATATTCATTTATTTTTCTTTTATGTAGGGAAGCAATAGAAGGAGATATGATGCAACACAAAAGAAACCCAATTTGCCTAGAGCATAGCACTAGCCTTACATCTCGTACACCAAAACGACTAAAGGTCCATGTGCCCATTTTCTCCAAGGTTTCTCCTACTTCCTTTTTGCTGCAATGTTGTTATTCTTAGTGCAGACTAAATATAGTTATATTTTTCATGAACTTCTTAACATATGTCATTTGTAGCTTGTGGATAAGAAATTTTTTCTTGGATACTTTCAAAATATAGGCTAGCGATGATGTACATAATGAGGAACATCAGATTTTTCGCTAGAATTATACATTGTTCTGGTGTGTTATACATTTTCATTGAGTTAAGGATTTAATATTTTGCTTAACTTAAGTATATAAGCGAAGAGTAAACTGATCGAAGAAACTCTAAAGACGCTAAAGTAGGAGTAGTTCCTTTCAGTTTTCCTACTTGAAGTGTCTGGATTATAGGAGGAAATTGGACACATTTGTCTGGCTGCTCTGAGTCATAAATTTATTTATTTACAAATATTTATATGTTAATCAAGGGAATCTACCAAAAAATTTAAATCAGTGTATCTTCTCCCCCACCACTGCAATGTGATGCAATCCATATCGTTTGAGTTCTTGATAGGATGAGAGGTTTGGTGAACAAATAGTAGCTCTCCAGCAGCTGGTGTTACACCATATGACAAGGTATATTCTGCAGGAATTGTGCTATGAATTACAACTATTATTTCAAAGGTGTAGCAAAGTTTTTTTAAAAAAAAATTAGGACATGGTCTTTGAGGTACCAAATGGTGGAATATCATTGAGATATTTTTCTTGCACTTGATGAAATTATGTCTGCCAACAGAAGCTAAATCAAATACTAGATTTTAAGCTGCCAAAGAATTAAACGACTTCACGTTAGGAACTTACTTGTCGTTTGCTTAAATACATTATCCGTTATTCATGTTGCGTATGTTCGTGAGAATAGCTGCAATTAGTTCAATTTTAATTTTTCAACAGTCTTTATTTCTCTAAGTACAGATAAACACGATAAAATGTTACCATTTCTAGACAGTTAGTCTGATGATTCACTTTATTCAAGACACGTGCAGTTCACTCGACTACACTCGACGTTTCTTGTGCTTATTGACTTCTTTGTTCTCAATCGTTAGTTTTGTACTATGCTTTGTCTGTTAACATTCACTTTGTTGGGTCTCTTTTAGTTCTTCTACATTGCTGAATTGTTACACTTATTTTCACTTGCAGTGTTAAGTTTAGGGTTATACCAGAATTTGAGCTATGGGTATGTCCATTGATGTTTGCTTGTTATTCTGGTTTTTACCGTACATTAGATTCCTTTATGGTTTTGTAGAATTGTGATGCCCTGTTTTTTTAAGGTGAACTAACTTAGTCTTATGTTTCGAGTTTTGTAAAGCTTAGCTATCCCATACATATGAGTTCCATTTGTTTGGTTATAAAGCGGGTTATTATTTTTTATAAATTTGTTTGGTTTGTTACACTTGTAAAATTATTTTAGCTTTAATTAATAGAAATTTGTTGTGTTCTATTTCCCAAATTAATCATGCGGATTTCCGTTGGTTATTGATACATATGCATGATTCTATGGACAGACTTCACCATATTTGTTGCTCTAAAAGAAAGGGTAAATATATCAAACTTAATAATCCTTTAACTGGTTGAATTGAGTATTTAAGCTGTGATTTAGTCTTACTGTTATTCTTGCTTTAATTATGCTTACATTGATTTGATTTGTTGGTGTCTTTATTGTAAGTCTTAAATTATTAAATAAAAAAAGCGAGTCTAATTTTAGTGCTAAACCGATGTGTTAATAGTGCTGTAAATTGATCCCTCCTTCCCTTAATTTTTTGTCTCGACTGATTCGTACTTGTCATATTTATAGTAACCCATGATTAAGTAAATATTGTGATTGGTGCATAATTTTGGCCCTCTTTAAACTAATATGTCATCTGATCGTTGTGTTTTAATTTGGTGCTACTCTATTTTGGTAAAATAATAATAATAAATTACCCTTTTCTTTATTGTTCGGTTCCTTTTCAATAAGGAAAACCTTATTTATTTATTATTAATTGATTCCCTTTAATTCTTTTCCTTATTCGTTCATCTCTTCGTGACTATAAAAAGGAATAACATTCAAACTTTGGCTCACTCTTGAATGATATACATACATATATATATATATATTAAGTAGAGATTAGCCCGTGCAAGCACGGGCCCAACATGAGCCCAACATAATGGAGATTTAGTTAGAATTGTTTTGTTGAGAACAATTTATCTAAAATAATTAAATTTTGAAATAAATTATCCTAAAATAAATTATTATATATTTCATCACTACGACAAAAAAATCTGCAATAGCTAAATAATCATATATTTTGTCAATACTTGATTTGTTCTACAACCAATGTTTTCTCCTTTTGTTATCTGTGTAGTATATACCAATATTTTGCAATATGGTTGGCAACACTTTTTTGTCTAACTCAACTACTACAATTGTTGAAGGCATACAATTTTGTTGTTGATAGCGTGGACTTTGTTGCCTAAATCTTGGAAATCAACAGGTACTTAGATCTTGCAATCAATCACAAATTCTTAAATAATCCAGTACTATACTTCTCATTTACTCCTCCGCATAACGACATACTAAATTCATTTTTCCTTTTATTTCACAGAGACTTTCAATCTGGCGCTGAGTAACACTATTAAAATGCAACATTATGTAAAGACACTGCAGCATTATGTAAATATTGTAGAATGACTCTATGTATACACTTTTCTTACATTCGACTCACACGATTTAGAAACATTGGGCCCGTGCTTGCACGGGCAACTGTTGCCTAGTGATGATACAAAATGTATTCATTCATACACCTGATATGATTATAATTGTTGATACAACTTGATACACGGTGAATACACTGGGAACATATATACTTGTTACAATTGTATTGTTTGAGGCAAATGTACTGTATTAATTATATTCGTGATATAATCTAATAGAACATATCCGACATGTATTTTTCCTCTCTCGTCTTTCTCTTCCGAATTTCACTTGCCTCTCCTCACTTTTTCAGTCGCGTTCGCCTCTCTACTCCTTCTAATATATAGTTATAAATTAGAACTAAACAGCCTCTAATTAAGCCTAAAATTTAGTCCCTTTTGAAAGTTTCTCAAATTCGATTTTGTTGGGTGTATATTTTTGTAAGGTCCAAAAATATGTCAGCCCATAACTTTACTTACCATCTCTTTAGCCCAATTTTATATCAGGGGAACTTACATAAATATACTATAATAAATAAATATTTATTATTTATAGCAATAATATTTCTTTTTCACTTGATTAATTTTAAATTATTTATAATACAAGTTTAATTCATATTACAAAGAATAATTTTTTATTCACATATAATACAAATTTAATGATAGATAATTCATTTATCACACATTTTAATACATTTTTAGTACAATGTATCAAATTTTTACCAAACAAACATAATATATTTTAAAATATATTACATATATAATTTACTTTTAATACATATTGCAGATTTAACATAGTATTGCTATAAATGGTAATAAATAAAAAATATTGCTAAAATCAGTAATTATTCTTTAAAATGTACCAATTTATGTATTTTTTTCTTTATATTATGCAAAGCTGTCAGCCCATGAACTTTACTTACCATTTTTTTAGTCCAATTTATAAGAATTTTAAAAATGGTCCTCCTCCTCCTTTTTCTATTCTTTTGAGCGAATTATATATCAAAATAATTTGAAATATTAAAGATGATTTCATATCTAATATTTGAGACTGCTTAGAGTTGATTTTGAGTTGTTCGGAATTAAATTGTCAGTATATATTTCATGTATAATCAGTGTATAATTCATATATAGTTAATCATCATTGAGGTTTTTCGAGTGTATCATAATGTATAGTCAGTGTATAACTAGTGTATAGATAAGTTTTATTGTATAGTTAGTGTATACTTTCTATAACTTTTGACAAACTATATTTTATAATTAGTGCATACTTTCTTTGACTTTTGACGAGCTATATCATATAATCAACGTATACTCTCTTTGACTTTTGACGAACTATATTGTATAATCAATGTATATTTTTCATGACTTTTAACTACTTTTTTATGTAAATAAAACATAATTTTGTTTATTGTGAACTATTACTTTATTGTACATATTTGAAACTAACTCATAATGTAGTATTTGGCCTATCGGACAGAGTTCTTCAAGGTCTTGTAATTTAGACTAGCGCCTCTCTAGCCTTTAATCGTTTTGCCACTTGATTTAATTATGGAACAAGGAAAAAATGTCAACATATTTATGTAAAAAACTATAGTTTAAAGAATTACAAAATCAATATATGTTGTTTTATGGGAAATTCTCTCTCTTTCTCTCTCATGCCAATAAGAAGCATTTTAATGTATTATGTAGCAATTGTGTTCAATCATATATATGTTAGAGTTTTGTATTTTACATCTATTGTATTCGAAAAATTATATTTTTATTTTATATCAATTGTATTTTTGCTCATACAAATACAATATGCTTTCATCCTTTCTATCAAATATATTATGTATCACTTGTATCCATCCAAAGAGAGGATGAATGTAATTTTATTCATTGCATTTCGAAAACAATTGATATAGAATACAAAATAATTATTTATGCATTAAACAAATATAGAATACAATGCAAAATAAATACAAAATACAATTTTATCTCCTCCCTTTCTCGATCTCGCCTGAATCTCTCCTCCCTCAATCTCTCGCCTCTCTCCTCCCTCTCTCAATCTCGCTTGTCTCTCTCCTCCAAATATGTGTTCATTTGATATAAATCAATATTTTTGTATTTTTTTTTCTCAACAAAAATCGCAAAAGAATACAAAAACACAAATGTGTAGCAAATTAAAATGTAGCTACGAATTATAATTAATGAAACTGTAGCTAAAAAAATCCTAGTTAAGACCTAATATTTGTTATTTTTGAAACTATTTCATTCATAAATAGAGAAAATTACACAACTTGGGTGCCCCAAGCAAAATATTTGTCAATTCTGATCCAACATGAGATTAAGATTATCATAATTTAAAAAGTATTATAGTTCAAAGTGGGTATTCAAAATATTTGTAATACGTGAATTGTATACTAAATTTGAACTGCTTTGATTCGGGTTAGGAAGAAAATTTAATGCCCATATTTAAAGTAGATGAAGTTTAGGAAACACGACGAAATGTGTATATGTGTATATCCTCTATGTATATTGTGTATCACTGTTTATATCTCCCATGCATATATGTGTATCCTTTGTATATTTGTGTTATATCTGGATGTATAATAATATATATCTGATATGGAGGCATTTTTCAAGGTTTAATACATAGTTAACCCCTTAATTTATTAGATTACATCATCTAATACATTCGACTAAAATTATGTTTCAATAGAACGCCTTAACTTCTAATAAAATGTTTCAATTTGATAGTTTTTAAAAGGTAATTTCTTATTTATGGCAGTAAACCATACTCTCTTTGTCCCATATTAAATGGTCATTTTCTATTTTATAAGTGATTAAGAAATTATTAATAGTTATACAGGTCAACTTTACTATTTGCACTTCGCTAATATCAATGTACATTAGAATAAATTTAAAAAATATACATATAGTATAAAAGAGCTAGAACTGAGAATTGTTCAAACTTGCAAAGATCAGGTAAAGAGGAAAATATTAATTAATTCTATCTGGATTTAGTAAGTCATCAAGTAATACGTTTCTATTTATTTGTCACCATTTTAGATTTTACGTTCTTAAAAAAACTAAGTTTGCCATGACAATCTTATTTAGTATTCTCTTGAAGTCGTATTTTCAATAAATTAATTTATTTTGCTTAATTAAATTGACTAATGAACATGAAATAATTATTTAGTTTTTCTATTTTAATAAAATTTATACTTTCAAGATTAACAACTTTCAGGGGTAAAATAAGAAGAAAATTATTCGTGCATTAATTTTGCAAAATGACCAATATTAAAAAACATCTACTTTTAATAAAGACGACATATAGATAGAAACAGATGGAATATGTTAACCGTAAAAGGCTCCCACCCCACCCCACCCCACACACACCAAATAATAAAGAAGAAGAAAACCTCACCCTATAAAACAACACTAGTAATACTAGATCTTTGCAATTTTCACTTTACCCTTTGTATCCCTCACTCATTACACTTCTCATTATCTAAAAATCTTATTGATCATCATCAAGATGGGAATTGAGGAAGTTAAAAACTATGCAATTGAAAAATTAAAGGAACTATTCCTTTTACTTAACAATTTCAGTGGTCAATTCCTTAGTTGGTTCGATAAAGTGTTTCCACCAGACACTCGAAAAGACAAAATCAATCACTGGTTTCACGTAGCTTTACCCTTTCTTATCATCACAATATTTATCGCCCTCATTAGTTATTGTTGTTGTTGTTGCTGTTGTCGTGGACGTGGACGTGGACGAATGATGAAAGCTCCTGGAAGAAATTGTAGGATGCCTAGAAGCACTTTTGAGAGTAATCCAAGAGATTATTTTCGAAATCTACGATCTTATCCTGGTGATCAACTTGTGTGATTTGTTTCGATTGTTAATGAACTAGTAACTTTTTCGTTAAAATTTTTAATCTATGTTATTTAATTTCTGTAATTTTTGAAATTTTCATGTTTACTACTATTATGTATTGTATGTATGGTTTTGTGTTGTGAAAATATGAAAACAAAGTTAAATGATCCCTTGTTATTTAGATCTTACATGAACTTATTATTGATAGAGGTGATTTAGGGACAAAGAGGGTAGTGACGAATATTAATATTAATTTTAATTATAATTGGGAATTTTGAAATTAAATAAATTCTATTTATTTGAAAACTATGTAAGATATACTATATAATAACATAATAGAATAATTACATAAATATCACATTTTAGTTTACTTATTATCATTATCATCTATAAGTTTTACGAATCTCTAAAATCCCTCATTTTTCTCTTAAGTCAAAAATGTCATTAATATATCTGAAGCTATTTTTAATGTATCAGCGCATGTATCTGACCATCTTTTTAATGTATAAACGCTTTAAATTTTTGGTCATTAATGTATCCGGACCCTTTATTAATGTATCCTCCGTTGAGGTATTCGACCCTTTTTTTAATGTATCAGCGGTTTGATTTTTTGGCCATTAATGTATTCGACCCTCTTTTAACGTATTTGTGCTTATATTATTGTATTTGTTTTAGAAATTTCTGTAATTATAAACTTTTAAGGGATAAATTATAATTTTACCTTAAAAGTATGTGATTTTTGTAATTTGACCCACATAACATTCAATATTATATTTAAAAATATATATAACAATTTTTATAAAATAAAAATTTCTTTAAATCTCAAAATCTAAAATATACCATAAAAATTGAAACTTTGTTGTAGAAGAGGCATTTAACTTAAACCTAAATTGATGATTAAAGCTCCACCTATATTTATTTATAGTGTATATAGTGTACTTTTGAGTCTTTCTACCATTTCTTTTTCTTTATAACGAAGGAAAGTAAAGTGGGGAGGGGCCTCCCAAATTGCTATAAGATGATTTTTCTTGTCTTTTCTTTGTTTTTACTTTTAAAAATTCAATCGAATCTTCGTAAAATTGATCATTACGAATGGTATTTTTTTTGAAATTCAATAAAATCTTTATCATATCAATTTTTATAAATCTTATGATTTATTTATTTTTTTATCAATGGTTGATATACTTGGAAAAAAATTACTCACACCAAATGTATATGCTAAATTAGTGTAATTTTCCGTATTACGTGATCTAATAAAGTAAAATATATATTAATTAATTATAATTAAATAAAATGAATTATAAATTTATATACATGAGATGTATATATTGACATGATGTATACACTTGATGTGAAACTGTCGGTTAATTTACCCGTAAATTGTTATCGTAGCTGAGTAAGTATTTATTTTCGTTTATCTTCTTTGCAATTCGACCAACCAACCAACATGTTGGTCATTTCCAATCACGTTTAAAGGATATAACCTCAAATCAAGTGAAGCACTTTCCAAGAACCACTAACCAAAGGACTTGGAAAAGGGAGATTAGGGATAAAGTCCCGTGAATAGCGCCACTTTAATAACTTTAATGACTAACGATAATGATTATGTGTTGATCTAGGATAATATTAATTATTAATCGTAGATAGTAATGATAAATCGTAGTTGCAAGTTGTGACGGTTGATAAATAGCTCTGGGATGATACTACTAATAACTATTTGGAATGGTGAATTGTGATGGTTGTTAGCGATATATAATATTACCCAATAAGAATAATTATCTATAGTGATTAATGGATATAACAATGTTGGTGGTGATGTTGCAATTTGATCACGATGATTTTGATGGTTGTGATTGAGCTAAGAATGATAGATAATGGTGATTGCAAACGAAGATAGTATAGCTGAGATTTCATTAAGGATAACGTAGAAATAAAAATTAATATAGAACGAAATGGTGAGCGCGGATAGCTATTGCTGAGATTTCACAATAATGTTTGCTTATTGCACTTTTTGTTAATTTTTTTCTCATGCTATTAATTTATCATAACACTTTGTTTATCACTCTTTTAATGAAGAAGTTTTCAAGACCCACCAATTATTTCAACTAACTTTTAGAAAAATAATAAAAGAACTACCAATAATATTGGCTCCGTACGATTTCATTAAAAGACAAAAAATCACTATTTTATAATTTACTTTATTTATTAATTTATTTTCACTTTATCTTCAACATGTTTAAAATTATAAAATTAAAAAGCATTTTAATATATTTTTATTTTGAAATTATAAAATTTAAATTTTTTTATGTTCTTTTTTATGATCGTGGTGTTTGGATGATATTTTTAGCACCCCTACTAATTTGAAGGATACATTTTTCACCAATATGTATTAAATAATTTTTTCTACCTTCACGGAAAATTGTTTCATTGATCGTAGACAATACCTTTTAATACTTTTTATTTTTTTAAACTTCATATAAATTAAATTAAATAGGTCAAATAAATTTAAACGAAAGAAAGTAATATTTGATTAGTAAACTTCTGTTGCGGTCTTCTTTTTTATATGTAAGAACGAAGCTTCACTTCAATTATTAAACTAAAGTTGATGGGGACTGCAACTGAAATCTTAGTCCATTTATTAATTTATTTTTTTTCCTTTTTGTCTTTTGGTTAATGCTCTTTCAATTTTTCTTTAAATATATAATAACAAAATAATTACCTGTTGTTAAGAATAATCTTTGCCCTTTTCTGTGTAGCAAAGAGTTACTTTAATTTTTAATTTGAAAATTTTCATGGTCATAGACAAGAAGATAAGAAATCGAATAAATCGTAACATTTGTAATGATCAATTTTTATTAGATTTCAAAAGTGAAAAAGTGAAAGTAAAATAAAATACTCCTAATTTCATTTGTAGACTTCTTGTAGTCTTTCTTTTATATTAGGAGCTAGGCTTCACTTAAATTATTATTATTAAGCTAAAGTTGATGGGGACTGAAATTATGGGTATAAGTAATAGATCGAATATAATTGTACTAATTAATTTATATTATCTTTTAAAGAAAATTGTGGACTTTTATTTCAGTGTATAGCTGTATCGCATAATTGGGATGATCCTATTAATTTATAATAGAAGTGGAAAAAGTTTTCAAATTAAAATGAATAACTTTACATGTAAATATATTGTATACACCAACAATATGTAAAATTTAATATATTAATATGTTTTTAATATTTTTTAATTATAAATATAACTTAGATTTTAGATACTATAATAGATACTTCATCAAACAATACGATTAAATCTATACTTGCAAGCACTCCTATTAAATATATACGGTCAAATAATAAGGTAACAAAATTTTACATTCTGAACATCTTGGTGAAAAATTCATGTGACATATTTATGAAAGAAATATTTTAATAATAGGACACTTTGAAATGATCTTCTAAAAGTTTACAAACTTCAAATCTTGAATGAAAATTTAAAAATTAACTGAATCGTACAAATATATAAAAAAAAAATTCAATATGATTAAAATATTTTTAAAAAAAATCTAACTTTGATTATATATTATAAAATACTCAAAAAGAGATGATATACCTTTTTTAAAAAAATAATTAATTAAACCCTCCTTTTGACAATAGATCTTAATTCATTTATCAACAATTTTCCCAAATTATTTCTTTCTAGTTATCACTTTCGAACAAGACAATAACTAATGGAAACGTTACAAATTTTTAAAATTTTAAAATTAAACCATACCTAAGCCAAATAAAATTATTCGATTTAATTCCATTTTCTAATTGTATAGATTTGTATTTAAACTATAAACATCCCCTACCACACTATACAAAATTGTCAAATAAATATCACATCTGATTTTATATACCAATAACTCATTTTTCTAAAACACATATTTCTTATCCGACTACCAAACAATCGAAATATGCAAATATTCAACACCATATTCAGTCGTAACAAGCAAAAACAGTCCATTCTTATTTTACATACATAAAATGAAAAATCACACACAGAAAAAAAAAAATCTTAAACAGAGCAACACAATAGTTATTGATTACATTTTCTAATTTCTTCGTAAATTCGAAAACTCGAAACAAATTTCTACCTCCTCCCTCTTCCTCGATTACGTCTTCCACTGTTTCTTCTATTTCCTGTACTACTTGCTGTTGGGTTTTATTTGTCCTAAATTTCTTACCATAAATAGGTTTTCCTTTTAGGAAAAGGTTTTGGATTGACTAATTCTTTTCTTGTAGGAAAAGTTTTAGGACTTTATAAATAGAGGTATGTTCCTTCTAACCTTTTTGACAGTAACGAAGATTTTGTTGGAGAAATTGTTTCAGAGAGGTTCTCTGTGTTGAGACATAAATTTTGCAAAGGAGATTATGGAGAGGAGAAGCAAGTTGTTGAAGATTAAGTGAAGAAGGTGGACAAATTTATTTTGTCAGAAATTCAGGCCAAGGGGGAGATTTGTTGGGTTTTATTTGCCCTAAATTTCTTACCATAAATAGGTTTTCCTTTTAAGAAAAGGTTTTGGATTGACTAATTCTTTTCTTGTAGGAAAAGTTTTAGGACTTTATAAATAGAGGTATGTTCCTTCTAACTTAATCAGCATTCACAATGTAGTCTTAAGGGCTTTGAGAGTTTTGGTTAGGGAGAGAATTTATGGGTCACAAGCTTGATACGTTATCACTTGTGTGAACCTCCATGTATTCCGAGTGAATTGATTGAGGTTGTTTCTCTCTGTATTTTGTACTCTCATATTTATAGTGGATTGCTCATCTCCTTTGTAGACGTAGTTTGATTGACCGAACCACGTTAAATATTTGTGTCTTTTGGTATATTTCTCGTTGTCTTCTTACTCGTGGTCTTTCGAGATTTGCATTGCTAGCTTCCGCATTTACACCTACTTATTTCCGGTCCTAACACTTGCCGTTGTAGCAGATTTTCCAAACATACTCCATACATCCATTGCTGTAGCAACAGCACTACTTACAGTACTAAACACATCAACAATCTTATGCAGTATCTCTTTATTATCATAATTTTGATCTTTCGAAGTATGATTTCCATTTTTCTCTTGCAATAACGATTCGTACATGTAGAGCAAAGAAGAAGCAGTTGAAAAATCAGGTAGAGGTGACTGCGATGAGATTCTGTTCTGGTAAGGCGAGTATCGAGGAGAAGGCAAACCGGCGAGAAGTTGCAGTACCAAATCTGAATCTGATAAAGGATTTTCGTTAGCTGATAGAGAATCGGCTATTGATTTCAAATTGTTGATGTATGATTCAATGGTGTCCAGATCCCCTTTTCTGGAGCTGTGGAATTGCATTTTCAGTTGTTGAATTGTGATAGTTTTTTCGTCTTTCGAACTCGAATCGGAAATCGAGGATGGAAATGGAATACTCGTTGTTGATTCCATTTGATTGTTGAAATGAATATTTTTTGTGCGTTTATTTTTGCAGAGAGGAATGATGTTATATGTAACAGAATGTTTAACTAACTGTTAAAAATAAAATGGAAGAAAAAAAAACATTTTTATATAGTAAAATGACCTTACTTTCTTTTTCTAGAATAGTGTAGAAGCTTCATAGAATTCATCCATGTGACTTAAGCAATTGAAGAGCAAAATGCTTATCAATATTTCGATTACTCAAGTCGATATAACTATGGGAGAAATTATAACGGGGTCATTTTATTTTTAAGAAAGATTTTATTGATTGAAGTATATTTATCTGTTTTTTCAATTATAAAATTGAAGTGTGTGTTTATAAAATCGTTGTATAATTTTTGTAGTTGCACCATTTTATGAGCCAAAGTTTTGTTTCTTCTTGAGACTATTCTTTTTTTTTTTAACAAAGATTAGAACAAGTAACTACGTGTGAGGAATTTATCTCTGACAATAGTACCATGAAAAATTGAACGTGTTATGATTTATTTGTATAATTATTATGTATCATTTCATAATTTACATTATAATTATGAGGACAAGAATTTCATATTAATAGCTCAAAAATTAGATAAGATACAATCATATATATTCAGACAAAACAAACGATTTAACAAATTTGAAAAGTATTTCAAATTGGTTGTACCCAACAATATTCTGTTATTTTGTGTTATATTGTATGGTATGTTTTATTAAATATATCTTTTGAATATATTATATATTTTTTATGTCTATACAATACCACACACTTAGAGATAAAATTATCAGTGAATATCAATCGTCAATCAAATATCGTTCTCTGAAAAATTAAACTATTTAAATATATAAGTAAAATATTCTTTATTATTTTAAACCAAATAAATTTGCAATTGAAGTTAGATTTAAACTGGACAAGTGGTGAAGTTAGATTTTATGTGCTACTATCTATATTCAATAAATAATAACAATAATTTTATTAAATCACCTTTATTATATTAGTTATCTAAACATTAAAAATAAATAGAATTTAATAGTATGAGTAAAATAGACCCAAATGTTACATTATTCATTAATTTTTATAAACTGAAAAAGTATTACTCAAACCATCTATCTTTAATTGTCATGTTTCGCTTTTGAAAAGTCGATTAGATAATATTAATTCGATATTTGAAATAAAAAAATAGATACTTAAAACTATATGAAAATTACTGTAATTTGATATGCTTTACATATTAATATAATAAAACAATACAACATAAAATATTAAAATTTTTTTATCATTTTGACCCTAATTTTTTTTCTATAGCAATTAAAAGTAAATAAAAAATATTTAATATTCTAAAATAGTATAATAAATAAATAAAAGTAGAGGTCGAAAGTAATTATTATAACTCAACTAAAATAGAGTAACACAAAGTCAAAGTACTCGACTACTTCCCGTAGACTTAGGTCTTCTTCAAAAACATTGAAACCTAACTCAATTAAATGGTGGTACCCTACTTAGCAAGCAAGGAAGGAATATTTAATTACTTACCTCTTGAACGTGAGTAACAATAGTGTATCTTTTATTGCTACTATTAAATTTATTTATCGATGAAAATTAGAACGGCATATATATATATATATA
>NC_028637.1:5349755-5367389 GCF_001406875.1 Solanum pennellii | reverse complement strand
TCGATGTTCATCCCTAATTAGAAAATCATAATAGCATTGATGAATTTCCGATAACTCAATCTACTGATTTTCCTAAAATGACTCATTATCAAAATACTCTTACCGGCCGATATGATTTTGATTTAAACAAAACTATCAATGATAGTGATCGGTAATGCTCAATTATTATATTTCAATTATTGTTTGTTGATTTTGTCAATAATTTATTAATTTATATTATTTATTATTCTTATTATTATATATTTTGTAGCGGTTTACCTCAGCAAGATAGGGATATTGCTCCAAGTTATGAACTAAATAATTATTTTGGTTAGTCCTCACACTTTGAAATGACGGAAAATGTTGGGACATCCTCAAATTTTCATGTCTCGCCTACTTTTGATGCAGATGATTATCGCTATGTCTAACACTTATTTTTTTAAGTGAATTTTTGATGCAGATGACCATCTTCAAAGTGAATTTTTTTTTGGAAGCCATGAAAAGAAAAAGGAGAGAAGGTGAAGGTGAAGATGAAAAGGTAACTTTTTATAAAGTGAAAGATTTTCTTCCACTTTATAAAGTGGAATAAAAAGTTCCACTTTATAAAGTGGAAAAAAAAGTTCCGTTATATATTAAAAATAAACGTTATGATAGTAACGGAAAACGTTTAGAAAATTGGATATAGTGAAACTTTTTCTTCCACTAAGCTTATTTTAGTTACTTACTAAAATAGTGACTTATTTTAGTTACTTTTATATTTTTATGGCTTATTTTGGTTCCCAACTCTTATATATCCTTTACTTTACAATTAAAGATTCAAAGTGGTACGATGAGAGATGACATATTGTTCTTTTCCTTTTTTTAAGGACTACCTTTATTAGTGGAAGAAAAGTATAGATGCATAGGCCAAAGTGAGTCAAGTAAAATTGGCACTATACTTTTTTGGTTTTTGGGAATAAATTGCCTTTTCTTATTATCCTTGTGGTTTGTCTATTTAATTTCTATCAGAAAAATGATTCTGAATCTATGGGTTTTGGTTTATTTTGATCTTTAATATATTTTATTTAATTAAAATGATCTTTTATGTATTATAGAACTTTTTATTTTGGACTTTGGTATAATTTTACATAATCAAAATTATTTTTAATATATAACAAAAATTTTATGTTTTAAATAAGAGAAAATAGTAAATTTTATTAGAGAAAATAAAGATAATAATGTAAGATTTCATGTAGTTTTTCAGTAAAGCCAACAAAGAAAATAATAACGGTAAATTTTATTAGCAACTTAAGATCTAAGTTCCATAGTCAAATTTTTTTAAAATAAATTTGTTAGGTTTACCGTAATTAATCAAAATGAATATAATTTGTTATACATTAAAAATCATTTCAATTAAGTGAAATATTAAAAGTCGAAATAAATCATTACTCATATCATTCCTTTTTAATATTATTCACACTTCTTACCTATGTTTGTGTGAATGCATGTAATAAATCAAAGTTTGATTGGAACATCAAATGAGGACTATTCTCTTCAATTAATCTAAGTCTCTTATGGCGAGTAATTGATCTTTTACCAAAAAAATATCCCTTTCATATAGAGGCGAAGTTAGGTGAAAGTTGTGAATTCGAATAAAGCCAGTAATTTCTTTGTAAACTATATATTTGTATAAAAATTATGTAATAATTTATGAACTCCTAACAAAAATAATTAACGCAAAGCTTAATACCGGCTCGGCCTTTGCCTCCATACCATACACACCTCCAAAGGAAAATCAAAATATTGAAAAACACAAGCAAAATTTGTGTTGAACTTCCACCTCAAATCACGTAAAACATTCGACTACTACTAGTGATCATACGAGAAATCAACTCGATAAATTACTTGCGAGGTACCGTTTGCCAAATTTTCCAGCCAGCAACAGCAGTAACTGCACCAACAACAATCACCCTGGATGCACTCGCAGTACCAACTGCACCAACAACAGTACCCAATGTACCAACTGCAGCACAGACAGTACCCACTGCACCAACAGCAGCAACAGCAATACTCAATGTATCTGTTATGCGGAATTCGAGATAATACGAGAAAATATAAACGCTAAAAACAAGACAACAGATTTACGTGGTTCACCAATAAATTGGCTACGTCCACGGGAAGAGGGAGAGCAGTTTTATTAAGGAGAGGCAAGAACAGAATTACAGAATAGGGTTTGCCATAGCGTCTATATATAGTGCTAAGCTATGCCCTAACAGGCTTGGGCCCAACATACAGAATTGACAGATAATTAAGGGCCCAATACAACAACATTGTATACCGTCGGGCCGGGGGCGTCTCCGCCCCCCCGGACCCCCAGGCCAGGGGGCGCGTCGCCCCCCTGGACCCCCCGACTCGCTGACCGGGCAGCGAGACCCCCGTCCTTTCTGTTTGTAACGGGTCCGATTCAAGGCATTCAACAAATCTCCACCTTGACTTGAATTCTCCGAACAGATTCTTCAGACGCACTATGATAGTGCCAGGCCTCCCCCTCTTCCTCAGAGTTGCCCCGCAGGGCAATTAACAGCTTCTGATGTTGAGCAAGTCCAAACAGTGTTGAAACTTGCTCTGTGGAACCGGCTTTGTGAACATATCAGCAGGATTATCAGCAGTTCCTACTTTCTTCACCTTGATTCTCTTCTCACTTCTCAGAAAATGATACCTTACGTCAATATGCTTGGTTCTCTCATGATGGACTTGATCCTTGGCTAGACAAATTGCGCTCAAACTGTCACAATACACCGTAGCCTGATCATGATGCAGACCAAGATCACTAACCAGCCCTTTCAGCCAAATCCCTTCTTTTGCAGCCTCTGTCAAGGCCATGTACTCCGCTTCCGTAGTAGACAAAGTCACTGTAGGTTGCAAAGTTGCCTTCCAACTGACGACAGATCCTCCAAGGGTAAACACATAGCCAGTCATCGATCTTCTTGTGTCAACATCTCCAGCATAGTCAGAATCAGAATAGCCAGTAACCAAGCACTGAGTATCACCTCCATAAATGAGACCAACGTCAGATGTACCTCTAAGGTACCGGAAAATTCTCTTCACAGCCTGCCAATGTTCTCTCCCTGGTTGTCCCATGAATCTGCTCACTACACTGACTGCATGTGCTAAATCTGGCCTTGTACAGACCATAGCATACATCAAACTTCCTACGGCACTGGCATAAGGGACTCGTGACATATACTCCTTCTCTTCTTCTGACTGTGGAGCGAACATGGCAGTGAGATGGATATTGGCAGCACTGGGGGTATCAATAGGCTTAGATGAAGACATGCCAAACCTCGCCAAGACCTTCTGAATGTAGCTTCTCTGTGACAAGAAAAGTTTCCTTCTCTCTCTGTCTCTAATGATCTCCATCCCTAGAATCTTCCGAGCGGCTCCCAGATCCTTCATCTCAAACTCAGCACTAAGTAAACCCTTCAGCTTCTGAATGTCATACTTCTTCTTTGCAGCTATCAGCATATCATCTACATAAAGCACCAGATAGATGAATGAATCATCCTTGAGCCTATTGTAGTAGACACAACAATCATATGAGCTCCGAGTATATCCCAACTTCACCATATAGCTGTCAAACCTTTTGTACCACTGCCTTGGAGACTGCTTAAGTCCATATAAGGACTTCTTCAACTTGCAGACGTGATTTTCCTTCCCTGGAACTTGGAAACCATCCGGCTGAGTCATGTATATCTCTTCCTCCAACTCTCCATGTAGAAACGCTGTCTTCACATCAAGTTGTTCAAGCTCCAGATTCTGATGTGTAACAATCGCTAGTAACACTCGGATGGAAGTATGTCTGACCACTGGTGAGAAGATCTCATTGTAGTCCACTCCCTCTCTTTGGTTGAAACCTCTGGCAACAACCCTGGCTTTATACTTGACTCCTTCTGCTGGTGATATCCCTTCCTTCTTCTTGAAAACCCATTTGCAAGTAATAATCTTTCTCCCCGAAGGCTGTATGACCAGATCCCATGTCTGATTCTTGTGTAGGGACTCCATCTCATCTCCCATAGCGGCAAACCATTTTTCAGAATCAGAACTTAAAATGGCTTCTTTGTAAGTAGACGGCTCAGATGTATCTACCTCTTCAGCAACCTGCAGTGCATAACCCACCATGTCCTCAAAACCATACCTCGTAGGTGGCCGAACTCCAACCCTCCTTGGCCGATCTTGAGCTATACTCCGATGGATATCTGATGGCATAGATTCTGGAATATCAGTTTCTGTCTGTGGCTCTTGATCCTCCTCTTCAGGTTCTTTCAAATCGCTCTCGTTCTGAATGACTTGAAACTCCACCTGTTTATCAAGACTCCCAGTTTCTGACGTAGTTGTAGGCTTCACAATGGTTCTAAGCAGAGAACTTTCATCAAAGACAACGTTCCTGCTCATAATAACCCTCTTTTCTGCTGGAGACCAGATTCTGAAACCTTTCACTCCATCTCCGTAGCCCACAAATACTCCCTTTTTAGCTCTTGGTTCTAACTTACCTTCACTGACGTGATAGTAAGCCGTACAACCAAAAGCTTTCAGATTTGAATAATCAGCAACTTTTCCTGACCACATCTCCATAGGTGTTTTGCACTGTATGCCTGTATGTGGTCCGCGGTTAATCAAGTAGCAAGCTGTACTAACCGCTTCTGCCCAGAATCTTCTATCTAGCCCAGCATTAGAGAGCATGCACCTTGCTCTCTCCAGAAGTGTTTGATTCATCCGCTCAGCTACACCGTTCTGCTGTGGTGTATTTCTGACTGTACGATGTCGAGCAATCCCTTCATCCTTACAGAATTGATCAAATTCAGACCAGCAGAATTCCAGCCCATTATCAGTTCGCAACCTCTTGATCTTCTTCCCTGTTTGATTTTCCATCAAAATTTTCCACTCCTTGAACTTCTGGAAAGCTTCACTTTTATGCTTCATCATGTACACCCAAGTCATCCTTGAGTAGTCATCAATCATGGACACAAAAAATCTGCAGCCTCCCAAAGACTCAACACGGCATGGACCCCAGCAATCAGAATGGATATAATCAAGAGTGCCTTTTGTTCTGTGAATGGCCTTTGGAAACTTGTTGCGATGTAGTTTTCCAAAGACACAATGTTCACAAAACTCTAGGCTTTTAACCTTATGACCAGCAAGAAGATCCTCCTTTGACAGAATTTGCATCCCTCTTTCACCCATATGACCAAGTCTCATGTGCCATAACTTAGTCATATCCTCCTGGTGAACTTCTGACGATGCAACATGGGCTGAACCTGTAACCGTGGAACCTTGTAGAAAATACAAAGTACCACGCATGACACCTTTCAGAATCAGATTTGAACCCTTCCAGACCCGCAAGACTCCATCTTTTCCCGACCAGCTGAATCCCTTGCTGTCCAAAGAACTGAGAGATATCAGATTTTTCGTCATCAATGGAACGTGCCTGACCTCGTTCAATGTGCAGAAGCTACCGTCATGTGTCCTTATCTTGATCGAGCCTGTCCCAACCACCTTGCAGACAGAACTGTTGGCCATCGAGATGCTGCCTCCGTCTATCTGCTCATAAGTCGTGAACCACTCTCTCCTAGGACAGATGTGATAGGATGCCCCAGAATCGAGAACCCACACATCTGAATGATGAGTGTGCTCATCCGCAACTAGGGCAATGTCTTCTTCAGAATTGGTGTCTTCTTCAGCAACAGCAGCAGAAACTGATTGTTTTTCCGATTGCTTCTTCTTCTTCGGACAATCAAATTTCCAATGTCCCTTCTCCTTGCAGTAATTACAAACATCATCTGGCTTTGCACCCTTCGACATCGGCTTATTTTTCTTTCCGCCGTTTTTCCTTCCCTTTCCGCTACTGGTGAACAGACCGGAAGGCTGTATGTCCGTACTTGTGCCGTTAGCCTTATGCCGTAATTCCCTGCTATGAAGGGCCGATCTGACTTCTTCCAGCGACACAGTATCTTTCCCAACAATGAACGATTGAACAAAATTCTCAAACGACATTGGGAGAGATACTAACAGAATTAGGGCAGCATCTTCATCCTCGATCTTCACATCGATATTACGCAATTCTAATAACAAAGTATTCAATTGCTCTAAATGTTCCCTGAGTTGTGTACCTTCAGCCATTCGTAAACCGAATAGACGTTGTTTCAGAAGCAGCTTGTTGGTTAGAGATTTTGTCATGTACAAACTCTCCAGCTTCAACCACAGACCAGCAGCAGTCTCTTCATCCGAGACTTCCGTGATGACGTCATCCGCGAGACACAGCATGATCGTCGAATGCGCCTTTTCCTCCAGAATCGCCATCTCAGGAGTAACGACGGCGTTCTTGTCTTTCGACAACGGCGCCCAGAAACCTTGCTGTTTCAACAAAGCCCGCATCTTGATCTGCCATAAACTGAAACTGTTCCTCCCTGTGAATTTGTCGATTTTCACGTTCAAAGCAGACATCTCGAATTCTCCAAGAACACCGATTAACCGAGAGGCTCTGATACCAATTTGTTATGCGGAATTCGAGATAATACGAGAAAATATAAACGCGAAAAACAAGACAACAGATTTACGTGGTTCACCAATAAATTGGCTACGTCCACGGGAAGGAGGGAGAGCAGTTTTATTATGGAGAGGCAAGAACAGAATTACAGAATAGGGTTTGCCATAGCGTCTATATATAGTGCTAAGCTACGCCCTAACAGGCTTGGGCCCAACATACAGAATTAACAGATAATTAAGGGCCCAATACAATAACATTGTATACCGTCGGGCCGGGGGCGATTCCGCCCCCCCGGACCCCCAGGCCAGGGGGCGCGTCGCCCCCCTGGACCCCCCGACTCGCTGACCGGGCAGCGAGACCCCCGTCCTTTCTGTTTGTAACGGGTCCAATTCAAGGCATTCAACAGTATCAATTACAGTATGAAACGTATCAGCTGTCCAAAAACCAGACGATTTCTCTGCACTAGCAACACCAGCATCAGCTTTCAATTTCTCCTCACGATCCTGCAATTAGAAAAAAAAATGTATATCACTTTAATTTTAAATATATAATGTAATTTTTCGAAGAATCGTTTGCTTTCTGACCTGTAATGATAATAAGTCCTGTTGCATATACAACATGGAAGAAGCTTGTTCAAAATTGGGGAGAGGACACATTGATGATATTGTGTTTTTGAAGGGTGAGTATTGAGTTGGTAAACCAGCAAGAAGTTGCAAAACCATGTCTGAATTTGAGATTGGATTGTTGATTTCTGCTAGAGAATTGGCTATGGATTTCAATTTTTGCACATAGGATTCGATTGTTTCGAGATCCCCTTTTATGGTACTGTGAAATTGAATTTTAAGTTGAATTTGCATGATCTGATCATCATCTGTGGAACTGTTATCAGATTCATCTTTTCGAAAACTCATTGTTGATGATTCTCACTCTTCTTCCTTACTTTTTCTCTCTATCTGGTTTTTCTGATTTGCTAAGTAAAATGAAGACCATAGGAACAAAATGCTTGAATAGTAGGTTCAAAATAGTTTCAATATATCATACTGTCAAGTTTAGTAGCCCTTTCGATCGATTAAATAATTTAAGTTTGATTAGAAATTTATATATGAATTATAAAAAAATTAAAAATAATTTTATATATTTACAAACTACGTAAAAATATTATAAGTTGTGATAATTGACAGTTCAAAATATTTAAAAGATACTATAAAAAATTTACAATAAATGTTCAATCTATTTAATTTTTAAAATTCAAAAAGTGTTACATAAATTGGTACAGAGGAATTATGAGTTAATATCAAGAAAGTCGCTAAAGGTTCATTTGGTTAGAAAATAAGATAAGTTTACCAAATGACTCATTTCAACGCAAGTCATTTAAACACTGAAAAATGAATACTTTCTTTGTCCATCTTTACTTATTTACTATAAATTTTTGGGATATCTAACAATATTATCCATTATATAAATTAATGAATAACTAATCATATTGTATCTATTGTACTCTTGCTATTAAATTTCATTAACTTAAATAGTTTTTGAAATATAACAAACCATACTTTAAAATTTATCTTTAGACAAAATTGTTTAAGAGCCTATTTGACACTGTCGTTAGGACCTAAAATTACAATAATAAGGAATACCTTTATTGAAAAAATAAAGTGATTGATAAATCTTTAAAAATAGCTTTTAAATGGAAGTAGAATAAGTTTTTTTCCTGTTGGAAAAAGGAGAAAAAATTATGTTTCTTAAAAAGAAATAAACACAAGGAGGAAATTATTTTTTTGAATACTAAAATAGCTCTTCCATATATACATGTTTATTAATATATTCCTTTTCAATTAATCAAGATATCTTCAGTTTGATTAAGTTTCATTCAATTTTTTTTATTTACATTTATATATTATTATTTTGTATTTTATATTATATAAATTATTTTATATTTTATTTTACAGAATTAGAAATAAAAATAATAGTAACAATATTTTTGTGGGATTAAAAAAATGAAGGGCTTTATTTATTTTTGTAGTGAATGTTTCGTGTATAGTGATTTAATTTGTGGAATAATTTTTAAATGTATTTTGCTTGATCTTTTAATTATATTTAAATCATCATGTTAATACATACAAACATGACTAATTATACAAACTCAAAGTCAATCCACATAATTAATGTATAATGTTAATCGTGAATGATAATTATAATAAATTATAGCTATGATGAGTAATTAAATAGTATAAATTTGCTTAACCACATAATTTTTCCTATTAATAATGCAAGTGAATTTAAAACATGTATTAGCAATGATTAAAGGGTCAATTACACCTTAAAACCTTCTTGTTACATGCATCCTCTACTAATATGCAAGAGTGAATAAGCACACACGTCTCAATCGACGTGTGTGCTTCCCGAAATATCCACTAAGTTCTAGGGCAATTAAGTCATTTAAGGTTAATTGTGACGGCTTGTAAATTAAGTAGGCGTTTGGTCATGTGATACCATATCACGATATGATATCGTGAGATGAAATCAACGTTTCGACATACGATTTTACGCTGATTTCATCTCATGATTCCATATCATGAATGTGATACCATATTCTCCAAAAAACATGATATGGAATCATATGGAAATACCGTATCATGATTTGAGTTATTTTAATATAAAAATCGATCTACAAGTTTATATTTTGTTAAAACAATTCCACATTTATATCGAATAACCATTTATTTCACGTGTAAATGAAATACATTATCACATCATTACTTTTAAAAAATTATTATTCTCAGCGACATAAAATTTATTATTTTTACTAACATATAATCACTTTAACTCACACTTCACGATTGTTGAGTAATAAAATCTTGAAGAACCCATGAAATGTGTTTCATTTTTACTCAAATATATTGATGAAACAATTACTTAAGTGGAGAACAAATAACTTTACAATAATTTATTATACGATTTAATGATTAATTTGATAATATTGAATAAATAATTGAAGCTATTTTAATAGTTTTAGAACTTATAAGATATTTCTGTTTATTAGAAAATATACAACACCAAAATCAATATCGCATGTCCATACAAAACTTCAATTTCATCTCATGATTCTATATCATAATACTATATCGCATGACCAAACGGACCCTAAGACTCTCACTATATCACATGTGCCACATATATTATTTAAAAAATATATATAAAATAATGAATAATAAAGTCATAAAATTAAAACGAAAAATAACATATAGAGCCTAAGTTTGTACGGATTTTTGTATAAAAGACGGGCATGAATAATCTTTAACACAGAAGCAATCAAAAGAAAAACCTTATCCAAGTGAATGGGAAATTAAAGGGAATGAATGTAATCAATTGAAGTCCCCACCAAGCACCAACTTTGCTAAACAATTGTATTGATGTTTCTCACAAAAAAGAAAAGAAAAGAAAGAAGTCAAATTTGTAAAATAAAATAAAAATTGATAATGAAGATTATTTGTAGAAACTAGGTCTTACGCTTAACTCACACTCTAAAAGCTAGTTCAAATGCAGGAGGATTATATAAGCCTTATAAAAAGTCTATCCATCTCATTAGCCACCGATGTCTGATACCATGTAGAAATTAGGTCTTAGGCCTAACTCACACCCCAAAAGCTAGCTCAAAGGGAGGAAGATTGCCCAAACCTTATGAGAAGTCCACTCATTTCATTAACAACTGATGTGGATTTTTGTCATTCTTTAATGTTATTTATTATGGTAAAGGGGATAATATTGTTGATTAACATTACTTAGACGGTTAAAAATAGCTATTGATTTGGATCTACCCATGTAAACAAAAATTAATTAGTTTTTGTTAGTCTTTAAACTTGTCTTCTTCCTATATCTTAAATAATATGTATAAATACATCATTATAAACATTGTAAAAAATATGTATTTTTTAACCATAATTTGACGGTTAGGGTTTATTAAGAAAATACTTTGCATCTTCAAGAAGATATTTAAGTTGTAAACAAAGGAAATTCATCTGTTTCGTGAGGATTTTCGATAATCAGTAAAACTACTCACAGATCTCCTAAACACAAGAGCAGGCGTCAGACGATAAATTATTTAATTTGAATCAACATACAAGGAATGTGAATCAAATATTATATTGATGGTTCTCACAATTTCTAGTATTTACGTACATTAAATATTATATCGACCTTTTTAGTTTGGGGGAAAAATTTTTCGTATTCGATCTCATTAATAGAGAAAAAATATAAAAGCAAGAGGAATTTGATTGTACATGAACAAAGTCTTGCAAATAGCAGCTTTATCCATATTTAGGTAAATCATTTGTCACATGATCGATTAGCTTAGTAATTAAAGAATATAATCTGTAATTATCTATAATATTGACATAATTATGGTCGATATGCGTTATTCAACATGTTAACTAACATCTAAACCTGATTAAAGTCTAATTAATTAATCCACTTCATATATAAACGATAAGAATATTGAAATGAAAAGTGAAACTTAAACCCCCAAAAGAGAAACGAAAGAGAGTTTTTGTAGAACATTAAATGTATTTTTCCTTACAAGTTAAATTTTAAATTTTTATAGCCAAACGTATTTTCGATGTGAGACTCTGCAAAAAATTAATGGTCAAACACATCCTGTACAATATTTCAAAATACATAACATTCCCTTAATTTCAACATTTTGGTCATATTTTAACTTGATATAAAGTTAAAAACTTGTAATTAAAAACAAAAAAAAGTAAGACAAATAAGAATCCATTTTGGTGGCAAAAAGATAATTTTTAAGTCAAAAATAGAAAATTAAATTGAAATAATTTTTATGTCAGAAAACAAAAAGTAGGGGCAAATCTTGGTTTTCAATTTATTTTAAATCATTTTTACATTGTTAAACACTTTATAACTTATCATTTTCAACTTATTTTAAGTTAATTCTATTTACCAAATACTCTCAAAAGTAAAAAACTGATTTAAAAATATATTTGATCAACTTTTAAGTCAATATAAACACCCTCTAAATCTAAAAGAAAAAAAAAAACTTAATAGCATTTCTAACTTTGATTACAGAAAACCGAAGATCCAATTACATAAACTCTATCCATATTAGTACCATACTCATAATTTCAAATCTCGAAATAAAATCACACGTCTAAACACTCATTTTTAATTAATGTAATAATAATAATTTACTTGCGTGCTATCGCCTGCCAAATTTTCCAGCCAGCAGAAGTCACAACACCCACTGCGCCAACAACAGTACTAAGTGATCCAATTGCATTTACCGCAGCATCAAAATTCTCTCCGCTGATAAAACTAGACGACTGCTCCTTTTCCTCCTGTAATTACGAAGGATAAAATTATTTCATGAAAATATAAATTGAATTCGTAAAATTTGAATCGATTTTTTTTACCTTTAGTAATATGTCTTCTTGCATGTAGACCATGGAACAAGCGTCTTCAAAATTTGGAAGAGGCCACTTTGATGATATTGTGTTTTTGATGGGTAAGTATTGAGTTGGCAAACCAGCAAGAAGTTGCAATACCATATATCGTTTTCAATTTAAACACATAGGATTCGATCTTTTCGAGATCCTCTTTTCTTGTACTGTGAAATTGAATTTTAAGTTGAGTCCGCTTGATGTTATTATCGTCATCTGGATTTGTGGAACCATTAGATTCGTCTTTTCGAAAACTCATTGAAGTGAACTCTGCTTCTATATTTTCTCTGGTTTTTCTTATTCTCTGAGTAGACTGAAACCCATTAAAATATGAACCATTTGTTCAATTATGGAGTACTTTTATTTCCTCGTTCCTTAATTACTTGTTTATTTTCGAATAGGAAAAGCTTTAAATATGTTATCGAATTTTCAGAAAAAATTTGTTTATGTTATTCGTTTAAAGTTTGACTCATCTATGTCATTACCGTTCAAGAAAATGCTAATTCATGCCATTATTTTTTAATAGTGATTTTACAAAATCATTTTTAAAACGTGGCTGTTAATAAAAAAATTATAATTTTGAACAAAATTTGAATTAATTTTTTTGATTTTTTAAATCAAAAGAATTGATGACGTGACCGAATAATAACTGGCCTAACCATTAATTTTTTTAATTAAAAAATCAAAATTTTGAATAAAAATTGAATTAATTTTAATATTAGAATTGATGATGTCATCGAATTATAATTGGTCACGTGTCAAAAATGGTTTTGCAAAATCATTGTTAAAAAAAAGGCGTGAATGAGTCTTTTCTTGAACGATAATGACATAAATGAACAAAACTTTTAATTAATGGTTAAATTGACACATCTATTAAAAAGTGAGTTTCCCATTTTACTCCTATTAATTATAAATTAAATGAATTAAAATTTTAATATATATTCATTCTTAATATCCAATATTAAAAAAATTAAGATATACCATATATCATATCAAATACAATAACTAAAATCACGATATTAAAAATTTTGATGTAATATTATAATTTGATATATACCACTACAAAACTAGTTAAGTGCTTTAGCACTACAAAATTATATATGAAAAAGTTTTAGGGAGAAAATGAGGGACTGGATAGCAACATTTTATTGGTATATTTTGTATTTTACTATAAAAGATTTAAAGTAGTACGATGAGAGAACATTATTGGTTAACTTTTTACTTTTTAGCAACTTTATTGGTGGGTGAAGTCAAGTAATGTATCGTTGAGAATATCAACTTTTTGGTGCCTCAAATTTCCTTACACTATACTTTTTTTATTTTTAATTTACATTTTAAAGAAAGATCATAGCTTTTTTTTTTTATCTTACTTTATGTATTTTAAAAAGAATGATTTAGTTTGATTTGACAGGAAATTTAAGGAAATAAAAAAAAAATTCTGATCATGTGGTCCTAAATTAAAGTTATGTCAAATATACAAAATTGTCTTTTAATCTTGTGGCCTTAAAAATGTCATGTGAAAAGTTATTATCAAAAAAAGAAAGAGGTCATTTCTTTTAAACAGACTAAAAAGGAAAGAAAGTTATTCTATTTGAAACGGAGGGAGGATCATTTACTTTTAAAAAATAAATCATTTTTATATAATAAGAAATATCTTTAACTTCAATTTTATCTATAACTTTAATAAAATGATTTTTATCTATATAAATATCTAATATTTATTTAAACTGTAAATTTTAATTTATTATTTTCATTTTAAAGTTTTTTACAGAATGCTATATTGCTATTTATATTGAGATAAAATATAAAAGTATTTATAACGAATTTTAAAATATTTATTTATTTCTTAAATTCTCTAGGAGTTCAAATAATATGATATAAATCGAAAAAGGAGAATAATACATAGTATATGAATTAGCTTACTCGTGAAGTAAGTCATATTGATTGATAGAAAATGAGCTGACTTGGTCTTTAGATCTAAGGGAATATGAAAACTATAATGAAATAGACATATTTTTGTCTTTTTGCTCTATCTACTTTTCATATTGGAACGCAAGTTCTATGTAACAAAAAAGCGTTTGTGTAAACGTGAGTTTTGATATATTGGTGAAAATTATTAATTTTAATTAGAGATTTTGAAATTGAACTCTAAAAAAAAATTATTGAAAATGTCACTCTCAAACAAATCATACAGAACGAAATTCAAATTTAATTTGAGATTTAACGTGAGCTTCAAATATAAAATAAAAATAATAAACTATAAGATGTTGCATATAAAAAAGAAAAATTAATTCGTGATGAGACCCAAACTGCGTTACACATTATTGGCTCCGTACAATTTCCTAAAGCAAAAAAGTTGTTAGGTTTAGAAGATATACTTTAAAAAAGTAATTTATTTTACTTTTATGTTTGATATACATGTAAAAAAATAATAGGTTAAAATTAATTATGTAGGATTTAGATTAATATTATTTATAAAAGATGTGGGCATGGAATGGTTGGGATGGGCGCCACAATGGGTGGACGTGAAAATAAGGTAGATTAAAAGATCGAAATGATATAATTAATATAAAATAGCATAATGCATAAATATGATTTTTAACTTATACTCAATGGATAATTATGTCTTTCAATCACAAGTAGCATTTAAACTTGTATAAAATTAAACATGTAGACACACATATTCTACATGACATAATACACGTAGGACACCATGTAGGCAGGAGTTGAGCCTCCTTCGGTGAAAATTATCTTATTTCTCGAGATTTTGAACCCATTATTGAAAATATTGACTCCGCCACTACATGTAGGATACAAAATTGCCATGTAGGATGTCATGTAGGACGAATGGGTCTAATTGTTCAATTTTATACAAGTTAAAGTGTCTATTTGTACACATCCAAAGTTAAATATTATAATTGTCAATTAACGCCAAGTTAAAGATTATGTTTATGTATTATGCCTATAAACTGCATGCAAACTTAATTTTAAAATAAATTAATCAATAAAACATGATCATACTGAACACCCCAATATTTATTTGTTTTTCTATTAAGGTCAAGGTTTAGTATAATTCTGTGTAGCAAAAGCTAGTGGATTACCCCATTAACTTTTCTGTTGGATTAGTGCTTTCCTAATTATTCCTTTGATTACTTTGGTGCTAAGAAACATAGTCTTTCAGCATGAAGATGTGAATGATTTGGATCAAGAACTTTATATTATATATATTTATTGCATGTAATTAAAGTTTTAGTTTTTTTTTTGAACCATGTCAATTATCTTGATTTTATTTTATTTTATTTTTTATGTCTTAATTATTTTCATTTCGTCTTTTGTTGCATTTATTTTAGGATTTGTTGGCATTTTTGCCCCTACTATTTGTCAATTTTGGTCTAAGATACCCATATTTACTTGGATTCAATTAGTGGGTTGTGTATCGGTCGATTCGGTAGAAGTTTATCGATTTACCTTATTGGTTATTGATTTGTAAAGATGATAAACTGTTATAAAATCATTAATATATTGACTTATTGGTTATTGATCGTTATCAGTTCAGTTATCGATAAATCCGTTAAAATTTTGACACACACAAAAAAAGTATTGGAAATCACTTAGAAACAGGTGACAAATGAAATGAACCAAGAACATCAGTTCACAAGTTACATTTTGCTTCAAAAACCAACACTTTTACATTGTTGAATAACCAAAAATTTGAGACAACAAGAAATAAAAGTATGAAACTAAACTCTAACTCAAGAACTCCATACACAAAGTGATATAAATATAATTATTTAATTTATTATTGGGTTATCGGTTAACCCGTTAAGAAAAAACTTCAAATCATTAAAAAACGATAACTCAATAACAAAAATATTCAAACCGTTATCAAAATCACTAAATCAATAATTCATTTCTAATAAATGAATAACTTTTTTTCGAACTCGAGTTATCGATTCCAATTCAATTTTGAACCGCCCTATAAACCCAACTGGTAAAGACTCTTACAACAAGCTTTACAATATCTGAATTCTAATTAAGTAAACAAATACAAGTTTGTATAGATCGAATTCCTCCAACAACTGCAAGCTAATATACTACAATTGCTATAATGCATAAACACATTTTTTAACTTAGACTTCAATTAGCTTAAACTTATATAAAGTTGAATAAGTATATTTATACGATTCGCGTGTGATACACTCATTGTAGTACATTGATAACAATACGTAATACTATTTCCCAGTAGAATTGCGAGTAGAAGATCCTCCTCTGCCTCCGCCTCTGCCTCTGTTATTGTTTCCTCTTCCTCTTCCTCCGGTAGATCCTTTTTTCGTATTTCCTGGACCTGGAGTCGCCTTTGTTGGTGTTCCTGAAGAACCACTACCAGACCAGCGTCTAATTATCACATTACAAATTTCGCTTGCTATCGGAACAACACTCGTCACAGTATTTGCTATATCATGGATCATCTCCAGAGTACTCTTACCAGTATTACTATTACTGTTTTCTCCGGTGGATGGAGGTGGAGGAGGAGGAGTTGATGTTGTTTTCTCGTATTCGTAAAGCATGGAACAAGCCTCTGAGAAATTCGGAAGAGGTAACTGAGACGAAATCGTGTTTTTGAGGAGCAAGTATGGAGAACGAGGCAAACCAGCTACAAGTTGCAAAACCAAATCTGGATCTGAAATTGGATTGCCGATTGCCGTTAGAGAATCAGCTATGGATTTTAATTTTTTGATATATGAATCTATGGTTTCGAGATCCCCTTTTATGGTGCCGTGAAATTGCATTTTCAGTTGCTGAGATAAAATTATTGCTTCATCTTTTGAATTTGAAGAAGAAGTAACAGTTTTCTTTGATGGAGTATTCATATTTTTTTTTCTCACTACTTTTGTGTGAACTTTCTCTACCTATTGTGATATTGTGGTCTGTGGATGGTGTAATAAGGGGAGTATTTTTTTTTTCAGTATATATATATATTTTATGAAAGTCTTTCTTTAATGTTTAAATTTGGTCTCTAACTTAAAATTAATAATTGACACGTACTCTTTTTGTTTAAAAAATATTGATTTTCTTTTTTTTTAATCTTTTAAAAAAGAATGATATATTTCTGTTTTTTTATAATATTTTAATTTTAATTTTTTACGTGACAAGTTTAAGGTTATAAGATCAAAGGGTAATTTTATACATTTGATCTAACTTTAATTTAGGATCACAAGATTCAAAAGTCATCTTGATATTCTTAAACATCGTGTCAAGTCAAACCATGTCATTCTCTGTGAAACGAAGGGAGTATGATTTAGGGCCGATATATTCGAGTGCATATATATTCTTAGAATGTGTTTGGTATAAAAGAAAATGTTTTCCTAGAACTGTTTTTCAAGAAAAACAAGTAGATATTTTACTAATTTTTAAGAAATATTTTTTAGTTTTTACTAGAATAGAAAATAATTTATAAAGTTGAATTTTTTTAAAAAAACAAACTTAATTTTTTTTTTTGTAATGGGAGTGGGGTGGGAGCTGGTAGGATAGTAGTGGGGTGGGGTGGGGGATCAAGGGTAGGGGTAAAAAAAATGAAATTTTAAAATTTAAAATATTTTTAAAAACATTTTTTTTGGGGGGGTAGGGGGTGGGTGGGTGGATGGGGTCGAGGGTAGGGATGAAAAAAATAAATTTTTA
>NC_028637.1:5339233-5349070 GCF_001406875.1 Solanum pennellii | reverse complement strand
GGGGGGTCGAGGGTAGGAATGAAAAAAATAAATTTTTGAAGTTGAAAATATTTTTAAAAAACAAACTTAAATTTATTTTAATTTTTTGGGGGTGTGAGGGGGTGTGGAGGGCTGGGGAGGGGTGAGGTGGGTGGAGGTGGAGGGTAAAGGTGAAAAAAATGAATTTAATATTTTTAAAAAACTAACTTAAATTATTTTTATGGGATGCCGGGTGGTAGGGAGATCAAGGGTAGGGGTGAAAAATATGAAATTTTGAAGTTGAAAATATTTTTTTTAAACATAAGCTTAAGTTCCTTTTAGGGGTAGGGGGATGGTAGGGTGTGGGTGGGTGAGAAGGCTCGTAGGGGGATGGTTTGGGGGGCTGATAGGGCTGGGCATAAACACCGAAAAGTCAAAACACCAACCAAATTAAATTTTTTCGGTATTTCAGTTTCAGTATATGGTTCGATATTCGATATACGTTTTTGTATTTTTTGATATTTTGCTTCGATTTTTTATATGTAATTTTGTGTTATTCGATATTTCGGTTTATCGAAATATATAATATTATAATATATATTTATATTATATTAATTATTAATGTTAAATAATAAATATTATAATTCAAAGAAATAAAAAAGTAAAAGACACTTCTTTGATGTAACTTTTTTAGCCTATTAAGCTGAAATTTTTTTAAAAAAAATTGCAAAATTTTCAATTTTATAAAGCCCACTAAGCAGGCCCATTAAAAAAACCAAAACAAAAAAATCGAATCAAAATAATATAAACCGAATTGAATCGAATTATTTTGGTTCGGTGTTCGGTACACGTTGTACAAGAATCGAAAACCAAAAAAATAAAAAAAATAACCTGAAACCGAATCGAATTACGAATGCTCACCCCTAGGGGCTGGTAGGGTGGGGTACTGGGGTTGGGGTTGGAAGAGAGTTTTGAAAATGTTTTCCTTAAAGTTTGAAGGAAAGTCATTTTTCATAAATTTGAGGAACATAAGTTGATTTGGAAAAACATTTTTCAAAACATTTGACCCAACTAAACATGAGAAATTGGAAAACATTTTCCTTTATACCAAACACACCCTTAGGACAAAACATATTAAAATTGAGATTAACTTGTATCCACTGACAATGGACAAAATAAATTACACCATCAGCTCATTCTTAGAAATATTTATTTTTAAAAATATATTACTTATTATTAATATTTAAATAATAATAATAATAATAATAATAAAAGTATTATATGATAACTTGAACTTTGAATTAATTGTATGAGTTTGTTTAGGATTTTTCTTGGTTGCCAAAGATAAGAAGATTTTTTTGCAGTGTTTCTTGTACTCATTATTTTTACCTCATTCCCCGTCAATACCATTGTAGCAATTTGAGACAATCATCAATGGTAACTTTTTACTTTTTCTTTTTATAAAAAAATCTAGACTAATTGATTTCATAAAAAAAAAATTTATTCATAACTTATTAAGTCTTCTTTCTAACATGAAAAAGTTTTTGGATAGATGCTTCCATTGCTTCAACTTTTTTCTTCTTAGTTCATTTTATCGACAAATACCAAAATTAATTGAAAATAAACTTTGATCCATATACATTCATATGTATTTCAATTTATTTAAGTAATACTCAAAGTCGATAGTATAAAAAATATTTGAACGTTATTTCAAAACAATCTTAAATTTATAAAGCGTCTTTAAAAAAAAGAAGCTAAAAGAATCATTAATTTTTAAATATGAAAATATGATAATTAAATTAAAAGAAATAACTATTTCTAAAATTAGGTGGTGGTGTAATTCTTTTTGTCCACCGTCAATGGATACAAGTTAATCTCATTAAAATTATAATTACAAATTTTATGTGTAAATGTAGATGATTTGTTCAATTTTTACGTGTAAAGTATAGAATTTATGTGTATTCAATTTTAGGATCGAAAGCCTATTGATTCCTTTATAATTTGTTATTCAAGTAAATTATACCGTGCGTATACATACATATATTTTTTCCACTACTGAGTTAACTGGAATTCAATAAGGGAAGTGATAAACATAACAATATTAAAAGGTGAATTTAATTCAATTGTCGTCAACAGTAGAGAGTATAGACCAAAATTTTTAAAAGCTTAACTACTTAATGATAAATATAGATAATCGATTTTGTATATAAAAATTTAAGTTGAGTTATTTTATTGATATAAAATAAAGTTTAATGATTTTGCTAGATAAATATCAAAGTTTGAGTGACCTTTTGAAATATTAACCCTAGTTCGAAGGCCATAAAAAAGCGTTGTCCAACAATTATCTCTCTTGAGCCAATTACATAATAAATCAAGGGTATAATTGGAAAAAAAACTTTTTATAGAGTTTTAAACCAAATATAAGATGAAGTCGGAAACAATGAATCAAACACTTAATAAAAATAAATTCTATATTACTAATCCATATAATACTAATCCCTGCGTTTTTACTCTTTGAAATAAACGACCCGTAATGTCTAACAAATGAGGCTTATATATATATATATTCTTATTCTCTAACAAATAATGCATATTTACTTTCTACGTTAATAGACTGAATTAAAAAATATCTCTTAAAGTTGGTTTTTGAATTTTCAAAATGTCATTTGGCTTAAAAAGATTATCTCATCCATTTTTATGCATCCAGACCTGAACCAATTAAAAAAAGATAGAAACACACAATTCTTCATTTTTTTAAAAATATGATCAATATTATTTTAAGATTGAGTAGAAGATGGATGGAATAAAAAGGAAGGTGAAATTCATAAATTGGGATGAAGCAAGTTTTTTGTGCCATGTGACATAAATAGTTTCACAATTCCATACTTAAGGGGATAATTAAGATTTGTTATAGTTTAGGGGTAAATAGTTTCAAAATTCCATACTTAAGGGGATAATTAAGATTTGTTATAGTTTAGGGGTAAATAGTTTCAAAATTCCATACTTAAGGGGATATTAAGATTTGTTATAATTTAGGGGTAAATAGTTTCAAAATTCCATTCTTAAGGGGATAATTAAGATTTGTTATAGTTTAGGGGTAAATAGTTTCAAAATTCCATTCTTAAGGGGATAATTAAGATTTGTTATAATTTAGGGGTAGATAGTTTCAAAATTCCATACTTAAGGGGATAATTAAGATTTGTTATAATTTAGAGGTAAATAGTTTCAAAATTCCATACTTAAAGGGATAATTAAGATTTGTTATAATTTAGGGGTAAGTAGTTCCAAAAATCAATGTTCGAAGAGGTAATTAAGCCTTTTTTTTTTGTTTAGATATGCAAATAATAAATTATGTAAGTTTAAGAGTTTTTATAAACTATTAACTCAAAGCCAAAAGTTGAATGTCCCAAAATTAGAGAAAATGATCAAAATGTTATAAATACATTGAATTAAGTGGATTGTCCATTAAGCTTATCATAAACTTATCCTTATCATGGATATGTATTCCCAAGGTGATGAATCTTTTTGGGATAGAAATGTATCTACTAATGTAACATTAAACATGGTGACCTTTTGGTTGATTTCTCTACCTATAAATAGAGATATCATTCACTATTGTAATATACACTTGAATATGAAGAAAATTCCCCTTCTTCTATCTGCTTCTCTTGTCTTCTTCTCTTTATGATTATATTCTTATGAGCTTGATTTTAAAACACGTTATCAGCACGAGTCTCTATCTAATTGAGAGTGAGTTCTTGTTTTTCTTTAGCTCATATTTTGGTTGATCTCGTTATGAAGATCAAAGTATTATATGCATAAAATCAAGAACCGAAGACATATACTACTATTGGTTGAATATGACATGCTATACAAAACTTCTTAAATGGAAGAAGGTATAAAATTTTAATAGCATGAGTTTGAATATTATTTTGATTGTTTTTAAAGACTCAAAGAATAAATCATGTTGTACTTCGGTTTATTATACCGTTGGTTAAGGGTAAGACGATGGATTCAAGTTTCATCGCACCAAAAGGGTAAGACATCAGGTTAAAGTCCGGATGCACCATAATGAAAAATATTTGAGGATAAGACGATAGATTCAAGTTCTATCGCACCAAAAGGGTAAGACATCAATTAGAGTTTTGATGCACCGTGATTGGGTTCAAGTCCCATAGAATTATGGCGTAACACGCCTTATATGGGTAAGACATTGAGTTTGAGCCAATGCACCATAGCGATGATAAAATGATGACTAAGAAAAATAATATATTTTTGATGAAATGTCTTGAAATTCATCATATTGAATTTGCTCCATTCCTTGAAAAGAATGTGGTAGCAACATGTGATAACTCTGAAATCCGCCTGTTGACTTGCTCCATTCAATCATATGAATGTGGTAGCAGTGAATGATTAGTCTGAAAGATGACAAATAATTAATGATATGAAAAAGGGTGTAGAGGGACAAAATTATAATAGTCATAATTGTGGTAATGATAAAAGGAAGAAAACTATGAGTTCTTCAAATAGTCCTTCAAAATGTGAAGGCAATTTTTATTATCAAAATGGTATGAAAGGTCATTAGACTTGTGAATGTTGTCAACCCAATAATTTGACAAGTTTATAAATCCTCTATCATGATACAAGAAGATAAAGTGATGGTACACTTGATCTTTCAAAGTGATGTTGAGGTGTGTCATGGAAATATGATGAATTTTAAAGCCATGACAATGTGCTTATAATGCAAATTTATGAAGTACATATAAATAATTAGTCCATTCCTTGAAGAGAATGTGACTTGTGATGAGTATCGTGAATGCTCGACCATTCTATGAGAGAATGGGTCCAGATGTGATAAAATCATTATGGGTTGGATATATGCCACAACTCACCTCTATGGAAGGTTTGAGAAAAAATGATATATGTCACTTCTCATTTCTACGGGATATTTGAGAGGACATAAATTTTATTTGGCAGAAATGGCTAATTGTATTGTACGTTTTATACGTCACTATGGTATGTTTATTGTGAACTACCGAAAGGGCAAAAGAAAGAAATAGTTCTTGCCTATAAGGGTTGTGGTCATTATTGTGTGGCAATACAAATTTGTCATTGGTTGTGCACCTATGGTACAACAAAAGTAAAGTAAGAAAGACGTCTTGCTCGTAATGATTTTGACCATGACAATAATAATATAATTTCCTCCTTTAAGGAGATGCTCACCATAGGGATGGTGTCATGCAATATGTGATAGTACACAAAATTAATTGCAAGCTCTAACGAGTTGTGCTATTATCAGAGGAATAATATTGAGGTTGTAGTAAGTCTCAAAAGAAACTTTTTATGTTTCGGATGAATTGAAAATAAATATTGAGACTATAAATCACTACAACCGAAGAGGATTATAAATGTTTATGTAAAAGATTACCCCACTTTTCCTCTTGTTTGTTCCATACAAACATGTACATGCTGATGAAATCACATGTAAAAGTAAATTATAAGTGTACTAAAATAAAGATCAGTTGGCATGACTGGTTGACCATTCCGATTAAATGTGATGCAAACGTGATTGAGAATTCAGGTGATTTATATGATGAAGAAATAAAGATTCTTCAAGAATTCTCTTGTGTTGCTTGTTCTCTTGATAAAATGATCATTGTACCAGCTAAGGTTGGGATTGTAATCCCCTAAAATTTTTGGAACATATAAAAGGGTGAATATGGGCCCGTTCACCTGTCATGTGGATCATTTGCAACTATATGATTGATGCACCTATGCGATGGTCACATGTATTTGGTTGTCAACTTACAAATTGGTTTTTGTAAGGTTGTTTGCTCGAATTGTTAAAATTAAGAGCACAGTTCCAGACTATGAAATTATATTGATAATTATGGTTGATTTAGCAGAAATTGTATGCCTCCAATTATAGCTAAATCATGGTTATGAGAACAAAACTCCCAAATAAGATTTGGTATGAGATAATTTTATTTAACATGTAGCAACATATGTATGCATCAAACCAACAAGGTTTCCCCATTAAAATTGGTTCAAGGTCAGGAACCATATAATTTTCATCTAAAATGTTGAATGTGCGGTTATGATTTTAATTGCTCCACCATGTACAAAGATGAACTTCCAAATAATGTTGGAATGAATATTATATTTTCTAACATTAGGGGGAGAGATAATTGACAGCTGAAAATTAAGTGTGAGGTTAATTATGAATTATCTAAATCCTCGTTAAATAAATATGTGAACTTAAAGTTCAAGGGATAATTCAGTGCATAATGTTGCAAATCAATTTCCAGATGAATGCACTGACCCTATGATATAATTCAGCTGCAAATGCTCCAATATGAAGTTCTTGAAGGACAGAGTCTATGATACGCCGGAAGCGTAATAGACCAATCGATTCCAAATATAAAATTAGAAGGAAGGAGCAAATGAGCAATATGATCATGATAATGAGGAAAGTGCTATAAAAGAGCACATTGACATAACACTTCATAAAATCTTGAAAAAGGTTCAGGTACCTGAAATAATGAAAAATGAAGAGATCTCGATAAGTTATGTCTTGTTGGAATCGATATCAAATAACCGTCGACGGTATCTTTGATATGAGGTAGCGCTCAATGATATAAATTGTGACGAGGATCTTGAATTCAAATCTGTCATATAGTGTGGACAGATAAATGGTTGGCCAAGTAAAAAGCACAATTCAAGTATATTTTGTTTCACTTAGAAAAGTGACATTTTCGACTGGTAGTCCATAAATCAAGGTATAATGTCAGTGGGGTGCAAATAAATTATTATGCGATAGTATAACCGTAAGATATCAAATACGATTTGTGCCTTGGGGCATAAAGGTTTATCGCAAAAATCCTGACATTATTGGAGATGTTTTCTCCTTAGGTGGATGCAATGAGGTTTGTTTTGATATGGCAACATATGAAAAACTTGAATGCATGTAATGAATAATTGTAATGTCTAGCTAGACAATGAATGTTATATGAAAATCCTTGAATCAATCGAGGTGTCTGAAGCATATAAGAGATTGAAAGAAACTTTTTCAATAAAGCTTCAAGAATCCTTATATGGATTGAAATAGTCAAGGAAGAAAAAGGGTACAATTGTCCTTATATTTTTATGAAAAGGTCTTTGTAAGACAAAATTTTGTCTTGACCTACAGATTGATGATTTGACAAATGAAATATTTGTCTAACAGTGCACATACACTGAAAAGTTTTGATGCAATTTTATATGGATAAATCGCATTCATTGAGTACCCTAATGATTATGAGATCACTTGACATAAATGATGATTCAGTTTGATCTCAAAATAAGGATGAAGAGTTTCTTGGTGATGAAACTCTATCTTGGTGCAATCAGGGCACTAGTGCATCATACTAACAATATTTGACCAGATATTTGTTTTGCAGTAAATTTACTGGCAAGATTCAGTTGCTCCCCGATAAAAGGACATTGAAATGGTGTTGAGCACATGATTGAATATCCTCGAAGGACCATAGTTATGGGTTTATATTATTCCCGAGGAATCCAAGACAAAATTGATTGGTTACGCAGATGCAGAATATTTATCTGATCCGCATAAAGCTCTATCTCAAGCACGCTATGTGTTTGCATGTGGAGGCACAATAATATCCTGGCGATCAATGAAGCAAATGTTGCTATGCAGAAATAAAAGTACTCCATGAAGCAAGTCAAAAGTGCATCTGGTTGAGATAAATGACATACCATATTCAAGGCATGTGTGGTTTTTCTTTGAAAAAGAATATACCAACCATAATGTACGAAGATTGGAGATATCATCACAAGAAATTAAGTGATGTTTTAATCAGGGGGAGTATAATACGCGTTGCACTCTTTTTCCCTTGGCCGAGTTTTTTTCCCACTGGGTTTTCCTGGCAAGGTTTTTAATGAGGCAACAAATAGTGCGTATCAAAAGATATGTGTACTCTTTTTCCTTCACTAGAATTTTTTCCCACAGGGTTTTTCCTAGTAAGGTTTTAACGAGGCACATTATCTATGGACATCCAAGGGGGAGTGTTATAAATACATTGAATTAAGTGGATTGTCCATTAAGCTTATCATAAACTTATCCTTATCATGGATATGTATTCCCAAGGTGATGAATCTTTTTGGGATAGAAATGTATCTACTAATGTAACATTAAACATGGTGACCTTTTGGTTGATTTCTCTACCTATAAATAGAGATATCATTCACCATTGTAATATACACTTGAATATGAAGAAAATTCCCCTTCTTCTATCTACTTCTCTTGTCTTCTTCTCTTTATGATTATATTCTTATGAGCTTGATTTTATAACACAAAATAATTTTTAATGTACGTGCATTGAATTATTTTGGTTCTTAATGTATTTTATTTGTTAGAAATTATCTTCAATGTATAATAAATTTTAATTCATAATATATTTCACATCCTTAATTATAAATGTGTTCATTTTGGTATTTTGTCTTACGCTTAACAAATTTATTAAAGAAAATATTAAATTAGATGTAGTCATGGACCCTCGTGGCTAACAAAATTCTCCCTGATATCTTCTTTGTTAGCCAAAGAAAAATCTCATAAAATCTAACACTATTTTCTTTACTTTCTCAAACAAAACTATTATTTTCTCTTGTTTAAAACAAAAATAGGTATACAAAAGAAATAAATAGTAAATTTTGTTGGAAAGTTAGAAAAAATGGTGTTAGGTTTTATGTAGTTGAAAGCAAACAAAAAACACAACAATGATAATTTTGTTAGTCACCTAGAGTAAAATTTAACATTTTTAAAAAAATCGAATTTGTTAGGTTTAGGATAAAAGACTAAATTGAAAATTTTTTGTCATATGTTATGGACCCAAATTAACACATTTATTATGTATTAAAGAATATTTCAGTCAAGTGAAATACATTAAGGACGAAAATAAAGCCTTACTCATACATTTAGGAACATTTTGGTTATTTTCTCTCCTAACTTATATGACTTCTAGCTTTTCCTTTCTAATCTTTGATTAAAATGAAAACGACACTATGCAGTAGGGGTGTACATGATTGGGTTGATTCGGGTTTTTCAAATAACAAATCAAATCATTCGTGTAAAAATTTAAAATTTGTAAATCAAACCAACCTAATAAAATTTAGATTTTTCGGGTTTTTCAACCTCGGCTTGGTTCGGATTTTTCAAATACCAAATCAATCCATTATATCGAATTTTTAAATTTATAAATCAAACCAAACTAATAAACTCTGGATTTTTTCGGTAAAGTTTGCATACAAACATATAATTAACTTGTGCTCCAAATATTCTTTAGTCCAACCAAAATACAATTATCTAAGCTTTTTTTTTTTAAAAAAAAACCACAAAATATGAGATGAGTATTTTTATGACACAAAAATATTCAATAAAAATAATAATGAAATCATCATATAAAATAAATATTGTAAAGTCATAATGGAATAATCATAATTTAAAAATACTAAATCATGCTAAAATAAGTTTAATAAGTATTAGTTGGATTACTAAATATTTAAGAAAAATTAAAATTAGATTATGTATTTTAATTGTCTAAACCAATGTAAAACTATAGAACAAATATTCAATATTATTGTCATTCTTAGTGTTGAATTGATTTTCTTTTTGCATTAATATTAATTTAATTTTGATTTAACTTTTATTATAATTATCAATATCTATGAACTATAATCTTTATTGGATCATTCCTAATTCTAAATTTTAAACTTGAAATAATATATTAAAAGATACAAACTATGAATTTGTATAAGAAATATTTTAAAATAATATAAAAGTAAATATTTTTGTGCATAAAATAAAATTTTAAATTTATATAT
>NC_028637.1:5336042-5338693 GCF_001406875.1 Solanum pennellii | reverse complement strand
TATATATATATATATATATAATGTCGGATTTGTTTGTTTTCGAGTTGCTTTTTATTAGTTAAAACCAAAACAACCCAATATAATCAGTTTTTTTTACCAACACCAAACAAATCAAACCAAACAACTAATCAAGTTTTTTTCCAATTTGATGAAATTTGTGATTTCGATTTGATTTTGTAATCCCTACTATGCATTAGTCTCATATTTGTTGGGTTATCCCACATCGGAAGTGGAAGGGGCTGGTGGTCAATTTATAAGTGTGAGGGAAAGCCTCAACCTTTGAGCTAGCTTTTGGGTTGAGAAGGCCCAAGACCACTCAACATTGGTATCAGAGCCCAGGTTGTCAACAAGTCTCAGCCCACCGGGAGGAACTGGGTTGTCGTTCTCTCCAGCCCAAGGCTTGATGTGTGAAGGGGGAGATTGTTGGGTTATCCCACATCGGAAGTGGAAGGGGCTGGTGGTCAATTTATAAGTGTGAGGGAAAGCCTCAACATTTGAGCTAGCTTTTGGGTTGAGAAGGCCCAAGACCACCCAACAATATTCACGTGAATTATGTACGATTCTTCTACAGTTTAAATGTTTGTACTATTGAAATTAGAAGTTTGCAATATAATTTAATTTAATTTTATTTTTTATTTTTTAAATAAAAAAGTCATAAATGAGTTATGGCACAAGACTGAATGAACTTGTACCTTAAAGACACTAGTAATTACAGGCGAAATCAGGATTAAGAGTTTTGAGACTCTAAATTTCTTTAATAACCATTAATAAATTTTGTTAGGGATTCATATATATATATATAATTTTCTAGTACAAATATAAGTTCTACGAAAAGCTACTGTAAACCCCACCTAACTTGATCTCTGTCAATTATACCTAGAATTTATGCTTAATGAGCTTGGGGCATATAAGTTGTGTCTATTGAACTTATACCTCTTATAAAATGTTTGTCTTGCGAATTTAGATACTATGAACTTATGTTCCAAAATAAAAGTTTGCAACACATAAGTTTTTGTGATATACGTATGGGCGGAGCTAACTTGAGGTTCATGAATTTGGACAAATTCAATAAGTTTAGTAGCATACTAGCATAAGTTATGTTTTAAAACACAAGTTATATCCTAAGATATAAGTTTAGTGACACAAACTACGCCACATGACATAAATTTAGACCCAAATTATGCCTATTGAGTTTATCTCTCCAAAGCACAAATTATATCTATTGAATTTATGTATACTAAACTTGGGACATAAAGTTTTGTAACACCTTGTTTGGATGAATATTACCCGCTCTATTGGTACGCTATGTTTGTTTTGATTGTTATTTAAATTCTATTAATTTATCATTAGGTAACGATAAAAAGACTCATTTTATGTAACAATCGATTTGGTGTGATGACATTGTCACCTTAATATTTTCTTCTCCCATTTTGTTTCTATTTATTATTTAATAATCATATTTCATCTTTTATCCTATATTTCAAAGTAGCTCTACCCAATATCCTACTTTTTGTAGGTTTATAATTCAAATTATAAATATGTTACCTTATGTAATAACGGAGAACGATACAATCTCATCCAACACAACAAAACACAATACAATACAAGACAACACAATACAATACAATACAACACAATACAATACAACACAACACAATACAATACAACACAACATTATACAATACAATCTCATCCAACACAACAAAACACAATACAACACAACACAACACAATACAATACAACACAACACAACAAAACAAAACACAATACAATACAACACAACACAATACAATACAACACAACATTATACAATACAATACAATACAATACAACACAACAAAACAAAACACAACACAACACAACACAATACAATACAATACAACACAACAAAACAAAACACAACACAACACAACACAACACAACACAATACAATACAACACAACATTATACAATACAATATAATAAAATACAATAGATATTTGTATCGTGCCCTAGCTTATACTAGTACTATAGTTCACTTGTATTTAAGCTTTTGAGTAATGTAATTATTACATTACTTGCGTGAGAGCCTGTAACGACCTGTTTAGTCGTTTGGAGCATTAGAGTTATTCTGGGAAAAACTGTCAGGATCGACGGATCCCACGACGGACCGTCATGGGCACGACGGACCGTCGAGGGGGTCTCGTTCCAAAACACTTAGAATTTAGAAAATTGGGTACTGAGATCGACTCTCTGAACTTCGCGACGAAATGGAAGGACGGACCGTCGCAGGCACGACGGGCCGTCACAGACTCTTTAATGAATTGAGTCTCTGAACCTTGTGACGGAAGCAGCAGGACGGACCGTCGCAGGCACGACGGGCCGTCACAGGCTGCGTAACCCTGACTGGGTCGGATTTCTGTTAAATGTTTTAAGGGGCGTTTTGGACTATTCATGCTTATAATTATAAAGTTAGTGGATTAATGTTAATAATTCAATTACTTGGGGGTTAAAAGAGATAACCTTGAAACAAATAGTGGGGTATTTTATCATCTTTTATACTTAATTATATGCTAATTAGGGTAAAAGAATAAGGTTTTGAATAAGAAAAATAGAGAGAGAGAAAGAAGGGAGAAACGAACGATAGGAAGAGAAGAACGCAGAGGAAAGCA
>NC_028637.1:5322647-5327774 GCF_001406875.1 Solanum pennellii | reverse complement strand
AAGTTATTTAATCGATTTTCATTAATGAGTTTTAAGTCTTCCGCATTATATTTTGTTATTTATGGTTGAAATGTTGGGGTTTAGATTGGTTGGTTCGCCCACATAGTAGGATAAGTGTGGGTGCCACTCGCGACCCGTTTTGGGTCGTGACAGAGCCCCTTCCAAAGTTTAAATCCACCATGAGTGACAAGGCACATTGCCTTAATTGCAAGGCCCAAATGACCAAATGCACCTGCCGTAGAAGCCACTGAGCCCACTGCCGTGGAAATAGGAACATTGAATTTAGCTGCTTTATCTATTAAATCACCCACATTACATGTTACACCAACCACATCACCAAACCTATTAATTTTTTCTAGCGCACCACGGAGACGATGCTCCGACGATGGGTCTGCATCAACAATACCGCGAGGATCCTGTCATTTATCATTAGGTTGAACTCATAAACAAATCCGTTCTAAACAAATAAATTTTGAAACTATAGCTTGATAATTTGAAAAGTTTAAATCTTTGATTCGCCTCATACCTTGAGGTACCTGTACAATATGCAGCAAACCTCATCAAAAGTGGGGAGACGACGTTTTGATGATATTGTTTGCTTGATGAATGATGATATTGTTTGCTTGATGAATGAATATCCATTCTTTTCACAAATAGCCAAAAGTCGTGACACCATGTTTGAATCTGATATAGAGATGCCGTCCGTCGCAAGAGAATTGGCTACCATGAAATTCATTTTTTTCACAAAAGACTTGAAATCGATGGTCTCCATATCTACCTTGAAATTGAATTTTCAGTTGAAATTATGAAACTAGTAAAGATCTAAAGCTTAATTTAATAATAAGGTATGACAAAGGGAGTATTAAAATGTCGTCATAAATACCAACAAAGTTTGAGGAATTTTACAACTCTATAATTGGTGGTTGAAATTAAATAAGGGTTATCTAGGCTCTTTTATTAGTCGGTGGATTTTAGATTTTTTGCATGATTTATGAAATTAAAACAAAGGGGTCGACATAAATATCACGAAAGTTGAAAGAAATTTACAACTCTAAAATTGGCGGTTAAGATTAAATAAGGGTTATTTAGGCTCTTTTATTAGTCGGTGGCTTTTAGTTTTTTTTTTTTTTTTGCATGATTTACTTCTATTATGAAATTAAAAACTGCTTTTAGTCAGGTTTGTTTATGTATCATTCTTCAGAATATACAAATACATATGTATAATATATAATTATCTAATTGATATATATATATATATAATTCACCTCTTTCCTACTCTTTGCTCTCTCTCACTCGCTGCTCTCCTAGTGTTGCTCGTCTCTTTCCTCCCTATAATATGTAGCTACAAATTTTAATTATCAAACTATAATTATGAAGAATAATTAAGCTATTTTTGAATAACTATATGTGAAAGTTTTTTTTTTCTTCCAATATCCCCTTCTATTTCTTAAAACCTCTAAAGTCCCTTATATCGCTCCTAATTGTATTTATGTATCGTACCTACATATTCATGTATTTGAACCAGTATTAATGTATTCGAGCTACATATTATGTATCTACAGGTTTATTTTATAATATATTCGAGCTAGTTTTTAATGAAACTGAACTACATATTATGTACCCGAGCTAATTTTTATGTATACGAGGTAAATATTATGTATCCAATTTATGTTATAATATATCCGAGATACTCTTTAATGTATTCGAAAGTTACAATTTTAAGAGATTGTTGTAATTAGATAAAACAATAGGGATAGAATGTAATTTAATCTTTACACTATGAAATTTATGTAAATTTTATTTTAATTTCGGATTAGCACCTTATATTTCACTTCGTTATCATTTTCCACACTTTATTTAATTTTTCCATTCAAAGTTTTAGAGACTTGGAAAATGTCGGTCAACTATATATCAAATCATGTTTTGCTAGAAGATAATGCTCACGTTAACTTATTAGTAGACTTGCTTGACTATGCAATTTTTGGTTTTGTCCATATGATTTTAGTTCGATAAATACAATATAATAATGGGAAAATTGTATATAATAGCAAACTAATAATCTAAAATAAATGAAGTAGCTAGGGTTTGATTTAATTGTGCTCCATAGCAAACGTTAGCCAAAGTTTGCCAGGCGCCTCTCTCCTAAAAATCTCGCTCGCCACTCTCCCATTCTCGCTCGCCACTCTCCCTCTGCTCGTCTCTCTCGCTTTATACACAGAAGTGTATAAATTCTGTTTCTGTTTTGTATAAAGTGAGAGAAAATTATATATACACATGCAAAAACATATATCTTCGTGTTATACACTTAATTATACAATCTACAAACATTTTACTTCAATTCAATTGTAGACAAATGCAAATTTTATACAAATATTGCAGAGAAAAAGGCCAACGAATTATACAATTGCGAATTATACAATTGCAGTGAAATACAATTTTCTCTAGCTTTATACAACAGAAGTGTATATATTGTGTTTCTGTTTTTGTATAAAGCGAGAGAAAAACATATATCCTCTTGCTATACACTTATAATTATGCAATATACATACATTTTAATTCGATTCAATTGTATGCAAAGCAAATTTTATAAAAATATTGCAGCGAAATAGGCAGCGAATTATACAATTGTGCATTATACAATTGCAGTGAAATAGGATAGCGAATTATACAATTGCAGCGAAATAGGCCAGCGAATTATACAATTTAGGCCAGCGAATTATACAATTGTATATGTATAGCGAATTATACAATTTTATGTTTGCTATGGAGCGCAATTATGCAAACTTTGCTATAACATACAAATATAAATTTTTTATTTGCTATATGTGAAAGTTGCCCTAAAATAATTAGCGGATAAAAACTAATTTTAATGCGGTGTTAACTTTAAACTAAGCCCTATAGCCAAGTACGCTTTTACTTGGCCCAATATTTATTTGTGTGATATTCTTGTTGGTTTTCCTTTTGGGCTGGGCCTGATTCATTAGAAACAACCTCGAGGTCGATTTTGATTAGAAATGATCGTGTATGCAATAGAGGATTTGCTTTGTATGGTAGTTTGAGACTTTTACAATCAAATGTGTAGATATGTTGGATGATTTTGAAATCACAAAAATTGTTATAGCTTGAGGCGTAGTTATGACATTGTCCTTAAGAATATTTCGTCAATTATAGGTGTTTCCTCAGAATTCAATAAGAATTTACGTCTCTCCATATCTCATTTTTTGTTTAGTCCATTAGGCCGGGCTCGTTGTGAATGATTTAATTGGTTGGTTGATGCTCTTACTTTTGAATGGTGTATTGCGAGTTTTTTTTTCCTAAATGAGTTGTCATATAATTTCTTTGGATATTTTTGTACTCATTTTTATATCCGTTGATTGAATCATGTTAAATGTTGCGTCTTTTTTGTATATTTCTCTTTTATTACTATTTTGTTTCAATTTATTTGTCTGATTTTGAATTGACACGAAGTTTAAGTAAATAAAAAAGAATTTTAAATCATGTGATGTTAAATTAATGTATCAAAATATTTTTTAATCAATGTCTTAAATAGACCAAATAAAAAGTTAGAATTAAAGAGTGGTCAAAGAAAGGAAAGAGAAATTCATTTTTAAACGGATTAAAAAAAAGAAATCAAAACGGATGAAGTATCTAATTTATTTATCATCCTTGTTTGTTTATGTCATAGAGGTGTTTTTCTGAAAATCTCGTGAACAAGCATTTCTGATCTTTAGTTTCATCTAAAGGGAAAAATCAAGCATTTTCTGATCTTTAATTTCATCTAAAGAGAAAAAAAGACAATCAGAGGTACAAAAAGTAAAGGATAAGCGAACTAATTATAGAAATATCTCTATCTCAAAAATTTACTAATTTACGAATGGTTCTCCTTAATTTGTATGTATTGTGCAGAAAAAAAGGATACAATGATTCTTCGTTCATTGAAATCATACTTCAAAAGTTTGAAAGATAGAGATCTCGTAAAAACTTTTTTCTGAGGAATGCCTTAAGACTAGGGCATTTCTCAAGAGCATTAGTTAAAGCGACTGATACTACCATTTTAATCCAGAACCTACATGTTAATGCTCACGATTTCGATGTACATTTCAAACAAGTGGCATGCAATTAGAGAGAAGTGTAACTCTCTATTAGATGGCTTTAATCCCAATTGGTGGATTACTAGTAATAAAACATTTAATAAGAGTAGAAAATAATTTCTTTGATATGAAATCTACAACATTTAGAAAATAAACATTTCACACTAACAACTAGATGAGGATTACCTCTTTGATATAAAGAAGAAGATGCAGGTGAGTCTATTGGTTTTAACAATGAACCCTTTTAATTAACAATTTTTTTACTTCATCATTAAATTGTCAGTAGTTAATATAATTTTTTACTTCATCACTAAATAGGATTAGCAGCAAATTGTGGATGTATGGTAATAATTACAGAATTTGTCTATCACTAATTCCTGTAATGTGTAAGAGGGACTTTAGAGGGACTTTCCCTTACCATTGTTCTAAGCCAATGCTACCAATCTTTTTAAGATAAAGTTATTGACAAAGAGAGATATGGAAGAGTAAATAATGCAACATAAGGAGTTTTTTAAGTACATGACTGACACCAAAAGTAAAAAATTTGTTCATATATCAACAATTAGGAAAATGTATTCAATGTACATAACTATTCAAAGCTAAAATCAATGAGATTTTGTTGTAGATTCAAGCAAAGAAGGCAACACAAGGGGAGAAAGCAAAGGAATTGGATCTTTACTATGACAACAAGATGAATACGAAGTAGAAGAAGATTCGGATGAATCCATTAGTTTATTTAACAGTGCACCTTTATAATCAAGAGAGTTGTTGCTCTTGCTTGTAGGCTTGAGCTGAAGAGGGCGAGGCGCGCGACTTTGCAACCTGCTTAGTGGCCTTTTTACTATTGCAAATTCATCTTTTGGTATAATTAAAGTTTGGAAACCAGGAAACTCATGTTCATCAACAACACATTCCTCCATGATTTTGATTTTTTACAAGAATCGTAGTCTCTTTCTGAGTATTATTAGTATTATCTTCGCTCTGGATGATCCGTGGGGGGCTGTCCCCAAGAATTTATGAAGGGGGGGAGGGGGGG
>NC_028637.1:5312040-5322539 GCF_001406875.1 Solanum pennellii | reverse complement strand
GAAGGGGGGGAGGGGGGGGGGGACCAATAAGGATATGTTAGTACGGAAAAAAATTATTTGGAGTTTTCTTGTTTTCAGTATGCCCCCATACTCCTAGGCAGAATTTGTGTGATATCTTAATGGGAACATGGTCCAACATGTATGGACCTATGATACCTTTAAGTATGGTCTAAATGTTGATAAAATTGCATATTTGGTCCTAATTTATTAACAAATGTTGTTTTAATCTATTTGGTAGGGTTGTTTAGCTGGTTAGGATAATGCGTGTATTAATCATGCATGCTTTTTAATTATAATATTGGCCAATACTTATAGATGCCTTTAACGAATACAAAGTGGGAAGGCGGCCACTAACACTTAGAAAGATATTTAAGAAGCTAGATGATAAGACACTCTCATATTTAATTACGTCGTAGAGGTGAAATTCATAAGTAACTATCAACGTAAAACCCTGAAACAACTATTTTTGTGTACAACACATGAAGAATGAAGGAAATATCTTATTGAGATATGCGTGAAAACCTTCATATTAATAATTATCTAAGAAAATGTAGTATTAACCTATATATAAGAAGGTATTTCGATAGAAAATATTTTGATTCGAAAATTATTCTTTTTTCTCTAGACAAAAAATTAGTTCTATGCCATGTTTGTCTTTATAACTTTCCAGTCCATTTTTTCAGTGCACCCTCCTCTAAATTATCCATTTTTCTCTTAGACAAAATATTATTCTTTGTCTTCATTTTGCATTGCAAGACTCCATAACTTCAATTACTAGGGAGTTATGAGAGGAAATTGTAGGTGGTGAATAGAGGTGGGGGTCTAAATTTGAGGGAAATGGAATGTGTTTTCTAATAACTAACAACATTTGTTCAATTCACATATTACACTTCATTTCAATAATAAAAGGGTAAATTCAAAATCGAAATCAAACCTTAAAAAACACGAAGTTTATTAGTTTGGTTTGATCTAAAAATTAAAAAATTCAACACAAATGGTTTGGTTTGGTATTTAAAAAATTTGAAGCAATTCAATGTTGAAAAAATAAAAAAAACTCAAATTTTATTAGTTTGATTTGATTTATAGATTTAAAATTTTTACACAAATAATTTGATTTGATATTTGAAAATCCGAACCAACACAGTCATATACACCCCAATGGTATAGATTATAAAATAAGTGGTGTTTTTAGTTTGATCATATCCTTTGAAAACTATATATTTGTAAAAGAGATATAAATAGAAGAAACATTTTTACTAACTTATTCATAATAATAACATAAAAAATAATTAATGATTCTTGATTAGGTAAATAAGGATAATTTTGAAAAATAATTTGATCAATTATTTTAGATTCTCCTCTACATGTTATCTTTGGGCATTTTACTCTCTTTCAAAGAGATGACTATTCAAATCGACGACTATCGTGCTTTGTGAAAATTTCATCTCCTGCACAAGACAAACTGATCCCTACATCTCACTGTATGTGTTTTCTTGAGTGAGGTTGGGATACTCCTCTTTCAAAAGAGCTATAAGTGTTAATAATCTTCTACTTGATAATTCTACCTTTCTCGACATGTCATCTTTTTCAAACTTACTCTGAAACTCGAGGTTTTCAGATTCCCAATGATGATGGGCCATTATGTTAAAATAAAATAAAATATCACTTACTTTCACATGAAATTTGATTAAGTTAATCTATATTGGGCGTGTAATCAGCACATATTTACAATTACCAAGATAGATTATTCTGAAGACTCCACAAGTTGGCACATGATCTTTCTTAATTGCAAATATTTCTGTGCCAATTCAAGATGAGGAGTTCCTTTCTTGAATTTTATATGATGATTTAAATTAATTAAAATTTAATGTAAATATTAGAAAAAATAAAACTTGTGAAAGGATGGAAATTAATTTTTTTGCCTTATTTTGTGACACTGTTTAAATTTTTAAATGTAGACGAATAAATATTTTATTAGAAGTTTTCTTATGTTTCTTAAATATTAGATCTTGTTTATTAATGGCTTATTTTGTTGTTTTAGTAACAATTTTTTCTTTCAATCATGTTTTGATTACTTTTTTTTCTTTAGTCAAGAATTTATCAAAAATAATTTGTCTGTCATATAAAAAAAAAAAAGGTATGCATATATTTTATCTTTTTCATCAGACTCAACTTATTAAATTATGTTATTATTATTTTATTATAGCTTATCGTATTTTTATTTAATTTAAAATGTATTATAATAAAAGTTAAAACGTCTATCTCTTAGATTCGAACATATCGTGTATTGAAGCACAAGGAATAATAAAATAACTAGATTCAATCAACAAAAGGTTGTGGAATAATGAGTACTCCTTAATTTTTATACAAAAATTTCATATTCGAGTCTTACTAGTCTCGGAGTTGCCTATGTTAGAAATCGCTTTACCCTTTAATTGAAATCTTTCCAACGTAATTTTAAGTTTAATCAAATTTCAATATGACAAACATAGTATATAAACTTGGACTCAAATTAATAGTAGGTTTAAGGAGAAGATTATTTTTTATTTTAAAAATTTGAATCACGTTAATGGTTGTTCCGAAAAAAAATTGAATCAAAAATCGAATCAAACCGTAAATTGTGTCAAAATGAAAAAACATTCAATTAGTGTTCGGTTTGACTTGGTATGGTGTTGAAAAAAAATTCGACTATATTTAGATTGAGTTAATTTTAACTAAAAAAATCAACTCGGGATCAAACCAACCCGATATTATATATATATATATATATATATATATAAATTTTAAATTATATTTTGATACATAAAAATATTTAATTTGATATAACTTGAAAATATTTCTTATACTTTTTCATAGTTTTTATCTTTTAATTTTATTTGAAGTTTGAAATTTAGAGTTTTGAATGATCCAATAAAGATTATAACCGATAAATGTTGGCAATTATAATAAAGCTTAGAACAAAATCAAAATCAATGTAATACTAATGCAAATAAAAGAAAATCAATTAAACAAATGATAATAATATTGCATATTTGTTCTTTAGTTTTACATTGGTTTAGACAATTAAAATTCATAATCTAATTTAATTTACTTTAATATTTACTCATGTAATTAATACTTATTAAACTTATTTTAGATTTTTTGTTGTTATTGTTGTTGTTGTGTTTGTTATCGTTGTTGTCGTTGCTGTCGTTGTTGTCGTTGTTGTCGTAGCTGTCGTTGCTGTCGTTGTTGTCGTTGCTGTCGTTGTGGTGGTTGTCGTCGTTGTTGTCGTTGTTGTTGTTGTTGTTGTCGTTGTTGTCGTTGTTGTCATCGTTGTTGTTGTTGTCATTGTTGTTGTCGTTGTCGTCGTTGTTGTTGTCATTGTTGTTGTCGTTGTCGTCGTTGTTGTTGTCGTTGTTGTCGTCGTTGTTGTTGTCGTTATTGTCGTTGTTGTTGTTGTTGTTGTCGTTGTTGTCGTTGTTGTCGTTGTTGTCGTTGTTGTCGTTGTTGTCGTTGTTGTCGTTGTTGTCGTTGTTGTCGTTGTTGTCGTTGTTGTCGTTGTTGTCGTTGTTGTCGTTGTTGTCGTTGTTGTCGTTGTTGTCGTTGTTGTCGTTGTTGTCGTTGTTGTCGTTGTTGTCGTTGTTGTCGTTGTTGTCGTTGTTGTCGTTGTTGTCGTTGTTGTCGTTGTTGTCGTTGTTGTCGTTGTTGTCGTTGTTGTCGTTGTTGTCGTGGTTGTCGTTGTTGTTGTCGTTGTTGTTGTCGTTGTTGTCGTCATTGTTATCGTCGTCGTCGTTGTTATCGTCGTTATCGTCGTCATTGTTGTCGACGTTGTTGTCGTCGTTGTTGTCATTTGTTGTCGTTGTTGCCATTTTTATCGTTGTTGTCATTGTTGTTGTTGTTGTTATATTATTGTTGTCGTTGTTGTTGTTGTTGTTGTTGTCGTCGTCGTTATTGTCGTTGTTGTCGTTCTTATCGTTGTTGTCGTTGTTGTCGTTCTTGTCATTCTTGTCGTTCTTGTCGTTGTTGTCGTTGTTGTTGTTGTGGTTGTTGTTGTTGCTGTCGTTACTGTTGTTGCTGTCGTTGCTATCGTTGTTGTCTTTATTGTCATTGTTGTTTATTTTGTCGATTTTGTCACTGTTGTGTTGTTGTCGTTGTTGTTGTTGTAGTTGTTGTCGTTGCTGTCGTTGTTGTCGTTGGTGTTGTTGCTGTCATAGGTGTTGTTGGTGTCGTTGTTGTCGTTGTTGTCATTGTTGTCGTTGTTGTTGTCGTTGTTGTTGTTGTTGTTGTCGTTGTTGTTGTTGTTGTTGTCGTTGTTGTCGTTGTTGTTGTTGTTGTTGTCGTTGTTGTCGTTGTTGTCGTTGTTGTCGTGGTTGTCGTTGTTGTTGTCGTTGTTGTTGTCGTTGTTGTCGTCATTGTTATCGTCGTCGTCGTTGTTATCGTCGTTATCGTCGTCATTGTTGTCGACGTTGTTGTCGTCGTTGTTGTCATTTGTTGTCGTTGTTGCCATTTTTATCGTTGTTGTCATTGTTGTTGTTGTTGTTATATTATTGTTGTCGTTGTTGTTGTTGTTGTTGTTGTCGTCGTCGTTATTGTCGTTGTTGTCGTTCTTATCGTTGTTGTCGTTGTTGTCGTTCTTGTCATTCTTGTCGTTCTTGTCGTTGTTGTCGTTGTTGTTGTTGTGGTTGTTGTTGTTGCTGTCGTTACTGTTGTTGCTGTCGTTGCTATCGTTGTTGTCTTTATTGTCATTGTTGTTTATTTTGTCGATTTTGTCACTGTTGTGTTGTTGTCGTTGTTGTTGTTGTAGTTGTTGTCGTTGCTGTCGTTGTTGTCGTTGGTGTTGTTGCTGTCATAGGTGTTGTTGGTGTCGTTGTTGTCGTTGTTGTCATTGTTGTCGTTGTTGTTGTCGTTGTTGTTGTTGTTGTTGTCGTTGTTGTTGTCCCTGTTGTTGTCATTGTTGTTGTCGTTGTTGTTGTCGTCGTTGTTGTCGTTGTTGTTGTTGTTGTTGTTGTTGTTGTCGTCGTCGTTGTTGTTGTTGTTGTTGTTGTTGTTGTCATTAGCCATATTATATTTTGGATTTTTTTAAGAAATGCCTTAGATAGTTATTTTTTGTAGAACTAAAGAAATATTTGAAGTACAAGTAAATTATAGGTTAGTATGAATCCTTTATGAGAAAAACCAAAACCGAAATAAAAAAACTGAAAAAAACCCAAGATTGAAAACACGACTTTTATTCGTTTGATTTGGTTTATAAATTTAAAAATTCGACATAAATGGTTTGATTTGATTTGGAAAATTCAAACCAACCCGATTATGTATATCTCAACCATGATAGAGAGCTATCACAAAAGTTTAAAAATAATATTAATTGTGTGGATAGTTCATTCAATGAATCTATAGCATACATGTATCTGATTAAGGCATGACTTAATTTTTAAATCTAACTACGATTTGTATATCCTCTAAGAAGATATTCTTCATATTTGTTGGAAGACACTCCAATACCCTTGTCTAAAGAGATCTTATTTTATATTATTCTATTTGCTATAAATTTTAAAACACGTTATTAGCATGATATTCTAATCAACTACGGACTTCAATTTCTTCAATCCGCAAGGTATGCATACTAATAACTCTTTCTATACCATGAAATTTCGTTTACATAATCTTACACATATGTATTATATGTATATCGTATGCTCAATATCTTGTAGTTTCAAAAATTCATGTTATGATATGTTTGTTAGTCAATGACTCAGACTCTAATCTATTTTGAATGATCTTATCTGTGTTGGGAAAACGCGGACAAGCACAAAAATATATATGGTAAAAGTAATGAAAATAAAATGGAAAAATAACAACACCAAGAATTTTACGTGGAAACCCTTCTGAATAAGGGAAAAAACCACGGACTAAGAGGAGCAATTGATATTACTATAGTAAGGAATTTTACACTGTGTAGTCACGAATACAATACTCAAAGTGACTACTACACACTCAAAAGGAACAACACTCTTTTGGTTTCCGTCTTACTAAAATATCGCTCACACTCTATTTTTCTTCACAGACTATTTTCTTGTATAGTCTATGGAATACCTCACTTTGCTCTCAAAATGGTTTTTCTCTCTAACTTGGTGTGTTCTACAAATGAGCAAGAATGCTCTATTTATAGAAGGATAAAACCATGCTTATGTCACTAATGACATAGGTAAATATAGCAAAGTCAAAAATGGTTGCAAATCTTACCAATTTGCCAACTACCAAATCTTTTCTTTTCAACTCCAATTACTATTCCTTTTTAACAATTGCTTGTACCAATTGAATAGCTAAAGTTGACTAAAACAATGGGATGGATTCAACAAATCTCCCCCTCCAGTCCCATTTACTGGAAGAAGGTATCTTCAACTTCTTTAGAGAGAGCTCATACCCACAAGTTCTTTGCATAACTCGAACTTGTCTTTCGGTATCATCTTGGTCAGCATATCTGCAGGATTTTCACTTGTGTGAATCTTTTTGACGTGAAATGATTCATTCTCCACTTTCTCACGAATCCAATGATATCTGACGTCAATGTGTTTTGTTCTTGCATGGTACATGGAGTTCTTGCTCAAGTCTATTGCACTCTGGCTGTCACAATAGACAATATACTCCATCTGATTCAAACCAAGCTCTTGAAGAAATCGCTTTAGCCATATCATCTCCTTGCCGGCTTCAGTAGCCGCAATATACTCAGCTTCAGTTGTAGATAGTGCAACACATTTCTGCAACTTTGACTGCCATGATATAGCTCCCCCTGAAAAAGTAAACAAATATCCAGTAGTGGATTTTCTGTTATCAAGGTCACCTGCCATATCAGAATCTGTATAGCCTTTCAAGATTGGATTTGATGCTCCAAAACACAAGCATTCATCTGAGCTTCCTCTAAGATACCTGAGTATCCATTTCACAGCTTCCCAATGCTCTTTTCCCGGATTTTCGAGAAATCTACTGACAACACCAACTGCGTGAGCAATATCAGGTCTAGTGCACACCATTGCATACATTAGACTTCCGACAACGGAGGAATATGGAACTTTGGCCATGTTCTCTTTTTCCTCCCTAGTTGTAGGACACATCTTCTTGCTCAACTTCATATGACCAGCAAGAGGTATACTCACAGGCTTCGCATTCTTCATATTGAAGCGCTCCAATACGCGTTCAATGTACTTCTTCTGGGACAAATAAATCTTCCTTTTATCTCTAAGACGAGTAATTCTCATGCCCAAAATTTGCTTGGCATGACCCAAGTCTTTCATAGAAAAAGACTTACACAACTCTTTCTTCAGCTCGTCAATCTTGGAAGTATTCTTGCCCACAATCAACATATCATCCACATACAACAAAAGGATGATAAAATCTTTGTCAGAAAATTTTTGTACAAATACGCAATGATCTGAAGAAGTCTTCTTATAGCCTTGCTCCCCCATAACAGATTCAAACTTTTTGTACCACTGTCTGGGAGCTTGTTTTAGGCCATAGAGACTCTTTTTGAGTTTGCATACAAAATTTTCTTTACCATCTACTTTGAAGCCCTCAGGTTGTTCCATATAAATCTCTTCTTCTAGGTCACCGTGAAGGAAAGCCGTCTTCACATCCATCTGCTCAATCTCTAAATTAAGACTAGCAGCCAAACCTAGAACTGTGCGAATCGAGGACATTTTCACAACAGGAGAAAATATTTCGTCAAAGTCAATACCTTTCCTTTGACCGAATCCCTTAACAACCAATCTAGCTTTGTACCTGGGCTTCAAGTTGTGTTCTTCAACTTTAACTTTGAACACCCACTTGTTCTTCAAAGCTCTCATGCCCTTGGGCAATTTTACCAACTCATAAGTGTGGTTCTCATGCAAAGACTTCATCTCGTCTTGCATGGCTTCAATCCATTGATTCTTGTGCTCATCTTCCATGGCCTCCTCATAACATTCAGGTTCTCCCCCGTCAGTGAGTAACACATACTCATTGGGTGAATAACGGGAGGAAGGAAACCGCTGTCTTGTGGACCTCCGAAGCGGAATATTTGATTCGTCCACAACTTCATGAGCAACAGGATCATCAATAACAATATCATTGTTATTATCAACATCAACATGTTGATTCGATACATGATTCTGGGCGTCACCATGATTATCAAACCCAACAACATCATGCACACTTGTGTGAGGAACTTCATCATGATGAACTATACCATCAAAATTTGAAGATTCTACCTTCTCCGCTTTGTCAATATCTTCAATTGTTTGATTCTCCATGAAAATAATGTCACGGCTTCTCACAAGTTTCTTTTCAATTGGATCATATAGCCTGTAACCAAATTCATCTAGGCCATATCCAATGAAGATGCATTGCCTTGTCTTGGCATCTAACTTTGACCTCTCATCTTTCGGCACATGTACAAAAGCTTTGCAACCAAATACTCTCAAATGGTCATAGGAAACATCCTTTCCATACCAAACACTATTTGGTACATCACTTTGCAAAGCAACAGCAGGAGATAGATTAATAACATGTGCAGCGGTCAATAAAGCCTCACCCCAAAATGAGTTTGGCAACTTTGCTTCAGAAAGCAAACATCTAACTCTTTCCATCAAGGTCCTGTTCATCCTCTCAGCCAAACCATTAAGCTGAGGAGTCTTGGGAGGAGTCTTCTGGTGTCTAATACCTTGATGCTTGCAGTATTCGTCAAATGGTCCACAATATTCACCACCATTATCAGTACGAATACATTTCACTTTCTTTCCAGTTTCTCTTTCAACTGAAGCCTGAAACTGCTTAAAGACACCTAACACTTGGTCTTTAGTCTTCAAGACATAGACCCAAAGTTTTCTCGAGCAATCATCAATGAAAGTGACAAAGTAAAGTGCACCACCCAATGTCTTTGTCTTCATTGGACCACATAAATCAGAGTGCACTAACTCAAGCAACTCTGTCTTTCTCGAAGGAGGGTAGGACTTAAAGGAAACTCTATTTTGTTTACCAGCCAAGCAGTGCTCACATTTTTCTAATTTAGCACTTTGGAAATTTGACAATAATTTCTTCTTGGCTAGAACATTAAGTCCTTTCTCGCTAATGTGGCTAAGCCTCTTGTGCCATAATGTTGAAGAGCTATCGCTCTCAACCGCATTCACCATATCAACACAAGCAGAGGCCGTAGTCCAGTATAGACCACGACGTTTGTTACCACGAGCCACAACCAAGGAACCCTTAATGAGCTTCCATTTTCCATCACCGTTGGTACTAACATATCCTTCATCATCTAAAACACCAACAGAAATTAGGTGCAGACGAACATCAGGAGCATGTTTCACATTGTTCAAAACTAGTTTAGTTCCAACACTAGTTTCCAAACAAATTGTACCAATACCAACCACCCTAGAAACAGTCTCATTACCCATACTCAAGGTTCCAAAATCACCAGGAGTATAGGAAGAGAAAAAATCCTTCCTTGATGTCACATGAGATGCGGCACCAGTGTCCACAACCCAGCTTGACTCATCACAAGCAATATTTATCATGTTTGCATCAAGAACGGTAACAAGATCTTCGGTGGTGATGGTGGCTAGGCAATTTTCATTGCCATCTTCTTTAGTTTCCTCTTTGTTTTTGTTCTCCCTCTTCAACTTCCTGCAGAACTTCTTTGTGTGCCCTTTCATGCCACAATGATAGCACTCAATATCCTTAAGTCTGCCTTTGGATTTGCTCCTATTTTGTTCTCTATGCTGAGAACCACGAGTTTTATTTCTCCCCCTGGGGCCAGTTATCAGGACATCCGACGAAGAGGAACCTTGAGTTTTTCTTCTCATCTCTTCGTTCAAGGCACTACTCTTGGCGGAATCCATAGAGATCACACCATCCGGAGCAGAATTTGACAATGACGTTCTAAATGTTTCCCATGAATCTGGTAGGGAACCAAGTAGAAGCAAGCCTTGAATTTCTTCATCAAATTTGATGCCCATAGCAGATAATTGGTTCATTATCCCCTGAAAATTATTCAGATGGTCTGTCATCGGAGAACCATCATGATACTTCAAACTCAACATCTGCTTTATTAAGAACATTTTGTTGTTGCCAGTCTTTCGAGCATACAAACTTTCAAGATGCTCCCATAGGGTTCGAGCATGTGTTTCCCCAGAAATATGGTTCAACACATTATCGTCGACCCATTGCCTAATGAATCCACAGACCTGTCTATGCAACAGATTCCACTCTTCATCTGTTTTATTATCAGGCTTTACAGTGGTAAATACTGGTTTGTAAAAATTCTTAACATAAAGTAGATCTTCCATTTTTCCCTTCCAAATGGCATAATTAACACCATTCAAAGTAACCATTCTACTTGTGTTGGCTTCCATTGTTTTTCTCCAAAAAATATAGTTAATGCAAATCAAAGTAAATCTTTTCTGATGTGGAAGTTCAGACTATGCTGCAACCACAGAGCATACTCAGATAAAACCTTGGCTCTGATACCAGTTTGTTGGGAAAAC
>NC_028637.1:5286438-5311204 GCF_001406875.1 Solanum pennellii | reverse complement strand
GAGCAATCATCAATGAAAGTGACAAAGTAAAGTGCACCACCCAATGTCTTTGTCTTCATTGGACCACATAAATCAGAGTGCACTAACTCAAGCAACTCTGTCTTTCTCGAAGGAGGGTAGGACTTAAAGGAAACTCTATTTTGTTTACCAGCCAAGCAGTGCTCGCATTTTTCTAATTTAGCACTATGGAAATTTGACAATAATTTCTTCTTTGCTAGAATATTAAGTCCTTTCTCGCTAATGTGGCTAAGCCTCTTGTGCCATAATGTTGAAGTGCTATCGCTCTCAACCGCATTCACCATAACAACACAAGCAGAGGCCGTAGTCCAGTATAGACCACGACGTTTGTAACCACGAGCCACAACCAAGGAACCCTTAATGAGCTTCCATTTTCCATCACCGTTGGTACTAACATATCCTTCATCATCTAAAACACCAACAGAAATTAGGTGCAGACGAACATCAGGAGCATGTTTCACATTGTTCAAAACTAGTTTAGTTCCAACACTAGTTTCCAAACAAATTGTACCAATACCAACCACCCTAGAAACAGTCTCATTACCCATACTCAAGGTTCCAAAATCACCAGGAGTGTAGGAAGAGAAAAAATTCTTCCTTGATGTCACATGAGATGCGGCACCAGTGTCCACAACCCAGCTTGACTCATCACAAGCAATATTTATCATGTTTGCATCAAGAACGGTAACAAGATCTTCGGTGGTGACGGTGGCTAGGCAATTTTCATTGCCATCTTCTTTAGTTTCCTCTTTGTTTTTGTTCTCCCTCTTCAACTTCCTGCAGAACTTCTTTGTGTGCCCTTTCATGCCACAATGATAGCACTCAATATCCTTAAGTCTGCCTTTGGATTTGCTCCTATTTTGTTCTCTATGCTGAGAACCACGAGTTTTATTTCTCCCTCTGGGGCCAGTTATCAGGACATCCGACGAAGAGGAACCTTGAGTTTTTCTTCTCATCTCTTCGTTCAAGACACTACTCTTGGCGGAATCCATAGAGATCACACCATCCGGAGCAGAATTTGACAATGACGTTCTAAATGTTTCCCATGAATCTGGTAGGGAACCAAGTAGAAGCAAGCCTTGAATTTCTTCATCAAATTTGATGCCCATAGCAGATAATTGGTTCATTATCCCCTGAAAATTATTCAGATGGTCTGTCATCGGAGAACCATCATGATACTTCAAACTCAACATCTGCTTTATTAAGAACATTTTGTTGTTGCCAGTCTTTCGAGCATACAAACTTTCAAGATGCTCCCATAGGGTTCGAGCATGTGTTTCCCCAGAAATATGGTTCAACACATTATCGTCGACCCATTGCCTAATGAATCCACAGACCTGTCTATGCAACAGATTCCACTCTTCATCTGTTTTATTATCAGGCTTTACAGTGGTAAATACTGGTTTGTAAAAATTCTTAACATAAAGCAGATCTTCCATTTTTCCCTTCCAAATGGCATAATTAACACCATTCAAAGTAACCATTCTACTTGTGTTGGCTTCCATTGTTTTCCCCAAAAAATATAGTTATCGCAAATCAAAGTAAATCTTTTCTGATGTGGAAGTTCAGACTGTGCTGCAACCACAGAGCATACTCAGATAAAACCTTGGCTCTGATACCAGTTTGTTGGAAAAACGCGGACAAGCACAAAAATATATATGGTAAAAGTAATGGAAATAAAATGAAAAAATAACGACACCAAGAATTTTACGTGGAAACCCTTCTGAATAAGGGAAAAAACCACGAACTAAGAGGAGCAATTGATATTACTATAGTAAGGAATTTTACACTGTGTAGTCACGAATACAATACTCAAAGTGACTACTACACACTCAAAAGGAACAACACTCTTTTGATTTCCGTCTTACTAAAATATCGCTCACACTCTATTTTTCTTCACAGACTATTTTCTTGTATAGTCTATGGAATACCTCACTTTGCTCTCAAAATGGTTTTTCTCTCTAACTTGGTGTGTTCTACAAATGAGCAAGAATGCTCTATTTATAGAAGGATAAAACCATGCTTATGTCACTAATGACATAGGTAAATATAGCAAAGTCAAAAGTGGTTGCAAATCTTACCAATTTGCCAACTACCAAATCTTTTCTTTTCAACTCCAATTACTATTCCTTTTTAACAATTGCTTGTACCAATTGAATAGCTAAAGTTGACTAAAACAATGGGATGGATTCAACAAATCTCCCCCTCCAGTCCCATTTACTGGAAGAAGGTATCTTCAACTTCTTTAGAGAGAGCTCATACCCACAAGTTCTTTGCATAACTCGAACTTGTCTTTCGGTATCATCTTGGTCAGCATATCTGCAGGATTTTCACTTGTGTGAATCTTTTTGACGTGAAATGATTCATTCTCCACTTTCTCACGAATCCAATGATATCTGACGTCAATGTGTTTTGTTCTTGCATGGTACATGGAGTTCTTGCTCAAGTCTATTGCACTCTGGCTGTCACAATAGACAATATACTCCATCTGATTCAAACCAAGCTCTTGAAGAAATCGCTTTAGCCATATCATCTCCTTGCCGGCTTCAGTAGCCGCAATATACTCAGCTTCAGTTGTAGATAGTGCAACACATTTCTGCAACTTTGACTGCCATGATATAGCTCCCCCTGAAAAAGTAAACAAATATCCAGTAGTGGATTTTCTGTTATCAAGGTCACCTGCCATATCAGAATCTGTATAGCCTTTCAAGATTGGATTTGATGCTCCAAAACACAAGCATTCATCTGAGCTTCCTCTAAGATACCTGAGTATCCATTTCACAGCTTCCCAATGCTCTTTTCCCGGATTTTCGAGAAATCTACTGACAACACCAACTGCGTGAGCAATATCAGGTCTAGTGCACACCATTGCATACATTAGACTTCCGACAACGGAGGAATATGGAACTTTGGCCATGTTCTCTTTTTCCTCCCTAGCTGTAGGACACATCTTCTTGCTCAACTTCATATGACCAGCAAGAGGTATACTAACAGGCTTAGCATTCTTCATATTGAAGCGCTCCAGTACGCGTTCAATGTACTTCTTCTGGGACAAATAAATCTTCCTTTTATCTCTAAGACGAGTAATTCTCATGCCCAAAATTTGCTTGGCATGACCCAAGTCTTTCATAGAAAAAGACTTACACAACTCTTTCTTCAGCTCGTCAATCTTGGAAGTATTCTTGCCCACAATCAACATATCATCCACATACAACAAAAGGATGATAAAATCTTTGTCAGAAAATTTTTGTACAAATACGCAATGATCTGAAGAAGTCTTCTTATAGCCTTGCTCCCCCATAACAGATTCAAACTTTTTGTACCACTGTCTGGGAGCTTGTTTTAGGCCATAGAGACTCTTTTTAAGTTTGCATACAAAATTTTCTTTACCATCTACTTTGAAGCCCTCAGGTTGTTCCATATAAATCTCTTCTTCTAGGTCACCGTGAAGGAAAGCCGTCTTCACATCCATCTGCTCAATCTCTAAATTAAGACTAGCAGCCAAACCTAGAACTGTGCGAATCGAGGACATTTTCACAACAGGAGAAAATATTTCGTCAAAGTCAATACCTTTCCTTTGACCGAATCCTTTAACAACCAATCTAGCTTTGTACCTGGGCTTCAAGTTGTGTTCTTCAACTTTAACTTTGAACACCCACTTGTTCTTCAAAGCTCTCATGCCCTTGGGCAATTTTACCAACTCATAAGTGTGGTTCTCATGCAAAGACTTCATCTTGTCTTGCATGGCTTCAATCCATTGATTCTTGTGCTCATCTTCCATGGCCTCCTCATAACATTCAGGTTCTCCCCCGTCAGTGAGTAACACATACTCATTGGGTGAATAACGGGAGGAAGGAAACCGCTGTCTTGTGGACCTCCGAAGCGGAATATTTGATTCGTCCACAACTTCATGAGCAACAGGATCATCACTTATTTTATGTATTTAGCTGATGTAAATGATTTCATACGTCAAAGTCGAATGAGAAGATATATGAGCAAAATTAAAAATAGATAAATTACATGTTGCTTGTGTGCTAATAAAAAGAGATCTACAAGAAAAGTGTGAATTACGTAGGAATTTTTTTAGAAATTCGTAGAAAAATTATTTTCCTGCAAATTTTCATACTAATTCCCAGAAAAATCCCCATGTAATTCACCTTTTTTTCAATTACTATATGTCTACTTACAATTCGTTTCTTGAATTATTTTTGACAACATTGATAAGAAAAATAAAATGTATCATGATGGCGCATATTGGATTTCCAAACAAGAACAAAATTTGTTTGTGTAATTCAAACATAAGAAGTTTCCTAAATTCCTTTTAATGAAAAAAGAAAATATAAAATGATTTAATAGTGAAAAGACTATGGGGTTAAAAGTTTAATGGATGATAAAATTGCTCAAAGTTTCAATAATACAATAGCAAGTTCAAACTCCTTTCTTATTATATATTGATTGGTTAAAAAGAGAAATATATCTAAATATAATAACGTATTAGATTTGAAATGTTGGTCCTTTAGAAAATCTTCTTCAAGTTATAGCATATGAGAGAAAACTACTTTTAAAAGAAAACCATATTCCATCAACAAGAAATATACTTATTTATTCTGTATTGGACCATTCATAACAGTAATATCTACCTTTCTAAATAATTGAATAATTCTTTTTGGTGATCATGTTCTAGCTGATCTTAGTATTGTTGTTGTTCTTTTACAAAACATTTTAAGTATTGCACTTTGTCATAGACTTTTAATATCTGATAATAAATACATATTTTAGGTGGTCTATACACAATTGTGTAATCAATACTTTTCGTTTCAAAGGAGTAATCTGTTTTAACTTGATATGGAGTATAAGAAAGTAAAGAAGATTTTTGAATCTTGTGGTTCTAAATTAAAGTTATATCAAATATACAAAATTATTCTTTTATCTTGTGGCCTTAAACATGCCGCTTGAGAATATGATATTAAAATGTTACAAAAAAAAAGTCACTCTTTTTTTAAACAAACTAAAAGGAAACGAGATTATACTTTTTTGAAACGGAGTGAGTATTATATATGAATATTATTTTTATAATTAGGATCAATCATGCACAAGTTGAAGATGGGAATTGAATTTCCTTTTTTGGTTAGATAGGATTGTCACTCTAGAAAGAGGTCTCCATTCCTCTCCTCATTCCACTTATTCTTTCACCATTTTAGAATGTCTTTTCTTAATTGTGTACATTAGATATTCAAATGACAACAATTTCCTTTCCTTTTGGCATTGTTTGGTCAAAAAGAAATCAATTGGATCACTTTTCCATTTGACTTATTTTCTCTTCTATTTCTTGGATAAGACTTTTTAAATTTGCAAAAATGTTAACTCCATGGGGATGTAGATGGGAGAAATAGAACAATAATGTCACAAAGAGTAAGCTCCAATTCTATCCATCCATTTTTTAGTCTCTCAAATTATCAAAAAAAAAGGAAGTGAAATTAATCTTTTTATGATCAATTTTGCCAACATCAATATATTATTTAAAAGAAAATCAATAGATGACCATTGCCCGCCATGTCATTAATAAATTCATTCAGGGGTCATTTGGTTAGAAACAAGTTGTACCAGTATAAGTTATCCTGGGTTAGCTATCCTAAGATAACTTATCCCACATGTATGTGAAATAACTTATTCAATAACTATGATATAAATGATATGATAAATTATTCCAAACATGGCAACCAAACAAGATAAATTTGTTTTTATCACATCACTATTATTTTTAATCCTCACACGAAATAATTTCTTAGAGATATTAAAAATAAGAACAATATAAAACCTAAAGGTGGTTATCGAAGATATTTGTAAGCTCATCGGTGAACAAAAAATAATTTAATACTATTTTCAATAGTTTAATAACGTTCTAAATCTTTTTCCGTTTCTATCTTTTCAAAGAGAGAAAAAAAAAAAAGAAGAAGCTAGAATGCTCCAATCACAAAAGTAGAAGCAATCCAATTAATCCATGACAACTCAACTAAACTAATTAATTTTTTATGCTAAGTTCATTTATTAATGATGACTAAAATCAAAAGTGACAAGCCGTCTAGATCTCTTGGACAATTAAACCAAGAAAATATTTTATCTACTAGTCAAAGGTGGATGACTCCACTTATTAAGGAAAAAAAATTAATGTGATTAATGACATTTGCCTTTTATAACATTTTTTTAACTATAATGTTTAATCAAGAAAATGACACAAATCATAACACACGTTTGAAGATAAGCATAAAATAATTTTAGTTGTTAACTATGTTTAGTCTCCAATTAGATATTTAACATTTCACGTTTATTAGATTCAATAGAAAAAGTGGATACAAAGATTTAAACAAGCAACACAAAAACTATTGTAGACATTAAAAAGATATAAGAGAGTAAAAGGGGCATTTGATTAAACTGGTTAAACTGGCTTATAAACACGTGTTAACATATTAGTGAACCATCGAGCTGTTGAACTATAATCAATAGACAAGGCTAAATGATCACGAATTGAACCACTTCATAGCTTATAAGCTGATCAAACTGACTTTTAAGCACTTCATAGCTTATCCATTGGGTCAACATGGTATTAAACCACAACCAATGACCATAGCAAAACGATCACGAAAACATATTTACAGACAAATGACATGCCTTTAAAACCTAGCAAGAACCAATGTAGGTTTGATGATGATTAAGAACACAGAAGATCAATTATAGAAAAGAGATTCATGGAGACTTCTTTGGAGAAGATGAAGATGGAATAACAGAGAGCTTCTCTGAATTGGATTGAATGAACTAACTGCAATTACATTTGTGACAACTCCTATTTATAGAGCTAAAGATGATTCTATAAGAAATAACAAATCTAACTGATTCTGTACAAAAAGCAATTACAAAGCTGTGTAACTAATTTCTAACTAACTCTAACAAATGTTAATTAATAAACGTGTAAAGTAAAATTAGATAATATTCTCAATGCCCCCCTTCAAGTTGGAGGTGAACTGAGCACAACCAACTTGTCTAGAACATCAGAATGTTTAATCCCTGTAAGAGCCTTAGTGAGTATGTCAGCCAACTGATCATTAGTTCCAATATGATGCAAAGAAATCAGGCCTTCTTGAAGCTTAGCACGCACAAAATGACAGTCAATTTCAATATGTTAGTTCTTTCGTGGAATACGGGGTTCCTGGCAATATGTAAGGCAGATTGACTATCACAATAAACAGGAAAGGGACCACTCCTTGGTATGGTAAGTTTAGCAAACAATCGATCTAACCAAGTCAATTCTCCAAGTACTTTTCGAAGGGATCTGTATCCAGCTTCAGCAGATGAAAGTGAAATAGTTTCTTGTTTCTTAGACTTCCAGCTGATTGGACTAGAACCTATTAGCACAATGTACCCTGTTACTGATTTTTGCGAATATGGGAAAGCACCCCAGTCAGAATCACAAAAAGCTTGAACCTTGTAATCATCAGTAGAAGTCATGAGTAAACCCAATATTGGATCCTTATTAAGGTACCCAAGCATGTGGTATGCTGCTTTCATGTGAGGTTCCCTAGGATCTTGCATGAATTGGCTAAGGTGTTGAACCCCATAGGCAATATCCAACCTGGTATTACTGAGGAAGTTCAACTTTCCAACCAATTTTCTATAAGAACTGGGATCAGAAATAGGCTGCCCTTCTTTTGTCCTGAGCTTAACTGATGCATCAAGAGGAGAGCCAACACTGGTGTATTCAGAACATTGATATTCCTTGAGGAGATCAAGGATAAATTTTCTTTTTGAAATAAGAATTCCAACTTCAGTGTATAGAATCTCCAGAAATAAGAAATAGTGCAACTTCCCTAGTTCTTTAATTCTGAACTGGTTTTGTAGAAAACTCTTTAGACTGTTAATCTCTTCAAGATTAGTGCCTGTAAGTAGAATGTCATCTACATAAACTGCAATAAACACAATAGAAGGTCTTTTCTTCTTGTAAAACAAGGAGTACTCATTGAGAGAGTGAGTATGACCCCTGGACTCAAAGAGCATCAGATAACTTTGCATACCATTGCCTGCTATCTTGTTTAAGTCCATACAAAGACTTATTGAGCTTGCAAACCAACCCAGTATTATGAACCTGTAATCCTTGTGAGACTGTCATATAAACTTCCTCATGTAATTCTCCATGTAGAAAAGCATTATTCACATCTAGTTGGTAAATGTTCCAGTGCTTCTTCACATCAATGGCAATTAAAGCTCTAACAGTAGTCATTTTGATGACAGGAGAGAATGTTTCTATGTAGTCAATGTCATAGTGTTGGGTGTAACCCTTCACAACCAGCCTGGCCTTGTATCTCTCTATGCACCCATCAGCTCTGTGTTTGACTTTGTACACCCATCTACAACCAATGACCGTCTTCCCAGGAAGAAGTGGCATGAGATCCCAAGTGTTGTTGTCATGGAGAGCAGACAACTCTTGCGTCATTGCTGCTTGCCAGGCAGAGTTCATAGCAGCAACTTCATATGATGATGGCTCACAATCATTTGAGACACTTAAAACAAAAGGTTGACTATCAGGATATAGAAAAGTAGAGGTTTCATTGTGATGGTTAAAGAAGGAAGCATGTAAGGAGATTGGAGTAGTGATGGTAGGTTGTGGTTTAGTATAAACATAGTCATTAAAGTAAGCTGGTGGTTTGTGAGGCCTGATAGATTTCCTGATTGGTGGTTGTTCAACAAGATTAGGTGATGGATCTGGTAACTAGATTGGAGTTGTAACACATTCATTGTCATGATCACGTTGTACATTATGTTGATTGAGCATAGTAGCAGAATTATCATTAGTAATGTTAACCACATAAGAAGGAGAGTGGTCGAACACATGAGAGGATAGACTGGGAGAATTAGGAGGATTTATTTTATCAGGGAGAGAAAATGGAAATACAGTCTTATGAAACACAACATCCCTGGACACATGGACTTTGTGAGTGACTAGATTCAACACCCTGTAGCCCTTTGTACCAAAAGGATATCCTATAAACACATGAGGAGTAGCTCTAGGATCAAATTTGGTTATGTGTGACTTAGGTGTGGTAAGATAACACAAGCAACCAAAGCTTTTCATGTATGAATATTGAGGTTCTTTGTTGTACAATAATGATAATGGGGACTTGTTATGTAATACAACAGATGTAGTCTATTAATAATAAAGGTTGCTGTGAGTATGCACTATCCCCAATATTTTGTTGGTAATTTGGATTGAAAAAGTAATGCTTTAGCAGTTTCTAGTAGGTATTTGTGTTTTCGCTCTACTACACCATTTTGTTGTGGTGTGTAAGGGCATGATTTTTTGTGAATTATACCTTTGGATTGAAAGAAAAGAATGGATTCTTGGTTTACAAACTCCAAACCATTGTCGGATCTGATGGTTTGAATTGTCGTTTGAAATTGATTTTCAACCATATTAACAAAAGCTTTAAGGATATGCAGTGCATTACTCTTACAGCTCAGCAAATGTGTCCAAGTAGACCTGCTAAAATCATCTACTAGTGTAATAAAATATTTGAAATTATCATGAGCGGAAACATGATAAGGCCCTCATAGATCAACATGGAGTAATTCAAATATTTTGGTTGTGTTATGTGATTTGATTGGGAATAGTAGTTTGGTCTGTCTTGCCATAGGGCAGATACCACAAGAAAAAGGTTGTTTAACAAAAATTTTTACAGGAATGGAGGATATGTTTTGCTATCATGAGATGGCTGTAAAGTAGGCACATAATGTACAGAATGAGAAGCAACAATTTTATTATTTTGAATAGTTGTCATTACATTAGGAATGGAAGGACATGGAGTAGATGAGTATTTTACATTTGATAAAAGAGTATAGGAACATGAATGAGAATGACACATACTACCTAGTTTACTATCATTAGAGGTAGGACATTTATTGGAAGCAAAGCATTTCTTCTGTAGACATGTTGAGCAAAGAAATTAGAGTCCATCTTGAGCTCTACCGAATTCCAGTGCCTCTTCATTGAAGGGCCCTGCAGAACACAAGTGGAATTAGAGAATGAAGCAACACACTTGAGGTGGACTGTTAAGGAATTGATTGAGATCAAGTTGTATCTGAAAGAGGGGATGAAGAGTACTTTGTACAATGTGATCATGGGAGCAAGTTTTACAGTTCCGACTTCAGTCACTTTTACCTTGTATCCATTGGGTAAGTTTACTAGCATGGGATATGGTAAAGTAATAATGTCTGAAAAATGATTTTATTAAAGATAATGTGGTGTGTAGCCCCTGAATCTAATATCCACAAATCTGCTTCTGTTTTAAGACATCCATATGAAGGTTTGTCAAAATCAAAAGAAGAGTTACAAGTTATCATACCTGTAAATCCACTTGCACCCTGATCTTCATTAGTTTCCCCTATAGGACCCATCTAAAATTGTTGTACCAGGCTAAGAAGTTGTCCATATTGATCCTTAGTAAGATCGGGACTTGAAATATGTGGATGTTCATCAATGTGTGTTGCAGTGGTCTCATCATCAATCCCAAATGCATTTGCTGCAATGCCTTTCCCTTTGGCAGATCTATAGGGTTGATTGTTGTGAAGTTGAAACCTTTGATTCTGTGAATTTATTATATCTGGTTTGGTCATTGCCATAAGTGTTGGTTTGGGGATAACCGTGAAGTTTATAGCACTTGTCCCTGATATGCTTAACCTTCTGCAATAATCACAGAATGTTCTTGGTCTCCCATTGTGGCTGCTAGTGGACGCATAGTTTGTTTTGAACTGCTACCTTCCTCCTGAATATCCTGATGAACTAGCACTATTCATTGAGCTAGAAGCATTCATTGAGCTTGCTTCAGTAAATATTTGATTGTTAGACTTGAATTCTCGCTGCTTTTCATCTGGAACCAATAGAGCAAAAGCTTGGGCCATGGATGGCAAGAGATTCATCATTTGTATATTTCCTCTAATTACAGTGTAGATTTCATTTAGCCCCATTAAAAATTGAATAAGCCTCCTATCTTGTTCCAGTTTATGCATGTTATCCTTTCCTCCACAATCGTACACACAACTACACTGATTTTTAGTGTTCACATTGCTTAACTCTTCCCACAACTTCTTCATCCTAGTGTAGTATACAGTAATGTCGAGCACACCTTGACTTAAATCATTGATCTCCTTCTGAATTTGAAACAGCTTTGCCCCATTTGTTTGATCATAACGATCTTCCGGCTCCCTCCATAACTCCAAAGCATCACGGGCATACTCGACACTGTTTACAATATCCTTTCTAATATATTTGAGAATCCAAGACGTAACCATATTGTCACATCTTTCCCATTGTCGATATTGAGGTGAATTGCGATTTGGTCTCAGAAATTCCCCAGTTATGAAGACTAACTTGTTTTTCACATAGAGGGACCTTATCACACCTCTCCTCCAAGATCTATAACCCACTCCATCAAATGTTGCTTGAACTAGGAGTAGACTCAGACTGTCAGATGGATGAATATACAGAGGTTTACTTACATCGATAATGTTGTTTCTTGCAGAAGAGTTATTTTCTGTAGAACTGCTGCCATGCTCAGTGACTTCCACCATGCTGAACTGATTACAGATTGATTATACATGGAGATCTGAGATCCTTGGTTACAGATTTACAATGAACAATTGAAGACGGAGTAGCAAATTAAAGGATCCAGTAAGAGCAACCTTACTCTGATACCATGTCGAATTGATGATTAAGAACACAGAAGATCAATTACAAAAAAGAGGTTCATGGAGACTTCATCGGAGAAGATGAAGATGGAATAACAGAGAGCTTCTCTGAATTGGATTGAATGAACTAACTGCATTTACATTTGTGACAACTCATATTTATAGAGCTAAAGATGATTCTATAAGAAATAACAAATTTAACTGATTCTGTACAGAAAGCAATTACAAAGCTGTGTAACTAATTTCTAACTAACTCTAAAAAATGTTAATTAACAAACATGCAAAGTAAAATTAGATAATATTCTCAATATATATCAACAATTTGAAAAAATCTATTCAATGTACATAACTATTCAAAGCTAAAATCAATGAGTTTTTGTTGTAGATTCAAGCAAAGAAGGCAACACAAGGGGAGAAAGTAAAGGAATTGGATCTTTACTATGACAACAAGACGAATACGAAGTAGAAGAAGATTCAGATGAATCCATTAGCTTATTTAGCAATGCACTTTTATAATCAAGAGAGTTGTTGCTCTTGTTCGTGGGCTTGAGCTGAAGAGGGCGAGCCGCGCGCCTTTGCAACCTGCTAAGTGGCCTTTTTACTATTGCAAATTCATCTTTTGGTATAATTAAAGTTTGGAAACCAGGAAACTCATGTTCATCAACAACACGTTCCTCCGTGATTTTGATTTTTTACGAGAATCGTAGTCTATTTCTGAGTATTATTAGTATTATCTTCACTCTGGATGATCTGTGGGGGGCTGTCCCCAAGAATTTATGAGGGGGGGGGGGACCAATTAGGATATGTTAGTACGAAAAAAATTATTTGGAGTTTTCTCGTTTTCAGTATGCCCCCATACTCCTAGGCAGAATTTATGTGATATCTTAACGGGAACATGGTCCAATACGTATGGACCTATGATACCTTTAAGTATGGTCTAAATGTTGATAAAATTGAATATTTGGTCCTAATTTATAAACAAATGTTGTTTTAATTTATTTGGTAGGGTTGTTTAGCTAGTTAGGATAATGCGTGTATTAGTCGTGCATGCTTTTTAATTGTAATATTGGACAATACTTATAGATGCCATTAACGACTTTGAATGTGGGAAGGCGGCCGCTAGCACTTAGAAAGATTCTTAAGAAGCACGATGAGAAGAGACTCTCATATTTAATTACATTGTAAAGATGGAATTCAGAAGTAACTATCAACTAGAACCCTGAAACAATTAGATTTTGTGTACAACACATAAAGAATGAAGAAGTATTTTAATTCAAAAAATATCCATTTTTCTTTTAGACAAAAAATATTTAGCTCTATGCCATGTTTGTCTTTATAACTTTCCACCCATTTTCCAGTGCACCCTCCTCTAAACAATCTATTTTTCTCTTAGACAAAATATTGAGACTTTTCCTAGTCAGTATACATAGCTTATACACTGATTATATATGATTATACATAGAATATACATATATTATACATCCGCAGAGTTTTTTTGTAATCAAGCGTAGTTGCAGCCAACACAACATGGATCAATTGGGATATCCCTAGATAGCTAAACTCCAAAGATGACATTGAAGCAACACAAAGGGCCATTGAGTTTAATTTAGACTGGTAAGGATTTTGTTGTAATATTAAATATGCTCACTCAACTTTTTGTTTTGATGGTGAAATATTTTGTTACTGAATTCAGGTATCTTGAGCCTGTGATTCTTGGAAGGTATCCGAGTTTGATGGTAGAGAGAGTAGGAAGCCGATTGCCTAAATTTTCGCCAACTGAGTCTGCACTCGTCAAAGGTTCCTACGATTTCATAGGCATAAATCACTACACTACATGGTATGCCAGCAAGAACAAAACCAACATACTTGGTGCTCTGCTCAATGACTCTGGTGCTATTACCCTTCGTATGACAACTCTATCAACTGATTCATTATACTTATCGCGAAATTCATTGTGCATTAAGAACTAAGCATTTTTTTGGTTGTGCTGTCGTATCTTGCAGCATCCAAAGGTATAAAGCCAATAGCAGACAGGGTATGTACTTTCGTATCTTTTGTATCTTGAATTGGAACGATATTTATGTTCTGTTATATTATATGTTCTCTATAATAACCAAAAAGTGTACGTGCAATAATGATGATATTTAATTACAGGCAAGTTCAATATGGTTGTACATAGTACCTCATGGTATTAGAAGCTTATTGAACTACATCAAGCAAAAGTATGAGAACCCTCTAATCATAATCACTGAAAATGGTAAGTTTCTAAATCTATAACGTAGCTACAAGAAAAGTGTGAATTACATGGAGATTTTCTTGGGGATTAGTATAAAAATTTGTACGAAAATAAGTTTCTTATGGTTCGAGCCTCTTATTTTGATTTCTTGAATTGTTACAGGAATGGATGATTCAAATAGCATATTCACATCACGAGAATATACTCTCAAGGATACAAAAAGGATCAATTGTCACAATAACTATCTTGCTAATCTGCTAGCTGCTATTAAGTAAGTTATTTGTGTCTAAAATTCTACTTGATCGACAAATTTAAAACACAACGTATTCATTCAATATTTGTTTTGGTGTATATGCAGAGAAGATGGTTGCAATGTGAAAGGATACTTTGTGTGGTCTTTGATGGATAACTGGGAATGGGCAGCTGGATTTTCGTCGAGATTTGGTCTTTAATATGTGGATTACAAGGACAACCTCAAGAGATATCCTAAAGATTCTGTGAACTGGTTCAAGAACTTCCTAGGATCTGCTTAAATTGATACATGTTACTTACAAGCACCATATATGCTTAAGTTCCACGCGTAAAAAGGTGTAACGCGATGTATACAAACATGTATTCTTTCACAATATCTTAATGTGATTCAATAGGTTCCACTCAGTTTGCTCATACATAGGTTGTTTGGTATCTCGTACGAGTTTTGTTATTGCTCGATCACTTCTTTTTCTGCTATTATGTGATTAATTTATACTCAAATTCAGTTGGATCATCCGTTCAAACAAGCTCAAAATAGGCATTTTGAGCTAATTTTGAGTTTTTTAGGAGTCAGAGTTGAGACTTAGTAGTGTGTTGTGCTAGTTGAGTCCTCCCTTTACATCCTAACTAGCAAACTGTTGAATCCATCCCATTTTTTAGTCAACTTTAGCTATTCAATTGGTACAAGCAATTGTTAAAAAGGAATAGTAATTGGAGTTGAAAATAAAAGATTTGGTGGTTGGCAAATTGGAAAAATTTGCAACCATTCTTGACTTTGCTATATTTACATATGTCATTAGTGACATAGGTATGGTTTTATCATTCTATAAAAAGAGCATTCTTGCTCATTTGTAGAATACACCAAGTTAGAGAGAAAAACCATTTTGAGAGCAAAGTGAGGTATTCCATAGACTATACAAGAAAATAGTTTGTGAAGAAAAATAGAGTGTGAGCGATATTTTAGTAAGACGGAAATCAAAAGAGTGTTGTTCCTTTTGAGTGTGTAGTAGTCACTTTGAGTATTGTATTCGTGACTACACAGTGTAAAATTCCTTACCATAGTAATATCAACTACTCCTCTTGGCCCGTGGTTTTTTCCCTTATTCAGAAGGGTTTCCACATAAAATTCTTGGTGTCGTTTTTTTCCCATTTTATTTTCATTACTTTTACCATATATATTTTTGTGCTTGTCCGCGTTTTTTCCAACAAAGTGGTATCAGAGCCAAGGTTTTATCTGAGTATGCTCTGTGGTTGCAGCAAAGTCTGATATATGCCATTTGGAAGGGGAAAATGAAAGATCTGCTTTATGTTAAGAATTTTTACAAACCAGTATTTACCACTGTAAAGCCTGATAATAAAATAGATGAAGAGTGGACTCTGTTGCATAGACAGGTTTGTGGATTCATTCGGCAATGGGTCAACGATAATGTGTTGAACCATATTTCTGGGGAAACACATGCTCGATCCCCTATGGGAGCATCTTGAAATTTTGTATGCTCGAAAGACTGGCAACAACAAAATGTTCTTAATAAAGCAGATGTTGAGTTTGAAGTATCATGATGGTTCTCCGATGACGGACCATCTGGATAATTTTCAGGGGATTATGAACCAATTATCTGCTATGGGCATCAAATTTGATGAAGAAATTCAAGGCTTGCTTCTACTTGGTTCCCTACCAGATTCTTGGGAAATATTTAGAACATCATTGTCAAATTCTGCTTGTGATCTCTATGGATTCCGCCAAGAGTAGTGTCTTGAACGAAGAGATGAGAAGAAAAACTAAAGGTTCCTCTTCGTCGGATGTCCTGATAACTGGCCCCAGGGAGAGAAATAAAACTCGTGGTTCTCAGCATAGAGAACAAAATAGGAGCAAATCCAAAGGCAGACTTAAGGATATTGAGTGCTATCATTGTGGCATGAAAAGGCACACAAAGAAGTTCTGCAGGAAGTTGAAGAGGGTGAACAAAAATAAAGAGGAAACTAAAGAAGATGGCAATGAAAATTGCCTAGCCACCGTCACCACCGAAGATCTTGTTACCGTTCTTGATGCAAACATGATAAATATTATTTGTGATGAGTTAAGCTGGGTTGTGGACACTGGTGCCGCATCTCATGTGACATCAAGGAAGGATTTTTTCTCTTCCTACACTCCTGGTGATTTTGGAACCTTGAGTATGGGTAATGAGACTGTTTCTAGGGTGGTTGGTATTGGTACAATTTGTTTGGAAACTAGTATTGGAACTAAACTAGTTTTGAACAATGTGAAACATGCTCCTGATGTTCGTCTGCACCTAATTTCTGTTGGTGTTTTAGATGATGAAGGATATGTTAGTACCAACGGTGATGGAAAATGGAAGCTCATTAAGGGTTCCTTGGTTGTGGCTCGTGGTAACAAACGTCGTGGTCTATACTGGACTACGGCATCTACTTGTGTTGATATGGTGAATGGGTTGAGAGAGATAGCTCTTCAACATTATGGCACAAGAGGCTTAGCCACATTAGCGAGAAAAGACTTAATGTTCTAGCCAAGAAGAAATTATTGTCAAATTTCCAAAGTGCTAAATTAGAAAAATGTGAGCACTGCTTGGCTGGTAAACAAAATAGAGTTTCCTTTAACTCCTACCCTCCTTCGAGAAAGACAGAGTTGCTTGAGTTAGTGCACTCTGATTTATGTGGTCCAATGAAGACAAAGACATTGGGTGGTGCACTTTACTTTGTTACTTTCATTGATGATTGCTCGAAAAAACTTTGGGTCTATGTCTTGAAGACTAAAGACCAAGTGTTAGGTGTCTTTAAGCAGTTTCAGGCTTCAGTTGAAAGAGAAACTGGAAAGAAAGTGAAATGTATTCGTACTGATAATGGTGGTGAATATTGTGGACCATTTGACGAATACTGCAAGCATCAAGGTATTAGACACCAGAAGACTCCTCCCAAGACTCCTCAGCTTAATGGTTTGGCTGAGAGGATGAACAGGACCTTGAATGGAAAGAGTTAGATATTTGCTTTCTGAAGCAAAGTTGTCGAACTCATTTTGGGGTGAGGCTTTATTGACCGTTGCACATGTTATTAATCTATCTTCTGTTGTTGCTTTGCAAAGTGATGTACCAAATAGTGTTTCGTATGGAAAGGAAGTTTCCTATGACCATTTGAGAGTATTTGGTTGCAAAGCTTTTGTACATGTGCCGAAAGATGAGAGGTCAAAGTTAGATGCCAAGACAAGGCAATGCATCTTCATTGGATATGGCCTAGATGAATTTGGTTACAGGTTATATGATCCAATTGAGAAGAAACTTGTGAGAAGCCGTGATATTATTTTCATGGAGAATCAAACAATTGAAGATATTGACAAAGCGCAAACGGTAGAATCTTCAAGTTTTGATGGTATAGTTCATCATGATGACATTTCTCACACAAGTGTGCATGATGTTATTGGGTTTGATAATCATGGTGACGCCTAGAATGATATATCGAATCAACATGTTGATGTTGATAATAACAATGATATTGTTATTGATGATCTTGTTGCTCATGAAGTTGTGGACGAATCAAATATTCCGCTTCGGAGGTCCACAAGACAGCGGTTTTCTTCCTCCCATTATTCACCCAATGAGTATGTGTTACTCACTGACGGGGGAGAACCTGAATGTTATGAGGAGGCCATGGAAGATGAGCACAAGAATCAATGGATTGAAGCCATGCAAGACGAGATGAAGTCTTTGCATGAGAACCACACTTATGAGTTGGTAAAATTGCCCAAGGGCATGAGAGCTTTGAAGAACAAGTGGGTGTTCAAAGTTAAAGTTGAAGAACACAACTTGAAGCCCAGGTACAAAGCTAGATTGGTTGTTAAGGGATTCGGTCAAAGGAAAGGTATTGACTTTGACGAAATATTTTCTCCTGTTGTGAAAATGTCCTCGATTCGCACAGTTCTAGGTTTGGCTGCTAGTCTTAATTTAGAGATTGAGCAGATGGATGTGAAGACGGCTTTCCTTCACGGTGACCTAGAAGAAGAGATTTATATGGAACAACCTGAGGGCTTCAAAGTAGATGGTAAAGAAAATTTTGTATGCAAACTCAAAGAGAGTCTCTATGGACTAAAACAAGCTCCCAGACAGTGGTACAAAAAGTTTGAATCTGTTATGGGGGAGCAAGGCTATAAGAAGACTTCTTCAGATCATTGCGTATTTGTACAAAAATTTTCTGACAATGATTTTATCATCCTTTTGTTGTATATGGATGATACGTTGATTGTGGGCAAGAATACTTCCAAGATTGACGAGCTGAAGAAAGAGTTGTGTAAGTCTTTTTCTATGAAAGACTTGGGTCATGCCAAGCAAATTTTGGGCATGAGAATTACTCGTCTTAGAGATAAAAGGAAGATTTATTTGTCCCAGAAGAAGTACATTGAACGCGTATTGGAGCGCTTCAATATGAAGAATGCTAAGCCTGTTAGTATACCTCTTGCTGGTCATATGAAGTTGAGCAAGAAGATGTGTCCTACAACTAGGGAGGAAAAAGTAAACATGCCAAAGTTCCATATTCCTCCGTCGTCGGAAGTCTAATGTATGCAATGGTGTGCACTAGACCTAATATTGCTCACGCAGTTGGTGTTGTCAGTAGATTTCTCGAAAATCCATGATAAGAGCATTGTGAAGCTGTGAAGTGGATAATTAGGTATCTTAGAGGAAGCTCAGATGAATGCTTGTGTTTTGGAGCATCAAATCCAATCTTGAAAGGCTATACAGATTCTGATATGGCAGGTGACCTTGATAACAGAAAATCCACTACTGGATATTTGTTTACTTTTTCAGGGGGAGCTATATCATGGCAGTCAAAGTTGCAGAAGTGTGTTGCACTATCTACAGCTAAAGCTGAGTATATTGCGGCTACTGAAGCCGGCGGAGATGATATGGCTAAAGAGATTTCTTCAAGAGCTTGGTTTGAATCAGATGGAGTATATTGTCTATTGTGACATTCAGAGTGCAATAGACTTGAGCAAGAACTCCATGTACCATGCAAGAACAAAACACATCGACGTCAGATATCATTGAATTCGTGAGGAAGTGGAGAATGAATCATTTCACGTCAAAAAGATTCACACAAGTGAAAATCCTGCAGATATGCTGACCAAGATGATACCAAAGGACAAGTTCGAGTTATGCAAAGAACTTATGGGTATGAGCTCTCTCTAAAGAAGTTGAAGATACCTTCTTCCAGTAAATGGGACTGGAGGGGGAGATTTGTTGAATCCATCCCATTTTTAGTCAACTTTAGCTATTCAATTGGTACAAGCAATTGTTAAAAAGGAATAGTAATTGGAGTTGAAAATAAAAGATTTGGTGGTTGGCAAATTGGAAAGATTTGCAACCATTCTTGACTTTGCTATAATTATATATGTCATTAGTGACATAGGCATGGTTTTATCATTCTATAAATAGAGCATTCTTGCTCATTTGTAGAATACACCAAGTTAGAGAGAAAAACCATTTTGAAAGCAAAGTGAAGGTATTCCATAGACTATACAAGAAAATAGTCTGTGAAGAAAAATAGAGTGTGAGCGTTATTTTAGTAAGAAGGAAACCAAAAGAGTGTTGTTCCTTTTGAGTGTATAGTAGTCACTTTGAGTATTGTATTCGTGACTACACAGTGCAAAATTCCTTACTATAGTAATATCAATTACTCCTCTTGGCCCGTGGTTTTTTCCCTTATTCAGAAGGATTTCCACATAAAATTCTTGGTGTCGTTATATTCCCTTTTTATTTTCATTACTTTTACCATATATATTTTTGTGCTTGTCCGCGTTTTTCTCAACACAAACCTCCTTAGTTGGAAAATCATGTTATATATACTCCTGGACGGCTTAATGCCTTTAAAAATGAGGCAATGGTTTAAGGCCCAAAATTTAAGGGATCCCATTTTATAGTAACAAGAATTATTATATGTTTTTTTTAAAAAAAAAAAAATAAAATAAAATTATACTGCGTCTTTTAGTACATTTTGAAACATTAAAGAATGTTTTGTTTCTTCTTTGTCAATTTTAATTAATTAATCTTTACACGTGACATGTTTATGACCATAAGATTAAAATTTTTTTGGTATATATATATATATATATATATATATATATATATATATATATATATATAATTTAACTTAAGACCACAAGATTTTATATAAGAAAATAATAAAAAATATATAATTGCTAACTTTTCTCCTCAAATCCTCGAGTCAGTATCCCAACACCTAGACTACAATGAATTGTTGAACATATTAAGGGTAATTAATTTTTAATACTGCTTAATATTTGGAAACTAGTTTATAATAAAAAAAGACAAACAAAAAGAACATAGTCCAAGTTTTATTACCACTTCAATCCACCCTTAAAAATAAAATAGCAGAGTCAGAATTTTCACGTCAAAATTATTTAAGTTAATCTTAGTTTCTATTTGATTTCATTTAAGTATAGCAATGTGAAAAAAAGATTAAAATTTGAGGTTTGTGTGCAATAGGTGTAACAATAAATATCCGGTGGAAAGTCACTTGGGTTATATAACCGCTAATCAAATTTGAAGCTAATAAGTTGAGTTACATTAGGTCTAATCAAATTTGAAGCTAATAAGTTGTGTCCATGAGGTCTAATCAAATTTGAATCGGGATTCCTTCTGATTATGTTCTTAGAGAGAACGTATCAAAATTTGGAGGGTTGAGGATTCTTAGCTATGCTGGTCAAACTTTTAAAAAATAATAACTCACGACACTAACGACATTATACTTGATTCTGAGCAACATATACTCTACCCACACCACTCATTTGACTCAAGAAAAAAATTGTCAACAATGTGATCCATGAAAGTCTGGTGTATTCATATGTGTAGACATGCTTCAAAGAATTTTGGTGACAGGATGAACAACTCAATCACCATCAATAAACTTGAGTCCGAAGTCTAAAGGGTTAAAAAAATTGATAAAAATTCTAAAAGGGCATAATATTTTTTTCTTTTAACCAAAGGGACAAAATCGCTAGTAGCATAGCGATGTTATTTTCACGCCATTACTCCCGTTAAATTAAAAATTACTGACTCACGAGCAATTTTCTCCAAAATGTTTTTTTTTCTTTTGAAGAATGTCGCTGCACCTGCAGCGATTTTGGCCAAAAAAGTATCTTTAAAAAGTGAAAAAATCGCTGCTTTGGTGAAAACAGTTTTTTTTATAAAGCGGTGATTTTTTAAAAAAATAACAAAAAATTGGTTGCATTGGCAGTACTTTTGGTGGATTTTTTTTAAATCACCATAAATAGGAAGAGGTGAGGAGGAGTTGATTAGTAGTACTACGTGGATTGTTTTATAAAAGAAATTAAAAATTCACCAAATCCGCTGTCAAGGCAGCGACTTTTTTACATTTTAAAGATATTTTTTTGTTATTTTTATTTTTACCAAAATCGCTGCCAAGGAAGCGACTTTATAAAAAACAAAAAACTTTTTTGGCCAAAATCGTTGCATCTGTAGCGATATTCTTTAAAAAATGAAAAATGCAGAAAATTGCTTGTGGATCAGCGATTTTAAATTTAACAATGCCAGTAGCGATTTTACCCCTTTGATTAAAAAAAATATTAATGTACCCTTTTAGAATTTTTATCAAATTTTTTTGCCCTTAAGGCTTTAGACTCTACACCAACACCCTTGAAAGAAGATAAATCATTTTTCCTTGTACATTTTTGTCTAAAGAGATCTTATTTTATATTGCTGTTAATTTTAAAACACGTTATTAGCATGATATTCTAATCAACTGTGAATTTTAATTCTTTCTATCCTCAAGGTATGCATGCTAATAACTCTTTTTATACCGTGAAATTTCGTTTAAATAATCTTACACATATTATATTATATGGATATCTTATGCTCAATATCTTGTAGTTTCAAAAATTCATGTTATGCTAAGTTTTATTGGTCGTCTCCATATCATAAGTTAGTCAATCACTCAGGCTTTAATCTACTTTGAATGATTTTACCTGTACTTATTTCATGTATTTAGTTAATGTAAATGATTTTATATTAATTTCCAGAAAAATTTCCATGTAATTCATTGTTTTTTTGTAATTATATGTCTGTATGCAAATTGTTTCTTGAATTATTTTTGACAACAATGATAACACTATAACAGAAACAACTTTTAACGGCATTAAATATTGACATTAATAAAGAGTGCTAAAGTCTTTATCGGCATTAATTAAGTGTCATTAGAATCAATGTCGCTAAAGGTTTTAGTAACATATACAAAGAATGTCAATTGCCGCTAAACATATATATGTAGCGGCAATTAAGAATTAATTACCGCTAATGATCATTTTTGTTTTGTTGTAGTATAAGAAATAAATAAAATGTATCATACGTAAGACAACCATAATCATGACGGCATATATTGGATTTCCAGACAAGAACAAAATTTGTATAATTCAAACATACGAAATTGCCCAAATTCCTTTTAATGGAAAGAGTGAATATAAAATGATTTAATAAAGACAAGACAAGACCATGGTGTCAAAAAATTAATGGATGATAAAATTGCTCTAAGTTTCAATAATACAATACCAAGTTCAAACTCTTTTTTTATTATATATTTGATTGGTTAAAAAGAGAAATATATCTGAATATAATAACGTATTAGATTTGAAATGTTGGTCCTTTAGAAAATCTTCAAAGTTTTAATACATATGACAAAATTATTTTCGAAAGAGAATTGAATTCCAATGAGTATTTAGTAATAACAATATATCTATCTTCCTAAATTATTTAGTAATTCTTTTTGGTGATCATTTGTTCTAGCTGATCTTAGTATTGTTGTTTTTCATTTATTAAATGGTCATTTTAAGTATTGCTCTTTGTCATAGACTTTTAATATCAGGATATGAATCAAATAATAAATACTTATTTTAGGTGGTCTATACACAATTGTGTAATCAATCTTCATTTCGTTTTAAAGGAGTAATCTGATTTAACTTGACACGAGTTTAAGAAAGTAAAGAAGATTTTTGAATCTTGTGGTCCTGAGTTAAAGTTATGTCAAATGTATAATATTATCCTTTAATCTTGTGATCTTGAACATGCCACGTGGATAGCTGAAATTAAAATGTTACTCAGAAAAGATTATTTTTTTTAAACAGACTAAAAAGGAAATAAGGTCATTATTTTTTAAACGAAGCAAGAATTATATATGAATATTATTTTTAAAATTAGGATCAATCATGCACAAGTTGAAGAGGGGAATTGAATTTCCTTTATTGGTTAGATAAGAGTGTAACTCTAGAAAGAGGTCTCCATTCCTCTCCTCATTCCACTTATTCTTTCACCATTTTAGAATGTCTTTTCTTAGTTGTGTACATTAGATATTCAAATGACAACAATTTCCTTTCCTTTTGGCATTGTTTGGTCAAAATGAAAATCAATTGGATCACTTTTCCATTTGACTTATTTTCTCTTCTATTTCTAGGATAAGACTTTTTAAATTTGCAAAAATGTTTACTCCATGGGGATGTAGATGGGAGAAATAGAACAATAATGTCACAAAGAGTAAGCTCCAACTCTATCCATCCATTTTTTAGTCTCTCAAATTATCAACAAAAAAAAAGGAAGTGAAATTAACCTTTTTTATGATCAATTTTGCCAACATCAATGTATTATTTAAAGGAAAAAAAGATAAATATATCCCGATCTATCGTAAATTGTATAGAAATATCCTTAGTTATACTTTAGGAACATTGGTGCCCTGTCGTTCAAAAATTAGAGTGTATACGCTCTTCAGTCTAACGGAAGACTAAATAGGGACACATGACACAATCTTATCCATCAATTCGACAATCTTATCCATCAATTCGATGTCGTGTTGATGGATAAGATTATGACACGTGTATGTCCATTAGTATAAAGGGTAATATATGTTCTAGTTTTTGGACGATAAGGACACCAATGTCCCTAATGTATGACAGAAGGTATCCGCATATCATTTACGATAATTAAAGGATATATTTATCCTTTTTTCCTTGTTTGAAAGACAATCAATAGATGACCATTAACCGCCACATCATTAATAAATTCATTTAGAGGTATTAAAAATAAGTAAAAATTAGGCAAATGACATACTGTAAGTGATAAATTACATTCTATCCCTATAATATCAATATTTACCAAAAATCCCTTATTTTTAAGAATTCCGGATACTTTATAAAACAGAAATGATACTTAAATATAAATGAATATAAATGAATGAATTTTTTTTCTGTAACTGTTATAGCTAAAATCAAGGGTAACTGATTTCCATTCAATTGATTTATGTTAATCTTGTAACTAATTGACCGTGAAAATTGCTTCAGAAATTACTACATTAAATAATCATTTAATTTAATGATTTTCCTTCCCTTTATTTAAGTTAATTTTGAAACCAAATCACCGTGAAAACTGCTTCCAAATTACTACATTCAATTTTATTCAATTTAAAATTTTTAAAATAGTCATTCAAAATCAAAAAAAAAAA
>NC_028637.1:5274923-5286217 GCF_001406875.1 Solanum pennellii | reverse complement strand
TTAATACAATTCATCTTATACTAAAATATAAATAAACAGGTTATCATGATACTTATAAAATACTAATTGAAGCTATATATATAAACGAAATATTAAATTTAAAATATATTTCTTTGATACATTAAATTTCATGTCCAACACATGAAAAGATACTCAAATTCACAATTTAAATTAGATACTTAAATTTTTATACACATATACTATTATTTGATACCTTAATATATACGAAATATAAGTAAAAAGAAAACAAAGAATCATTCTATCACGTGATACTTACAAAATACTATTTGAATCTATATATAAACGAAAAAATTAGTGGGAAAAAATTAGGAGAAGTTTTTGGGGGGAGGCGGAAATCTTGGTAAGGTAATTTTGGGAAGGTCATTTTTTGGGGGAAAGGAGTCATGCATTGGGAAGGTAATTTCTGTTTTACCTTGGTAAGGTGAATATTGCCTTTTTAATATTTTAATGTATAAAATTTAATTAGTATCATTTGAGATAAAAAAAAAGGGATTTTTGTAATTTAATACATCAGTAGGGAATTAATGAAATTAAATAAATTAAAGTAGTGTATTTTAGTAATTTTTTCTAAAAATAAAGGGCAATATGAAACCCAAAAGTGGTCATCGAAGATATTTATAAGCTCATCGAAGAACAAATTTTCTACAATTTTCAATAGTTAAATGATATTCTAAACCTTTTCCATTTCTATCTTTTCAAAGAGGAAAAAAGGAAGAAGCTAGAATGCTCCAATCATAAAAGTAGAAGCAATCCAATTAATCCATGACAACCCAACTAAACTAATTAATTTTTTATGCTAAGCTCATTTATTAATGATGACTAAAATCAAAAGTGACAAGCCGTCTAGATCTCTTGGACAATTAAACCAAGAAAATATTTTATCTACTAGTCAAAGGTGGATGACTCCACTTATTAAGGAAAAAAAATTAATGTGATTAATGACATTGTCTTTTATAACATTTTTTAACTATAATGTTTAATCAAGAAAATGACAAAAATCATAACACATGTTTGATGATAAGCTTAAAATAATTTGTTTTTGAGTATGTTTAGTATCCAATTAGATATTTAACATTTCATGTTTATTAGATTCAATAGAAAAAGTGGATACAAAGATTTAAACAAGCAACACAAAAAATATAGTAGACATTAAAAAGATATAAGAGAGTAAAAGGGGCATTTTATTAAACTGGTCAAACTGGCTTATAAACACGTATCAACATATTAGTGAACCATCGAGCTGTTGAACCATAATCAATAGACAAAGCTAAATGATCACGAATTGAATCACTTCACAGCTTATAAGCTGATCAAACTGACTTTTAAGCACTTGATAGCTTATCCATTGGATCAACATGGTATTGAACCACAACCAATGACCATAGCAAAACGATTACGAAAACATATTTACAGACAAATGACATGCCTTTAAACCTAGCAAGAACCAATGTAGGCTTGATGATGCAGAGGGGATCAGATGTACACGCGACGAGGAATAGATCGTGTGTTTTTCAAGAATACGACCTAACCAACCCGAAATTACAAAAGGATCTAGACTTGAATAAACCACCAAAAAGGAACCTGGTTGGAGATTCTTGTGGAACTGGATTTAACTCTCCAATGTTGCCTTTCACTCTAAGTATCGTCTGTCCGATTGTCTGACGAACAGATTCTATGATCTTTGCATCAACAGGATACCCTGACGAATCGCGAACATAGAATATATTAACAGCTTTGCCAGCTCTAGTTGTTACTTCTGCTCTGGTGACTGTGAGGCTATTCTCGCGGAAGATCCTAGTAACAGCGGAGAGTAGTCCTACTCTGTCCGTGGTACATAGTTCTAGTTTCAATCCCTGGAAAGACACGAGAAAAGAATGAAAAACAATGTTCGATTACAACGGAATCCAAAGTCTACAAGACAAGAAAATGACATTATAAGACTCCAATATTTTCTTCCAAGAGGATATTTCCAAATCTATCTGACATCACTGAGGTAATACATTAAAATTGTAAGACATCATCAGACAAATAATAGACAAATAGATTGCCAGAAGCATGCACTAGACATGCTTAGAGAGACACATTTACTCTGATAAATAAAATATACTTCAAGGTTTGTCTTTTCTCTTATAGTTTCTCGTCCTTTGATATTGTTTCTTGTACTTCGATCATCATAGTATTTGCTTTGCTATGTTGCTTTAGATTATTTTTCCTTGAGTCGATGGTCTATCTAAAACAACATCTATGGTAGGGTAAGGTCTGTGGACGTTCTATAAGGATCCGGAAACAGAATTTGATCAACATAAACAAGGTAAACGATATAAATTGACACCAGTTAATTCAAGCACCAATTACGAAACCAGATTCGTGTTCTTACACACGAAAAAGCTAGCTAGAGCTGAATAAATGTTGAATAATGGATATAAAAAGACTTTAGGAAGTAAATCAGTAATGCTAACCTCAGACACCCTTCTTTCTATAGCTGCTTCAAGACATTGAATCACTCGTTGGCGCTCTGCGTCTGATTTCACCGGGGAACCATCTATATGTCGTATGCAGTACTCCTTCAATGAGAACAGAGTTTATCGTTTTAGTTCACATATTTTCCGTAAAAAAAACAATGCTAGAACGAGCGGAACGAATAGGAAATTCTAGTACCTGGTGGGCTATTGGTCCTTCAGCATCAACATTACCATGGAAAACCACATACTGCATATCGGTCAACGTACAAATTGTATCAAATAGAAGCTTTGGTCTATCCTTGCACCGGATTGTCACAACGGAATAGTCCCTATCTTGCCAATTAACAACACTCACATTAGGCCTTTCTTTTTCATCCAATACTTCACCAGCAGCACGTTCATAGTCTCGGTCTGCAAACATTAGCTGGTGAAGCCTTCTCTCGGTATGAGAGACCCCGTCAGATACTATTGTCTTAGCATCCCTTAGTTTATTGCTACATCTAAGTACATTACACAAAAGTTGCTTCATCATAGACAACCTTTCCGGATCATTAATTGTACCTCCCGTTTCCTCATCCGTAACTTGCATTATAGCTGCTGCTCGGGTGTTATGAGTCCACACCTCAGCATTAACCACATTGCATTTGAGATTCATGAGGACAGCGCTCATCTCAGACAATAGCCCTGGTCTATCACTTCCGATTAACTCAATTGAAGTGTAGTCCATTCCTGTAGTAACTCCAACTGATCGTCTCATTGATGACGCGAAACTAGAATCCGGACCAAGAGACTGAAAATGACAACCACAAAAAAACAAATTCAGTTGCTTTTCCACACCAATGCAAAAGCACAAGTGCCAAACTTTGGCACACAGGATACAGCTCACCTTCATGATATAATCCAACATCGCTTCGTCTGTAATCTTGTTCCCATCTTGATTAGTCACATTGAAAACTGCAACAAGAGTATCAACTTACAAATCACCCCTTAAAAAATGAGGTAAATTCCATTTCCAAAGAGAAAGGAACAAATTCTAGATGTTGCTCAGACTCTCCAAAAATGCACTACTTTTAGAGGATCTAACACGCACCCGTCAACACATTTTTGAAGAGTCTGAGCAACACTAGAGTCATAAATTCCTTTTTCAAAGTGAAAGCAACAAATGTTACATGTTACTCAAACTCTCCAAAAATGCACTACTTTTGGAGAATCTGACACACACCCGTCAACACATTTTTTTCAATTTTCAAGAATTTGAGCGACAAAGGATGAAATGAAAAGTAAAGACAAAGATGATTACCATCCATGAACCATCCACCATCAGATGAAATATAAGCCTTAGTGATAACAAGATTAAGATCAGTTAAAATTTGTACCACCTCTAAAAGTATTCCATGTTTGTTAGCACTATCCACCTAGAAAGTTAAACAAAATTATAAAAGATCCCCCTTTTTCACTAGCAATAAAACAACAAATAACCTAAACTCACACAAACCTGTATTACAGTAGCATTTTTGCAAGAATCATTGTCAATCACCACTCTAACATAAAGACAATGAAAACATAATGTAAATGCAATGCCTTAGTGATCAATAAAAGTTTAAAATCAACAAATTGAAGAAATAATACCTTGGTGGATTCATTCTTCTGATAAATTTTTCATATTCATCATCCATGATGTTCTGAGAATAGCTAACTGTAGCTTTAGAAACAAAAAGATAAAAACACAAACAGAGAGAATCAGCATTACCAACCAAGAATGTAAAGCAAGTATTTTTAAGGAAAGGGGCAAAATTAAATTTGACTAGAAAAGAGTAAAAATAACCAAATAATACCGAAGAAGGGCTAATTAAGAAGGCTAAAAGGTATTTGTACACTACCTATATTTGGGTGTGTGTGTTGGTGGGGCTATATGTTTATAGCACAGGTGGAGCTAAGTGGGGTTTCGATAGCTTTTTCATACACCACGATGAATACTTAACAAAATTGATTAACAGCAACGAAAGAAAAAGGAGATTTAAAAACCCAAACTCCTAATTGTGTTATGTATGTGTGGAAACAGCTCAAAAAAACATCAAACAAAATAAGTAGTTGGAGACACCAAACAAAATCAGACAACTAAACAAATCTACCAAATCACACAAAGCTAAGAAAAAAAATACAAGAAAATTCAAGATTGACCCATCAACACAAAAACATTCATGTATTGAAATTAACAAAAACAAACTCAAGATAACAACTTTTACCCACCCACCCACCCCCAAAACCCCCATAGAAAAGGAGGAGAAGAAATGGTAAGTACCCATTACAATTTCTTGAAGATTCTTGAATTGGGTCACCAAGATTTTCTTGAATCTCTCAAAAAACACAGAGAGAAAGAGAAAAACAAGAGGATTGTAGTGGTCTTGTGACAGGATCTCTCTCCCAACTACATGGTAACTGAATCTTGACCAGCCCCCACTATAAATAAAATACTCTAAAATAGCAATCTACTAGTAAAATTTATTATTTTACCAAAAATATTGCTTCCACTATATAGTTAATTTTTGTTATAAACTTTCCTTTAATTGACAAGTTCAATTAGGAAAAGAATGAAATAATTTTAGGTATATAAATATTTAAAGTTTATTTAGATTATAAATTAGGAAAAGATTTTATTTTTATTTAAATTTATATCAAGCCAAACGATGTTATATATATTTATTGGAAATGAAGAAATATGTATCTTTTTGCCTTATATGCAACAGGAAGTCGGGGACCAGAAAAAGTTGAGCAGCTTTCACATAGACAAACATAAAAATTATATTTATATATTATAATTATAGTTTGTATAATTGTGTTGCATAGTAAACATGATATGACTATTTCGCTATACATATATACAAGAAAAGTTAGACTATTTCGTTATACATATATACAAAAGAAACAATTGTATAATTCATTGGCTCCTCTTTAGGTTTGTATAATTTCTCTAGCAGGTCATTTGTACAAATTGTTGTCAGCCTCTCATTTGTATAAATTGTTGGTAGCCTCTCAATTGAATTTTATGTGTTTGTATATCTGTATAAAATTTAAATTTGTATACAACTGAATCGAAATAAAACATTTGTATATAAAATATCGTTCTCTCGCTTTATACAAACATAAATTATGCATTGTATTTTATATTATTTGTATTTGTATAAAGCGAAAAAGAGCGAAAGACAAAATAGAACTATGCGGGAGAGTATTTGTATTATATAATTATAAGGGTATATGATGAAGATATATGTATTTGCATGTGCATATACAATTTTCTCTCGCTTTACACAAACAGAAACACAATTTATACATATCTAGTTGTATAAAGCGAGAGAGCCGAGAGAGAGACTGGCGAGTGAAAATTTCAGGGAGGGAGACGACTGGCAACAGCTTGCTACGGTGCACAATTAAATCAAATTGTGGTTATAACATGTAGTTTGAATTAATAGTTTGTCATCATATACAATTTTTCAAAAAAGTTTCATAAATTATACAAACAAATTTTCCTTTTTATCATAAAATATAGGAAAATTGTATAAAATAACAAAATATTAATTAAAATTAAATGCTTATAATCACAGTTTCATTTGATTCTAATCCATAGCAAACACTTGTCACTCCCCTCTCTCCGTGATATCTCACTCACTTCTCTCTTTCGCCTCTCTCACTTTATACAAACACAAATTTATAAATTGTGTTTGTGTTTGTATAAAGAGAGAGAAAATTGTGTATACAAATACAAATACATATTTTTTCGTTGCCTCTCTCCCAAGATTCCTCGCTCTCCACTTCTCTGATCTCGCTCACCTCTCTCATCTTATATAAAAAAAAATGTATAAATTGTGTTTGTGTTTTATAAAGCGAGAGAAAATTGTATATATAAATACAAATACATATCTTTTCCTGCTATACACTTATGATTATACAATACAATTTTTTTCCACTCAGTTCCCTTTTTTCTTTCTCTTTCTCGCTTTATAAAAATACAAATTATACCAAAAAGAATACAATATATAAGTATAGTTATGGCATACAAATATGATTTTATATTCACTAAACCTAAAATTTACAAGCAATTTTTCTTTTCTTTCTATATAGTCCTCGGTCTCAATTTATTTGTTTTTTTTTTTATTTAAATTCATTATTTAAAACAAAATAAAAAAATTATCTACTTTTTTTTTTATAATTTTTTTGGTAAAAAATTTGCACAAAATATATTTCTAAAAAATAAAATTAAAGATATTCTGATACGTTCTATCTATTTTTAACTTAACATCATATATATATATATATATATTTTTAAATTTCATCACGCTAAAAACAGAACAAACAAATTAGAATAAAGGAGTATTATGTTTTCTCCCTCCCTCACCCCTCATCCAGGAGCGGACTCACACTTTATCGAGGGGCGTCAAGCGACACTTTTGTGCCTGAAATATATTTTATGTAGAGGTTAAATTTTGACTTTTATATATTTATATATATAATATATATATATATATATATCTTCTTTTAACATAAATTTTGATATATATATATATATATATATATAATAAATTACATTATTAATAAAGTTATATTCATAATTTCACTAAAACACTAAATAAAAAAGCATAATTTAAATTATGTCCCTAAATTTAAATCTACATTACCTCACTTTATCCACACATATTTTCTTTTTATTCGCATCAATGTTTAATTATATGTTGGTGTGATATTTTGAAATCTTCTCGAACATGAGTTCTCCAAACTTGAAAAATTAGTTTTGACAATATTTTACCTAAAAAAATTTATTTTTTAAAAGGACATAGCCTTAATTTTATTTTATTTTTAAAAAAATAAAAATAATTCATTTAAGAAAAGGAACGAGAGGGGTATGTCACCACCCAGCGTATTTTAGTAATTGGTTGGGGAAGTTAGGTGAGTTTGCGAATATTGTACTCTTTTCCTGAATTTGCTTTATTTGATTGGACAAAAAGTTTTTAAGAAATAAATTTAACATATATATAGAAATAAAAAAGTACATTTAGATGTGATGCACATAAATCTTTCAATCACCAAAAAAAGCATCCTACAAAAGATAGAAAATTTTGTAAAATATGGAGTGAATAATTAGAATTTCTATATAATATTATCTCCATTCATTTTTAATTGTCGCAGTTTTTTCTTTTAGAGTTAAACTATAAAAAAAATTAACGAATATTTTACAATATGTTTTTCTATCACATTGAATTATTGATACACAAAAAAATTACAATTTATAATACTTTTGCTATTGTTTTTGAATATCTAAGAAAATTTTATTTGAAATATTGAATTAATGTAATTTAATTCAATTTAAAATATTAATAAAATTAACTTCGAAAAATGCAATATTAAAAATAAATGTGGACAGAGGGAGTACTAGATAGAAAAGTCAGGACAAATTAGGGCTCAATATATATTATTTTATTTGTTTTAATTTATATGAAACAAATAAAATTAGGTGAATCAACTAATTTTTTAAATATATTTTTTATTTGTTAATTATATTTTAATATTTTTAATGTACTTTTCTAATAATATTAATAACACATGCGATATTTTGAGAGCTAATTAATTTTAATATATTTTAAAAATATTTTAGATAGTTAATTATTGTGATCTATGTGGCACATGTTAAATTATTTGAGTTGATCAAATTTTAAGTATATTTTTGAAAATATTTAAATATGTTACTCACTCTTGTGGCACATGTAAAATTTTGAACTCTATCAATTTCTTTTGGTATGGTTTTTAAAAGTTTTAAATTTTTAATTATTGTGACTTATAATACTTTGAATTAATGCAATTTTTAAATAATATATGTTATTTTCAATGTCTCAATTTAAGTGGCATGTATTAAATTTTGAGAGCTAATCAAATTTTTAATATATATTATTGATAAAACTCTTAACGTAATTTTCAAAAAATATATGCTACTTCCTTGTTCCAATTTATATGACACGTAGAAATTTCGAGAGCCAATCACCTCTTAATATGTTTTTGAATATTTTAAGTTGTTTGATTATGGTTTATAGTCCTCTTAAAGTAATTTTCATATATGTTACTTCGATCCCTTCGTCCCAATTATGCAGTACATGTGAAATTTTGATAGTTAACCAAAATTTTAATATTTTAAGTTGATTTTTAGTGCTATTTTCATAAATACATAATATATTAAAACAAAAATAAGATAGATAAATTAAAACAGATATAATACTAAATCAAAATAAAGAAAGTGTAGGAGAAAGGGCAAAACAGTCAATTGACCCGCTGACCCTGAGCACTTCTATTCTCTTCTATTATAATTTTGATATTTTATGTAGTTAAGATTGTGATTTATAATCCTCTTAGTGTAATTTTTAAATAATACAAGTTACTCTCTATCCCAATTCAGTATATATGAAATTTCGAGAGTTAACTAAGAATTTAAATTTTTTTAAATTTACTTTTAGTACCATTTTTTTATAAATACATAACATATCAAAAGAAAAACAAGACAAATAAATTAAAATGGATATAATACTAAATATAAATAGAGAAAGCCAAAGAAAAAAAACAAATCGATCAATTGACCGACTGACTCCAAGCTCCTTTATCGCTTCTATATTATAGAGTAATTTGCTCAATTAAAAACGAGAAAATGGAGTATCAAATAAATAGAGAGATAAAGGAGTAAACCACATATGTGTGCGATAGACTTACACTATGTTTGGATCATTGTTATCCATTATATTGTATTGTATCGTTACTATACCTACAACGTTTATTTTGATTGTTACTTAAAATGTATTGTACTGTATTGTTAAATTTCGTTGTGACGTAACAATGGAAACCCTTATTTTGTGGAACAACCAATTTGGTGAGCTCACATATTAAATCATAAATATAATATTGTTGGACAATATCAATATCATATAATTAAGGCATATTTATGATTTACTTAATTTATAGAATTCATCCCAATTTTAGCTTTAGTTCTAATAATTTCCTAGTTTGAATAGTAATTTCATATCAACCATAATTTCCTAGTTTGAATAAGTAAAATCAATTATACATATCGTGGCATGGGTATCCATAGAAATATTCATCACTTATAGGGGACACACATTATTGATCATTACCTATTCTTAAGTTAATCAACACATTAAAACTTCATAAAGAGTCCAATATACAATTTTGAGCATTGTGTGTGTGTGAATTTTATAATTTTAAACTATCTATATATAAAATAATGTATTTAAATAATTTTTAATTTTGTGAACTTAAATATAAAATATAAAAATTAATACATATATTATTTCGAAGGAACTAAAACAGAATATAAGACATATAAATTGCAGAAGGAATATTAAATACGATTTAGCTTTTTATTATATATTTTTGACTATGTATATTTTATATTAAAAATTTAAAATTCCCTATTAGACCAATATTTTATTTTCCATGTACAAATGCTTAAAAACATGTGTTTACGGTACATGTCTCCACCTAACACACTTCTCCTTACCAACATATAAAGATTTTAGTGATATTTTTAATTATAATTAATAGAAAAAATTATTTTGGTCAGAATGATAAAATAACATATTTCGCATTTTATTTTTTTTGAATATTTTTATCTTTTAATTTTAATACTTTTAAATTAAAAAATGAAAAAAAAATCATCTTATTTTAAAATAAAAAGGTTATTATAGACTTTTCAAATTTATCATCAAATTCTGGCCAAATTTTCTGATCATTTAGCCTTACCCCAAGTAATAAATAAAAATAATTATTGTTTGGATGGAGATGGAGTGTGTGGGGAAAAATTATTCTAGTTCTTTGAGCGAGTGTTTGATCATAAATTTTAAATTAAATTTTTAAATTTTATCTTTAAATATTTTTTTGTTCATGAAATTTTATTAGACTTTTTTTTAAAAAATGGTTTTTAAATATAATAGTGAAAAATTTCATTTCCATTCAGAATATTTCAATTTCTTGAAAACTAAAATATGTATTGTGCAAATTTTGAAACTATAATCGAAAACTTAGTCTTCGATAACATTTTGTGTTCAAAGAAAATATTATGATCCGTGCATGCATCTGTTGATTTTGGTGTGTCCTTTTCTTATTTTTATATTTGAATTATTAATGGTAGATTCTCTAGAGTATTTTTCATGTTTTTATTTTGATGGTAGATTAATTAGATATGTAGCTTTCAAATTTTATTATTTTCAAAGCTGCCATTATACACATCACGCCAATCTAGTCCTATATACACCGGAGGTGTAACGACATGTTTAGTCGATTCGAGCAGTAGAGTTTATTTCTGATAATAACTGATTGGGTCGACGGATCCTGCGACGGACCGTCATGGGCACGACGGACCGTCGAGGGTCTCGTTCCAAAACACTTCAACTCTGAAAAATTTGGGTACGGGGATCAACTCTCTGAACTTCGCGACGGAACTGCAGCACGGATCGTCGTAGACACGACGGACCGTCACAAACCTTTCTACTGAAATTGAGTCTCTGAACTCTGTGAAGACCCTGCAGGACGGACCGTCGTAGGCACGACGGGCTGTCACGAGTGGCGTAATTCCACCCGGGTTGGATTTCTGCTAAAGTTTTAAAGGGGTGTTTTGGACTATTCCTGATTTTAATTATAAAATTAGTAGGTTAATGTTAATAATTTATTTAGTCGGGGATTAAAGGAGATAACCTTGAAATAAATAGTGGGTTACTTTTATCATCTTTTATACTTAATCACATGATAATTAGGGTAAAA
>NC_028637.1:5237933-5274148 GCF_001406875.1 Solanum pennellii | reverse complement strand
GAGTTGGCCGATGATACCTACTCAGTACGTGTTCCTTGTACTGACCCCTACTTGTATTCTTTTTCTTTGTTAATTATGGAATGCAGCAAACATGCCATCAACTTCGACTCGTCCGCAACTCTAGCCAGTCTTCAGCATATCAGATTTTAGGGTGAGCTATTGTTCCTAGCTCGGACTGGATTCTCCCATTCGTGTCTTGATGTCCTTGAAGTTCGGACATGGACCATTCATTTACTTATTTTAGTTTCCTAAATACTCTTAGATTCAGTAATTTGAGGATAGATGTTCTTGTGGTGATGACTTCCAGATTTTGGGAATAATAAGTATTAAATTTTAGAAGTTATTTATTGGTTATATGAATGATATTTTGAGTCTTCCGCATTATATTTTGTTCATTATGGGTAAATGACTGGGGTTTAGATTGGTTGGTTCGCTCACATAAGAGGATAAATGTGGGTGCCACTCGCGGCTCGTTTTGGGTCGTGACAGGAGGGTTGTTACATATTATTTCATAATATATTATATTATATTGTATTATTTTAATAAATATAATATTTAAATAGATTGTATCATTCTGCATTATTGTATAAAGCTATACGTCTATAATTTGAGTGATAAACCTATAAGAAAAGTAGTGTACAAGGTAGAGTTACTATGAAAGTGTATGATAAAAAATCTGATTATTAAATATTAAAGAAAAAAAGAAAGAAAATATTAAGATAACGATGCGATCACACTACATCAGTCGTTAAATAAAATAGGTCTTTCATGGTTACATAATAACAGATTTAAACGACACGGCGCAATAAATTTTAAGTAACACCTAAAATAAATATTATATTTAAACTAGCAATATAATACAACATGTAAATAACTATCCAAACAAAGGTGTTAGTGGTGATCTACCTATAATTAACCTCATATTCTTTATCATGTGAAAGATAATGAGTAGGCCTCGCTTGCTCTTTAGAATAAATTAGTTCATTTTTTTAATACAAAGATAAATATATATGAATAATAATAAATAGATCAAAAGTTTTGTCAAAGAAATCCAAATAGAGGAGGTAAATTTAATATAGCAAATACAAAATATAATAGTATATACTTTCACAAAAAAATATTTTTTCAGCCACGTCACTTAATGCTTAATGTGGTAGTTTCATTATTACCTTGAGGAAACTAACTAGCTTGCTATATCAATGGGTAAATAAGTTTCATCATTGTTATGTTTTCTTACTTTAATTATGTATACATTGAATCAACTAAAGAAAATTTAAAAAATTGATTTATCAGATTACACGTTTAATTTAGCCTAGTTTATATAGAGATTACTCCATGATTGCGAGGAGGGATGTCAAATATGCTCAAAAATTGATGGTCCACTTAACTCATCCAAACTTTTATGAGTAAAGTATAAGCTAATATAATTTCATGTTGAGTTGATTTAGTTCGATCTAACATAACTTATTTAAAGTATAATCTTCTATATGATTTAATTTTAGCTCATATTTAAGATTTATTTTAGTTTGAATTTACTACTTGAGATATTTTTCGAAACTCTGAATCTTGAATATTTTGACTTTATTAGGGTTGTATCTAGACTAGTCTCAAGTAGGTATTTGGTTGTAGGACTTGTGACCCCAATTTTAAGTTTTGATTTGAAATCAATAGTTATTTGCAAAAGTTACTGAGTAAAATTAGGAGAATCTATCTAATTAGACAAACGTTTTTACCATATTATAATATTAGTTTTTCTTATAATTTTGAAATAATTAATATTGTCTCACTAGTTAATAATTTCATACAGAGTATAAGTCAAAGATATCTATGTATTTTTAATATCAGATACTCTATAACAGAAGAGAGGCAAGCAAGATTTGAGGGAAGCGAGCAAGTTAGTCTATGAATCCCAATACATGTGAATCACACCAAATAAATGTATTTGAGATACCAGTTATAGAGAGAGAGATGAGTGAGAGAGGATAGTGTGGCGAGCGAGAACGGAGAGAGGCGAGCAAAGTAGGAGAGAGACGAGCAAAAAAATCATATACATGCGAATCCATTTGAATACAGTGTACCTAAAACAAATTATACTTAATTTCAACCTTATATACCTGAGATATATATATCAAAATCGCTAGATATATTATAAATTAAGCTATAATCATACTTTTATATGAATATCGAGCATCAAATCGGACTAGATTCTAAAACGTTTTCTAATTAGTTTGGAGAGTTGGAGGAGGCAGGCACTACTAGGCCATGTTCCCGTCTCCTTCATTAGTCCCCACAAAGTCTTAAGATTCTCATCAGTACAGTAAGACAAGATCTTCAACTGTCATCTACTCAGTAAAAAATATATATATATGTTTCTCATTTTTAGTCTAATTTATAAGTGACTTTTAGTATTTTGAAATGATGTCTAACTATTTATAAGATTATGTTCTTTTTTAACCTTTTTTTTTTCTCAATAATCTAATTTCAGGCATTTCCTCCATTTTTAAAAATCTTTATTTTAGTATTTTCTCTAATGAGTTTTAAATTAATAATTTACATATGTTGGATGTTTTTTGTTTTGAAGAAAAATATAATAATTTAAATTAAAATTACAGACTGTGATTGAATTCATGCTGAAGAGTTCGACTCTGCTCCTACTATAAGATATGATAGAATTTGTGAAACTTAAGATACGATGCTTATTACTAACAAGAAGAGTATAGATTGTAAATGATTAGTAACACTAACATATATGGTGTAATTTCATAATGAGAATAGGGTGGATTATTGTATATGCAATCTTACTTTTATTTTGTAGAGATAGAGAAATTATTTTCAATAAGCCATCGTTTAAGTAAAGCATACACATTCAAATAAGAAGAAAAGAAAATATAGTAAAGAATACCACTAATACTAACAAACAATACGATAAATGAAGCAAAAAACACTACATGTATTAATAATAATTAGAAGATAGGTTTTTGTTTTAAAAAAATTAATACCACTAATGAGAAAAACTAGAGAACGCGATGATATACATACTAATTTTCCATTTTAATTCTTGACCTTTATATCCTCTTATCTACCGTCATGACAATGATAAGTTGTTCATGTATCAAATCATATCTAGTCATCCTCCTTAATACTTCTTCTCATATCCACCATAGCCAATCTCTTATATCTTTTTGCTGGACCTCTAAGCAGGGGCGGAACTATCTTGTATTAAGGGATTCATCTCAATCCCTTTCGACAGAAAATTATATTATTTATGTATGGTTAAAATAAGTTTATATGTATATATAGTAGATGTCGAACCCCCTTTCGACTATCAATTTTTGCAGATTTTAAACCCCTTAATTGAAAATCTTGGTTCCACCTCTGCCTCTAAGTATCTCCTTTTCACAACTACATCCCGAACCATCTTAATTTCACGTCTATCTCATCTTATCCATCACAAAAATCACTCTGACCTAATTATATATATATATATATATATATATATATATATATGGTTTCGCCTCTGCCTCTAAATATCTCCTTTTCACAACTACATCCCGAAGCATCTTAGTTTCACCTATCTCATTTTATCCATCACAAAAATCAATCTAACCTAATTTTATATATGTCTATATATATACAATCTTATCTCGCTTAATATATTCAAACATCCTCATAAATGACCAAAAGGAATAATGGCAAATGAATATACATTAACATGTTGCAACTTACAAAGTTAAGGTTATGATGGGAGAGTTGGTAAGTATTATTTCAGTAAGCCGTACGTACCATGTGGAGTACTTCTTTAAACTGTCAAACAAAATCAATTTTTTTTTTATATTCTGGAAAGATATCATGTTCTTACTTTGCTTTTCAGTAGACACTTTGGATTCTCCAGATGACCAGATCTCATACTCCTGTTCTACTCTACTCTTACTCCCACTTTCTACATCTTTTAACACTGTTTGGTTCAAAAGAATCAGAACGTTATACGAAGATTTATAATTGTAAATCATGTTGGTGACAGGTTAGATTATAAATATAAATAGGGATATGGTACAAATATTCCATGACCAAAGTTTCAGAAACACAATTGAACTAGACTAAGATTCTATTATCTCTTGATCTCACTTTTTCTTCTGTAATTTTATACACATTTTGGTTTATGCGATACACTCTGTGACTCCATTTAGTAGAGGCACGTGCGAGATGTTTGGAGGCCACGTAGATAAAAAGTTAATAAAATTTTAAAAAATGGATTTGAGTGGAGTAATAAGACATCAATTTAATTAAAATGTGTTTTTGAGATTTAGATTATATATGATTTTGGCCAATTGGACTTACATATTATAAAACCAATAAAAGACATTAAAATTGTAGAGAAAAAATCTCCTCATCATAAACGAAACTATGAAATGACTATATTGTGGATATTGTTGTGTTCTAGTATGAGAAGATGATCTTCAATTTACAGAGTTCTAAATTTTTTTTTCTAAGAAAAGAATAAACTAAATATGTAAAAAAAATTATGTTTCCCGTTCAGAAAAAGTAAAAAGCAATTTTGATAATGTTTGACGTTCTTTAGGAGAAAAATAAAACTTAAATAAGGTAAGAAAATAAAGACAAATTTCCAACAAACACCATATCATATCACAGTGAGTCATTTGATAGCTAGTAAGAATTATTCAAATATTAGTGACCTTAAACATGTCATATGGAAAATCAAAATTTAAATATTACATCAAAATAAATGAGATCATTTTTTTAAACAGATTAAAAAAATATATGCTATATATTCTTTTTTATAACAAAGGAAATATTGATTATACAATCAAACACTACATAACTAATCTTCAAACCAGCTATCAGAAAACTCTCATATCTAATATTCGTATCTATTAGGAAATTAATCGATAATTTGTTTGCAAGATGTCTTTTAACAATACACTATAGATCATATAACTTTTCAATACACCATACGAAAATAAATTCATCGATAATTTGTTTGCAAGATGTCTTTAACAATACACTATAGATCATATAACTTTTAATACACCACACGATCATCTTTCTTTTGACTATTATATATTTGTAGTTGAGATTTGTCATTTGATATTACAAAAAATAATAGTATATACTATCTATATTGGGGAGTGTAGTTTGTTTGCGATGCAAAATATTTCACATAAAAATTTTAAAAAAAAAAGCATAAAAGAATCAACAAATATCAATTATGTTGCAGAAATTTTATTAAAGATAATTCAATAGGTCACATTTTATGCGAAAACTTTTTGCTTACCCCAAAAATTGAGATCCATTTATATTTAAAAATAATTTAACCACAAATTTCAAAATAATTTTTTTTTCTGAAATTTTGAGTCAGTACATAGTTATAGTACATTTTATTTTTTTAAAAAAAAACATAGTTCTAGTACACAAAAATGGGAATGATGAAATAAAAATTATTACTCCTATTAAACTTATTCTTTTGGTGATATCCTAATAATAGTATTAACAACAAGTCTTTTTTAGTCTTTCTTTTAACCAAAAAAAGCATTGGTACATCAATAGCTCGAACTCTTAATTTTTTTTTTTGTATTTGCATACTTTTGGATGATCCATGTATATTCGAAAGTATTTTTAAAAGATTCGAAACAATAAAAGTAGAGTAAATCATCATAAATATATTTAAATTGTCTTTTTTTTTTGAATTTTATATCTAAATTATTGAAAACGTTTATTTCATACATATCTAAACTATCACATATTAATTTAAGAAACACACCTCAATACGTGTATTATACTTTTTCTTTTACTTAAAGAAAAACCTTATTATTCGAGATGAATGAAACACTCTACCTTGAATTTTTTTTTAATATAAATTATCAATATTAATTAAAAGTTAAAAGACTAAAGTATATCTATCTTAAAACAAAAGTAGTTAATTTTTTAAAAATAAAATTTAAAATTCTTTTTACCTCCAACCCACCGACTCCAAATAATTGTATCCCATCCAATCTAACCCTCTGCTCTTAATTTCTTTTCCTCATTTTCTATGATTTGTGTAACATATATACATATGTTTTTAGGGGAAAAATAATATCCTACTTGCGTATTAAATATAACAAAAATAAAATTTATTTTTTAAAAAATCTTGCGGTAAATAATTTATTTAAGTTTGTATACAATATGATCAGATAGTAATACTTTAATTTTTAATTTTTATTTAATATTAATAATTTATTTAAGTTTCATCGAGATAAAATATTTTGTTCATATAAAATGTTATTTGTGATAATTTTAATTGAAACTCATATTTCTAATAAATAGAATTAAATATAAAACTCACACTCATAATTAAAGTATACATGTGAGTTGGGGATGGGGAGAGAGAAGAAACTCGTGGAAGCATATTTGGAACGTGGTACCCAAAAATATATATTTCTATTAATTTATACTTTAGCCTTTTTTTTTTAATACATTCTATATATTTATTTTAGGAAAAGTTTCACGTATAGCCACTTAAAAACAATTAATTACTCTTTATAGCTATAATTTGATAATTACAATTTGTAGCTACATGTTATATGGAGGAGAAAGGCGAGCGAGATTGCGAGAGAGAGGAGAGAGGCGAGAGAGAGGAGGAAAAGAGTGGGAAAAAGGTGAATTGTATATGTATATTGGTTAGATAATTGTATATTATACATATGTATTTGTATATATGGCAAGAGAGATTGGGAGAGGGAGGAGAGAGGCGAGCGAGACTGGGAGGAGAGGAGAGAGGCGAGCGAAAGAAGGCAGAGAGTGGGAGAGAGGTGAATTATATATGTATATAATTGTATATTATACATATACATTTGTATATATGGCAAATGAGATTGGGAGAGAGAGGAGAGAGGAGCAAGGCGAGCGTGAGACGGTAGAGAGTGGGAGAGAGGTGAATTGTATATGTATATAGGTTAAATAATTGTATATTATAAATATATTTTTGTATATTCTGGCGAATTATACATATACAAACATAATAATTAAATTCGAAGTCAGCCCACGTAATTAATGTATAATGTTAGTCGCGAGTGGTAATTATAGCGAACTATAGCTATGATGAGTAATTAAATATTATAAGTTTACTTTGTTGCGTAATTTTCCCTTTTATCTTATCCATCAATATATTTCTCTTAATTTATACTTTAGCCTTTTTGAAACTTACAATATTTATACCTTTAAAAGAATTAATTCAGCAAAAAGAATTTTTTAATTAATTTTAATTTTTTTTTCTAATAATGTGAATAAATAATATGTGAAAGAGGAAATACTCTATATGAATTTTCAGTTTTTGTGAGTGCTATTAATGGTCCACCAAAAGCACACGTTTTTTTAAACTTTAATTTTTTTTTCATCATATAATCCCCTCAATAAATGTAATTTAATTTACACCTCCTTTAACTATGGTATTCTTTTTTGTTTTAACATATACAGCTCATTTTACTGAAAAAATTATAAATGGAGTCTGCTAGGTAATTTACAAAGTTACCTGTATGAACTACCCAATTTTAATAATATAGGTCGCAATTATTTCTTTATAGGAAATAAACAATGAAATGGATGTATAATATGAAGTCTCTAGTATTAATAATAATAAGACGTAACATATTAGGTCACTGTATTTGTGTTAGTTTCTTTAAAAATGAACTATTTTAAAAAAATCCAACAGATACTCAATAACATTTTTGAAAATTACGAACAACATGGAGATTCATTGATTTTCCATTTCATTAAGGAGCTTTCTTACAATGACAATAGGTGAATTTTTCTTTTTATTATTTTCCAAAATGTTGATAAACTTGAAAGATATATAAAATATACTCTATAAATATATAATAATATGTAACAATTGTAAACATGAAAGTTGCTGTGGTGTAGTGGTTATCACGTCAGTCTTACACACTGAAGGTCCCCAGTTCGATCCTGGGCAGCAACACTCAATTTTTAATTTTTTTTAGGTTACGAATATTACGTCTAGGGTGTTTTTGGTATAAAAAAATATTTTTCAATTTTATTCATCTTAGATTGATAAAAATTTTCTAGGATTTCAGATGATTTCGCCAATGAAATTAGAGAAAACAAGTCCTATAACTAGCATTCCACTCGTTCCGATCCTTCAACACATTCCCTATCTCACCTCTACCTCTCAATTCTCATAGTGTTTTTTTTTTATATACAATACTTCAGGATCAATAGATAATGAAAAATTGTTTTATTTTGAAATTAGTTGGATCACTTTGTGTTGTGAAAACTTTCAAATTATTGAAAAGGTAAAAAAACAGGTTTTCATTTGGATGTGTTTGTACTTGTATTTTTATATCTAGAGAAGCAAAAGTTTTTTGGGTTCAGTTGTTCATTTGGCCCAACTACATAGGGCCATGAGCTTGGGTCAAACCCACTTACAACTCCAAATGGGATGGGACACCTAGTTTATTTGTTAAAAATTAGGAAAAACAACCCAATTACATTGACTTTCTATCGTCTCACTAATTAATTATTTAATATCATATTTTAAGTTAGATACATGTATTTTTCTATAGGATACATTATATAATATAAATACATTTGAAGAAAGACAAGCGAGAGTGGAGAGAGACGAACGAGATTGGAGGGTAACGAGTGATATAACCAATCTATCCCGTATTTTATACATATAAATCACACATAGACGTGTATCTGGTACACCAGATATATTTCAAGTAAATATGGAATGCAAATACATTGGGAGAGAGGCAAGCGAGATAGGAGAGATACAAGCGAAAGAGTCCGTGTATCCACTTGGATCCGATACAATGTATATGAAATGAAATATACCTAATTTTGACCCCGTGTATCTAGACACGTCAGATACATATATCTAGAGATCAAAATCTAACATGGATTGTAATTTTGAAAACTCACAAAAAACGTAATTAGGCCCTAAACTAATAAAATTTGTATTGTTTGCTCTAAAAATTAAGGCACAACTTATTCTAACACTGTCATTCAACTTATACCTATATCTATATCCACTTCAAACACGTAGGTTTGACAAAATTAAATTTCAATTATGATATTTGAAGTTATATGTACCTGAAGTTCAAAGTAAAATAGTTGAACTTCAATAATTTGAGGGGGAAAAGTAGGGTTGCATATGAACATATTTATACTTGTATGATGTATCTAAACAATCACATGTTTCGTGGGTTTTGTTGTATATTTGGCTCAACTAGAGAAACCACGAGCTTGGGGGTGTTATTGAGGATATGTTATCACTCTAACATATACTGAGCTTATTATTGAGGATATGTAATTTGTTGAATATTGTTGTTGAGGGTATATAATTTGTTGAAGTGTTGTTATCGAGGATATGTAATTTGTTGAATTATTGTTGTTGAGGATATGTAATTTGTTAAAGTGTTGTTGTGGAGGATATGTAATTTGTCTAAGTGTTATTGTTGATCTACGTGCTATGTAAACTGTGAGCTGTTAGGTTGGGCTGATTTGTATGCAAGTTGTAGTTGTGGAGGTTCGGTTGGGGGTGGTAGGAGTACCTGTATTTTATCTCCTTAGCTTGTATTTAGAGGTTTACTTGCTGAGTACCGTGTGGTTTGGTACTCACCCCTTGTTTCAACAATATTTTTATAGGTTACTAGCCCGGACCTTTATGATACATTCTCTTCTTTTCCGAGGCTTCCTGGAGATTTGTGAGGTAGTTGTTGGTCATCTCAACATACCTCCTTACTCCTGTTTATGATTTTGTTCTACTCTAGAAACAATATCCTATGAGACTTATATTTTCTTTTGATTCAATTGTAATACTTTAGAGGCTTGTACACGTGACAACCAGGTTTTGGGGGTACTTCTAAGTAACTTATAAATTTTCCACATTTTATTGTAATGATTGAGTTTTAGGCTGACTTGTCTTGGTGGGATAAGACGAGTGCCATCACGACCAATTTTGGGTCGTGACAAACATAAAATAAAACTAAAAAATTCATATAAAAATAAAAAATAAAATTTTGAATGAAACTTAACCAAACTTATGAGATATGATAATTAATTAATAAGGGATACATTGATAAACATATATATACAAACGAGATATTTTAATCTTCAAAAAAATAATTTTTCTTCATCTATTTTTTGAAGCATTTTTAGATTCTTGAAGTTCTAATAAAATTTTATAAATTTAAATTTATACATCATCTATATAAATAAAATAATTCTTTTTCACTATTAGTTCATAAAAATAATATTTATATATAAACCTCTTTAAATATAGAATATGAAATCTTAAACATTTATTTACTAACCTAGTACCCTAATAATCATTTCTATTAGCATTGAAATATTTTGAAAATGTAACTATCTCGATTTGACATATAACTTTTATATAATTTTTTTTTAAAAATAAAATGTCTTTTTCCTTAAAAAAACACATATATAGTAGACGTTACTTTCCCATAACAACTAATTTTATAAATTCCAGTGTTGAATCTGTAACATAATCCATCACATCAACTTATTTTGATAACTATTTTTTTTCCAAGTGTTTTAAGAAATTGATGACAAATAATTTATGTTTAATATATTAAAAAATAATTTTTAGCAATAATTAGTTTTTATCAAGTTTTTAAAAGTTTTTTTTGTGTATTTTTCTCAAAAATACTTTTTAGAAAACTTCTTTTAGGGAAAAACTTATTTTTAAAATTAATAATTAATTTTTTCTACACTTTTAAAATCACTTATTTTCTTTTGAAAACTCGATTAAATACCCCACTTTAAAAAGATAAATATTTTAAGCTAAAATAAATTTGACCAAACAAGTTATTAATTTCCCCTAAAGTGTTGGAGTTGCATAACTAGCTTCCTTTTGTTTGTTTGTGTGACATTAATTACTGTTTTTATTTTATGTAATTAAATATTCTAAATTGGTCAAGTCCCTAATTTTATTCATTAATCCTCTATATATCTTTTGATTAATTTCCCAGCCAAAGAAGTGCTTCTCGAGAATCATTTTTTTTTTCATTTTGTTGAAAAAGTCAATTAATTACTTATAAATTCTGGGTGGACTCAACTAAGTGCTTCCCAAATATGAGATTAAATAATTAATTTGTAATTATGATCAAATAAACTACTTATTAATTAATTAATTAATTAGCAAAGTAGACTATGATGGTCTTTAGATTGACTTAATAATTGGTCAAATCTACTTTTAAATCCGTTTTGACTTCTAAAAGTATTTGACAAATATAAAAATAACTGAAAATAGGTTAGTAACTGTTTGACAAGGTTTAAAATAACTTAAATAAAAATTAAAAATGATTTCAAATAAATTAAAAATCAAAAATAGATCTATCGCTACTTTTTATTTTATTTTTGACTTAAAAATCATTTCAGTTTGACTTTTTTTTTTGGCTTAAAAACTGCTGCCAATCTAAACCCAAAAGCTCTTGTTTCCATTTAGACTTACTATTTCTTTTGTACAAATTATATTCAGATTTCTTCTTGTTATGATTTTTTTATTCTAAAGTAGAGTTCTAGTCAAGTTTATAACTATATTCGTATTAATTTAATTCTAAACAATTTATTTCTCTTACTATATTTGTTAATCTCAATAAGAAAAAAGAAGTTTCAGAGGATATGTAGAATAAAAACTTAAAAACTTTCATTTTTAAATAATTTATCATTATATATTGTTATAAGGGTTCACTAATAGGGGGAGGAAAAAAACCGTTAGTAACTCGATTAACTATTTGAATTTTCATTGTTTTAATGAAGATTTAACTTTCCACCTTATAATATTGCACCTAATTTATTTTAAATAATTCATAAATTGTTATACGATATGACAAGCCACAAAAATATACATGCAACAAAGATTTACAAGCACCATCTTGGTCCTGCAATACTAAAGGCAAATCTAGAATTTTTAAAAGGGCAACTTTTACATATAGCAAACAAAAAATTCATATTTGTATGTTATAGCAAAGTTTGTATAATTGCGTTCCATAGCAAACATAAAACTGTATAATTCGCTATACATATACAACTGTATAATTCGCTGGCCTAAATTGTATAATTCGCTGGCCTATTTCGCTGCAATTGTATAATTCGCTATCCTATTTCACTGCAATTGTATAATTCGCAATTGTATAATTCGTTGGCCTTTTTCTCTGCAATATTTGTATAAAATTTGCATTTGTCTACAATTGAATTGAAGTAAAATGTTTGTAATTTGTATAATTAAGTGTATAACACGAAGATATATGTTTTTGCATGTGTATATACAATTTTCTCTCGCTTTATACAAAAACAGAAACACAATATATACACTTCTGTTGTATAAAGCTAGAGAAAATTGTATTTCACTGCAATTGTATAATTCGCAATTGTATAATTCGTTGGCCTTTTTCTCTGCAATATTTGTATAAAATTTGCATTTGTCTACAATTGAATTGAAGTAAAATGTTTGTAATTTGTATAATTAAGTGTATAACACGAAGATATATGTTTTTGCATGTGTATATACAATTTTCTCTCGCTTTATACAAAAACAGAAACACAATATATACACTTCTGTTGTATAAAGCTAGAGAAAATTGTATTTCACTGCAATTGTATAATTCGCAATTGTATAATTCGTTGGCCTTTTTCTCTGCAATATTTGTATAAAATTTGCATTTGTCTACAATTGAATTGAAGTAAAATGTTTGTAATTTGTATAATTAAGTGTATAACACGAAGATATATGTTTTTGCATGTGTATATACAATTTTCTCTCGCTTTATACAAAAACAGAAACACAATATATACACTTCTGTTGTATAAAGCTAGAGAAAATTGTATTTCACTGCAATTGTATAATTCGCAATTGTATAATTCGTTGGCCTTTTTCTCTGCAATATTTGTATAAAATTTGCATTTGTCTACAATTGAATTGAAGTAAAATGTTTGTAATTTGTATAATTAAGTGTATAACACGAAGATATATGTTTTTGCATGTGTATATACAATTTTCTCTCGCTTTATACAAAAACAGAAACACAATATATACACTTCTGTTGTATAAAGCTAGAGAAAATTGTATTTCACTGCAATTGTATAATTCGCAATTGTATAATTCGTTGGCCTTTTTCTCTGCAATATTTGTATAAAATTTGCATTTGTCTACAATTGAATTGAAGTAAAATGTTTGTAATTTGTATAATTAAGTGTATAACACGAAGATATATGTTTTTGCATGTGTATATACAATTTTCTCTCGCTTTATACAAAAACAGAAACACAATATATACACTTCTGTTGTATAAAGCTAGAGAAAATTGTATTTCACTGCAATTGTATAATTCGCAATTGTATAATTCGTTGGCCTTTTTCTCTGCAATATTTGTATAAAATTTGCATTTGTCTACAATTGAATTGAAGTAAAATGTTTGTAATTTGTATAATTAAGTGTATAACACGAAGATATATGTTTTTGCATGTGTATATACAATTTTCTCTCGCTTTATACAAAAACAGAAACACAATATATACACTTCTGTTGTATAAAGCTAGAGAAAATTGTATTTCACTGCAATTGTATAATTCGCAATTGTATAATTCGTTGGCCTTTTTCTCTGCAATATTTGTATAAAATTTGCATTTGTCTACAATTGAATTGAAGTAAAATGTTTGTAATTTGTATAATTAAGTGTATAACACGAAGATATATGTTTTTGCATGTGTATATACAATTTTCTCTCGCTTTATACAAAAACAGAAACACAATATATACACTTCTGTTGTATAAAGCTAGAGAAAATTGTATTTCACTGCAATTGTATAATTCGCAATTGTATAATTCGTTGGCCTTTTTCTCTGCAATATTTGTATAAAATTTGCATTTGTCTACAATTGAATTGAAGTAAAATGTTTGTAATTTGTATAATTAAGTGTATAACACGAAGATATATGTTTTTGCATGTGTATATACAATTTTCTCTCGCTTTATACAAAAACAGAAACACAATATATACACTTCTGTTGTATAAAGCTAGAGAAAATTGTATTTCACTGCAATTGTATAATTCGCAATTGTATAATTCGTTGGCCTTTTTCTCTGCAATATTTGTATAAAATTTGCATTTGTCTACAATTGAATTGAAGTAAAATGTTTGTAATTTGTATAATTAAGTGTATAACACGAAGATATATGTTTTTGCATGTGTATATACAATTTTCTCTCGCTTTATACAAAAACAGAAACACAATATATACACTTCTGTTGTATAAAGCTAGAGAAAATTGTATTTCACTGCAATTGTATAATTCGCAATTGTATAATTCGTTGGCCTTTTTCTCTGCAATATTTGTATAAAATTTGCATTTGTCTACAATTGAATTGAAGTAAAATGTTTGTAATTTGTATAATTAAGTGTATAACACGAAGATATATGTTTTTGCATGTGTATATACAATTTTCTCTCGCTTTATACAAAAACAGAAACACAATATATACACTTCTGTTGTATAAAGCTAGAGAAAATTGTATTTCACTGCAATTGTATAATTCGCAATTGTATAATTCGTTGGCCTTTTTCTCTGCAATATTTGTATAAAATTTGCATTTGTCTACAATTGAATTGAAGTAAAATGTTTGTAATTTGTATAATTAAGTGTATAACACGAAGATATATGTTTTTGCATGTGTATATACAATTTTCTCTCGCTTTATACAAAACAGAAACAGAATTATACACTTCTGTGTATAAAGCGAGAGAGGCGAGCAGAGAGTGGCGAGCGAGAATGGGAGAGTGGCGAGCGAGATTTTTGGGAGAGAGATGCCTGACAAATTTTAGCTAACGTTTGCTATGGAGCACAATTAAATCAAACCCTAGCTACTCCATTTATTTTAGGTTATTAATTTGCTATTATATATAATTTTCCCTTTTTAAAATACGAGAGTACCACTAAAAAAATATACTAAGTAGGAATTCATTTTAATCTACAAGTAAATAACTAAATATCAAAGAAAGCGCACTATGTAGTCTACTTGTAGTATGGATGTATACAAATTATATATTATACCAATTTTTAAAAAATACACACATTAAAATATGTCTAATTTTTATAAAAAGACAACCAAATTACATGCCCAATATTTTAAAATTCGCCCATTATACACATATACACATTGAAAATCAATTAGAGGTATCTCCTTCTCATATTTATATGTGAAGTAAATATGAATATACTTTATATGATGACATAATCTGAGAAAAATATAAAGTAAATATTAATTTAGGATCAAGGAGAATTTTTTAAGAACTATTATACTATGAAATTCGAAGTTATTTATAGAAGGAATTGTGATGATAAATCAACATTGCTTTCATAAATTATGATATTTTCAATTACGCTTTGAACTCAAATTAGGGTCACTTGACAAGGAAAAAGGAACTCTTTTGCTCAACAAATTCACTTATTGCTCAATGTAGTTCTTCTACTAGTAGTAGGGTGCAGAGCTACAATATCTTAAGGACAGTCAAACAAATATTTTTCATCAAAAAATTATATCGTGTTTATAAAATTTTTTATTCCATATGATTAAATACTACACGTTATACATCCTGAATCTCAACTAGAGATAAAGGGCCTTGTATCATGATCTAAATTGTCGTGACTGACACTTACACCAACCTCCTTGTGGTGAACCAGCACTTAACATCTATCTCATGCAATATTTAAGTATCTAAACAAGACGTAGAAGTACAACAACATAATTTAAGTCTTAACATAGAAATAAATAACTAGTAGCGGACGTCTATGTTGGGTTTTATTTGCCCTAAATTTCTTACCATAAATAGATTTTCCTTTTAGGAAAAGGTTTTGGATTGACTAATCCTTTTCTTGTAGGAAAAGGTTTAGAACTCTTTAAATAGAGGAATGTTCCTTCTAACTTAATCAGCATTCACAATGTAGTCTTAAAGGCTTTGAGAGTTTTGGTTAGAGGGAGAATTAATGGGTCACAAGCTTGATACGTTATCACTTGTGTGAACCTCCGTATTCCGAGTGAATTGGTTGAGGTTGTTTCCCTCTGTATTTTGTACTCTCATATTTATAGTGGACTGCTCATCTCCTTTGTGGACGTAGGTCGATTGACCGAACCACGTTAAATCTTTGTGTCTTTTGGTATATTTCTCGTTGTCTTCTTACTCGTGGTCTTTCGAGGTTTGCTTTGCTAGCTTCCGCATTTACACCTGCTTATTTTCGATCCTAAAAAGTGGTATCAGAGCCAGATTCAATGATGGAGTCAGGTTTAGTGGTTCGATAATCGATTATTGAACCAGGTTAGAAGGAGGTGTTCATCTTGACGGGTGTAGTTCTAGCCACAACCTTTTTGACAGTAACGAAGATTTTGTTGGAGAAATTGTTTCAAAGAGGTTCTATGTGTTGAGACATAAATTTTGCAAAGGAGATTATGGAGAGGAGAATCAAGTCGTTGAAGATTAAGTAAAGAAGGTGGACAAATTTATTTTGTCAGAAATTCAGGCCAAGGGGGAGATTTGTTGGGTTTTATTTGCCCTAAATTTCTTACCATAAATAGGTTTTCCTTTTAGGAAAAGGTTTTGGATTGACTAATCCTTTTCTTGTAGGAAAAGGTTTAGGACTCTATAAATAGAGGAATGTTCCTTCTAACTTAATCAGCATTCACAATGTAGTCTTAAGGGCTTTGAGAGTTTTGGTTAGGGGGAGAATTTATGGGTCACAAGTTTGATACGTTATCACTTGTGTGAACCTCCCATGTATTCCGAGTGAATTGGTTGAGGTTGTTTCTCTCTGTATTTTGTACTCTCATATTTATAGTGGATTGCTCATCTCCTTTGTGGACGTAGGTCGATTGACCGAACCACGTTAAATCTTTGTGTCTTTTGGTATATTTCTCGTTGTCTTCTTACTCGTGGTCTTTCGAGGTTTGCTTTGCTAGCTTCCGCATTTACACCTGCTTATTTTCGGTCCTAACAAGTTGTATCAGAGCCAGATTCAATGATGAAGTCAGGTTCAGTGGTTCGATAATCGATTATTGAACCAGGTTAGAAAGAGGTGTTCATCTTGGCGGGTGTAGTTCTAGCCGCAACCTTTTTGACAGTAATGAAGATTTTGTTGGAGAAATTGTTTCAGAGAGGTTCTCTGTGTTGAGACATAAATTTTGCAAAGGAGATTATGGAGAGGAGAAGCAAGTTGTTGAAGATTAAGTAAAGAAGGTGGACAAATTTATTTTGTCAGAAATTCAGGCCAAGGGGGAGATTTGTTGGGTTTTATTTGCCCTAAATTTCTTACCATAAATAGGTTTTCCTTTTAGGAAAAGGTTTTGGATTGACTAATCCTTTTCTTGTAGGAAAAGGTTTAGGACTCTATAAATAGAGGAATGTTCCTTCTAACTTAATCAGCATTCACAATGTAGTCTTAAGGGCTTTGAGAGTTTTGGTTAGGGGGAGAATTTATGGGTCACAAGCTTGATACGTTATCACTTGTGTGAACCTCCCATGTATTCCGAGTGAATTGGTTGAGGTTGTTTCCCTCTGTATTTTGTACTCTCATATTTATAGTGGATTGCTCATCTCCTTTGTGGACGTAGGTCGATTGACCGAACCACGTTAAATCTTTGTGTCTTTTGGTATATTTCTCGTTGTCTTCTTACTCGTGGTCTTTCGAGGTTTGCTTTGCTAGCTTCCGCGTTTACACCTGCTTATTTTCGGTCCTAACAAGTGGTATCAGAGCCAGATTCAATGATGGAGTCAGGTTCAGTGGTTCGATAATCGATGATTGAACCAGGTTAGAAAGAGGTGTTCATCTTGACGGGTGTAGTTCTAGCCGCAACCTTTTTGACAGTAATGAAGATTTTGTTGGAGAAATTGTTTCAGAGAGGTTCTCTGTGTTGAGACATAAATTTTGCAAAGGAGATTATGGAGAGGAGAAGCAAGTTGTTGAAGATTAAGTGAAGAAGGTGGACAAATTTATTTTGTCAGAAATTCAGGCCAAGGGGGAGATTTGTTGGGTTTTATTTGCCCTAAATTTCTTACCATAAATAGGTTTTCCTTTTAGGAAAAGGTTTTGGATTGACTAATCCTTTTCTTGTAGGAAAAGGTTTAGGACTCTATAAATAGAGGCATGTTCCTTCTAACTTAATCAGCATTCACAATGTAGTCTTAAGGGCTTTGAGAGTTTTGGTTAGGGGGAGAATTTATGGGTCACAAGCTTGATACGTTATCACTTGTGTGAACCTCCCATGTATTCCGAGTGAATTGGTTGAGGTTGTTTCCCTCTGTATTTTGTACTCTCATATTTATAGTGGATTGCTCATCTCCTTTGTGGACGTAGGTCGATTGACCGAACCACGTTAAATCTTTGTGTCTTTTGGTATATTTCTCGTTGTCTTCTTACTCGTGGTCTTTCGAGGTTTGCTTTGCTAGCTTCCGCGTTTACACCTGCTTATTTTCGGTCCTAACAAGTGGTATCAGAGCCAGATTCAATGATGGAGTCAGGTTTAGTGGTTCGATAATCGATGATTGAACCAGGTTAGAAAGAGGTGTTCATCTTGGCGGGTGTAGTTCTAGCCGCAACCTTTTTGACAGTAATGAAGATTTTGTTGGAGAAATTGTTTCAGAGAGGTTCTCTGTGTTGAGACATAAATTTTGCAAAGGAGATTATGGAGAGGAGAAGCAAGTTGTTGAAGATTAAGTGAAGAAGGTGGACAAATTTATTTTGTCAGAAATTCAGGCCAAGGGGGAGATTTGTTGGGTTTTATTTGCCCTAAATTTCTTACCATAAATAGGTTTTCCTTTTAGGAAAAGGTTTTGGATTGACTAATCCTTTTCTTGTAGGAAAAGGTTTAGGACTCTATAAATAGAGGCATGTTCCTTCTAACTTAATCAGCATTCACAATGTAGTCTTAAGGGCTTTGAGAGTTTTGGTTAGGGGGAGAATTTATGGGTCACAAGCTTGATACGTTATCACTTGTGTGAACCTCCCATGTATTCCGAGTGAATTGGTTGAGGTTGTTTCCCTCTGTATTTTGTACTCTCATATTTATAGTGGATTGCTCATCTCCTTTGTGGACGTAGGTCGATTGACCGAACCACGTTAAATCTTTGTGTCTTTTGGTATATTTCTCGTTGTCTTCTTACTCGTGGTCTTTCGAGGTTTGCTTTGCTAGCTTCCGCGTTTACACCTGCTTATTTTCGGTCCTAACAAGTGGTATCAGAGCCAGATTCAATGATGGAGTCAGGTTCAGTGGTTCGATAATCGATGATTGAACCAGGTTAGAAAGAGGTGTTCATCTTGGCGGGTGTAGTTCTAGCCGCAACCTTTTTGACAGTAATGAAGATTTTGTTGGAGAAATTGTTTCAGAGAGGTTCTCTGTGTTGAGACATAAATTTTGCAAAGGAGATTATGGAGAGGAGAAGCAAGTTGTTGAAGATTAAGTGAAGAAGGTGGACAAATTTATTTTGTCAGAAATTCAGGCCAAGGGGGAGATTTGTTGGGTTTTATTTGCCCTAAATTTCTTACCATAAATAGGTTTTCCTTTTAGGAAAAGGTTTTGGATTGACTAATCCTTTTCTTGTAGGAAAAGGTTTAGGACTCTATAAATAGAGGAATGTTCCTTCTAACTTAATCAGCATTCACAATGTAGTCTTAAGGGCTTTGAGAGTTTTGGTTAGGGGGAGAATTTATGGGTCACAAGCTGATACGTTATCACTTGTGTGAACCTCCCATGTATTCTGAGTGAATTTGGTTGAGGTTGTTTCCCTCTGTATTTGTACTCTCATATTTATAGTGGATTGCTCATCTCCTTTGTGGACGTAGGTCGATTGACCGAACCACGTTAAATCTTTGTGTCTTTTGGTATATTTCTCGTTGTCTTCTTACTCGTGGTCTTTTGAGGTTTGCTTTGCTAGCTTCCGCATTTACACCTGCTTATTTTCGGTCCTAACAGTCTAAACAAAACACCCCAAAATTTGAAAGTCATCACACTAAAATATCTAACTAAAATTGTAGCAACAAATAAATAATAAGTAGTCTCAGTGTCGAAAGAAAAGACATTAGGATAAAGAAGATCCGTGGCATCCTTGACAGGAAACGTTCACCCTCTAATCTAAAAGTAACTCATCTAAATTTGAGGTTTTTTAGATGCCTATGGATCACATCTTGCACTCAAAATAACGCACGAGTGTCATATATTTGATCCCATTGACTACGTTGAACCAAAAGAAGGTTAAGTTTCAATGATCTGAGGCTTGAAAGAAAAGTTTTCAGGAATTGAAAACATGATTGACTACTGCTTTGTTGTTGACTTTACCAGATGGTATAGAACGTTTTGTTTACTATTGCGATGCATCAAGAGTATCTCTCCATATAAAGACGTCATGGCCAATTTAGTCGAATTATACACAGTGAATTTAATGTCATACTAGGCATGGATTAACTTTATGTTTGTTATGCCTTAGTCGATTGTAGGACCCAAATAGTCAAATTTCAGTTTCCTAATAAGCTTTTCTTAAATAAGAAAAGTAAAAGCATTGCCTAGAGGTCGTTTCATCTCATACCTCAAGGCCACAAAGTTAGTCTCCAAGAGGTGCGTCTATCATTTAATCAGAGTCAATGACTCTAGTGTTGAGACGCCACCTCTCCAGTTAGTTCCAGTTATAAGAGAATTCCCAGAAATCTTTCCACATCATCTTCTTGGAGTTCCTCTCGAAAGGGAGACACACTTTAGAATTGACGTCCTTCCAGATACTCAACTCATCTCTATTCATTTATAAAAAAATGACTTTGACTAAGTTAAAAGATTTAAAAGAGCAGTTGAAAGACCTCCTTTATGAGGCTTTCACCCAACCGAGTGTCTCACCTTGGGGTTCACTAGATTTATTCGTGCGAAAGAAAGACGGTTCTTGTAACACCTTGGACTTTGAAAAGGGATAAATAGGGATTTATACAAGTCATCCATCTATTTTAAATTTTGGGTTGACTTCAAAAGACCATATATTTGAACACTTAAAGAAATAGATGGACAATGACCTATCAAACTAAAGTTCTTTGAGTTCTCTTTCTAACGCCACCAAGTTTTCTTTATTTAGAGTTTGGAGTAATAAGATATGCTTGTTTTAGTGAACCTTCCTTTTTAAGGCACCTCGACATTTTTTAAGATAGGCAATTTGGTCTTTTCCACTTCTTCTAAGCCTAAGCCACATTTTTCTTCACCTAATTAAGAGTCTAATCAGTGTTTAAGACTTGTTTTAACATTCTTTAACACGTAGAAGATTTAGAGCAAGGTTCCAAGAGGAGAAAAAACTAAGGTTCAAGAATTTTTCAAGTTTCTATTGATTTTCGCCAAAAATCTTTCCAGGTATGTAAGGCTAGAATAGTGTTAAATTAGTTCGTCTTCACACTCTACATCTCAATTCAGTAAAAAATTGTCACGTCTAAATTATATATTTGTAGTTCTTGATATTGAATTTAGTTATTTAATAGTTGAGGTTTTGATTCTTTTATTTTGTGAATCTTATAGTGTTGATCATGCATAGTATCACATGAGCCCTATTGATTTAGTAATGTTATTTTTTCAAAAGCAATTTTATTAAAGTTCTTACGTAGTGGTTTTGGGTTTGAGAAACAAGTTTAGTTTAGAAGCAATTTCCCAATTCTAAACTAATTTGGGGTCCTAATTTAACTTTAAAATTCGTCGGGGATGCTGGGGAAGGCCCTTGGGAAGCTTGCTAGTAATGTGCTAGGCCTGGCCTTCAGTATTTCAAGCTCTAGGGTGGAGCACCAGTAGTGCGCCCAGGCCTGACTTCTGAAGTTCAGGGCCTAGCGCTATGCGCCAACAGTACACCAAGGATTGCTATGCGGATTCTTTTCTTCGTTTCATTCGACGTACGTTCTTTCAAGTTGTGGCCACATTTCCCTTCTCCGTATTATCTTCTATAAGCTCCATTTTACTTTTAAAATTCCTGCATATCTTAATCACCTGTATTAATTTACACTCGAAACCAAATTGACTTTAAGAGGATAGTTCAAGAGCTTTTATGGAGTTATTTTTGAGAATCCTTTTTAAACAACTATGATCTTAAACTAGTTTCTGAAAAAGCAAGGATGAATTTTGAGAATAATTTCATACATAATTGAGAGATAATATAAGGAAAGTAGTATTTCCAAATGTAACATTTTTACATTGCGAAAAGAGAAACTTTGATGTCTAAACAGAGTTTATGAATACAAGATATTTCAGAGCAGTTACATATCTTCAGAGGTTATTTTGAGTGATTACCTTCGAACAAAGAAAGAGTATTTTTACTTGAGCATGAGTATATATATTTATTAGGAGTAGTGATGAGCATCGATATGGGGATGAGTTAAGACAACTCACACTCCTCATAAACCATATATTAAACATAGGTAAAATATCATACTGTTTAGATGACTCCTTATTGCTTTTGAGCATATCTTTAGTGGACCCACTTAGTTGAGGTGTTCTATACTCCTAAAAGGTATAAAACAGTTCTGGCAATGTGGGTGAGACGCTGTATCATCACATAGCTCATATATGTGATGATTGTCAGTTACAGAATCTCCTATGTAATAATAAATTGTAATCTAATTTATTGTATTTTTATATACATCCTTGATTCAATATCTTTTATTTATAAGGCTTTAAACATTTCATCTCTTATTATTTCTTTGTATTGCGTTGAGTTGAGGTGAGTATTCCTCTAGTCTTATCAAATCAGTTACTTATTTATTCAGTTTTTACATACTCGTACATACATGTGTAGGGATTTCATTTGACATGCATATTTCTATGGTGTAGATACATGTATTCAGGATCATCAACATGCGCTCCATTGAGATCATTTACCATGCCAATTAGCTTTTATTGAGCCTCTTTGGATAACTCCCTCCTTTTTTCTTTAAGTTTAGTCAATTTACGGTATCGTTGATCCTATCGTAACATCCATATAGAACTATAGATGATTCATAGATCGATAGAGTTGATGAGTCTCACAAAAGCTTCTTATCCTTTGAGGTATTTTGTGAATTATTGTTGCATTGAGTAGTGTTAATGATTTACTTCTGTTTTACGCCTTTAAATGTTTGATTCAATCTACCCAACTAGTCATCCAGGTCGAGGATTTGCTTGTGATCAACAATGGTTCTTGAGTTCCAACCACATCTAGGATATAGGCTCGGGGCATGACAAACTTGGTATCAGAGCACAAAGTACAAGAGTTTACAGTATTTTTGATATATTTCACTTAGAAATTATGTGTGTCTAGGGCTATATTGTATTAGAAATAATGTGTTTTGTATCATGTTTGTAGAAATTAAGCTTGGAATGCAATTGATGGAGATGATAATTGAAATTATGCAAAAGAAGACACTTATAGAGTGATCCAAGAATCGTCGTTGGGAAGGTGTAGATGGAGTATCAGGGAATTCTTATCAAGTATGGAACTACGAATCAACTAACAGACTGTAGGTTGACCCACAGTCCTTCCTGCACATCCACCGATAGGTTCAGAGATTTGAAGTTCCAGTACCTGATGAAAAATCCTAAGTATGGATCCACGGAAGGGGACCTATGGACCGTAACTCTTTCTCTATGGTTTGAGATTATTACTCAAAAACTTATCTCTTAGAAGGGATGAAACTCAAAACTACTGATGAAAACTCATATGGAAATTGGTGTTTCCTCTCATCTCAAATGTGAAAACATTTACTCTTTGGGAATACATAGTCCTCATATAACATTTTAAGGAAAATGAACTTGATTCTACTCTTTCTCAATCTCAATGCATAAGTCCTAAAACAAGTTTAAAAGATTTGCAAAAGACTTCTTAAAAGGACTCAAAGAACTTTCAAGACTTGACTTTCAAATCTATCTTGCATTTGATCTCTAAATTAAAGGTTGTGATTTGTGATAGGAAAGATCTCGTGATGTTTCGGAGTGTGTTTAGATAGTTAAACATGAGAAACAATCAAGAAATAACTATATGAAAGAAAGTCCGCGACGTGAAGATGCATTTTAATATTTGGTTGTGAAATAATTTTTGAGGTAGAGAGATAACCTCTCCAAGATGCAGAGAGAAAATTTCCATTTCTTAGGAACAGGTCTGTGACGCGGACTTGGAACCCAGTTTCTACTTGACTTTTTCTTTCTTCATTTTCTAACCCTAATTCACCTAAATTCGATTATTTTTCTCAATTTCTCTTTGGATTCAGATACCCAGTGCAGACACACAAATTTTATTGGATTTAATTCAAACAAAATTTGGATTAAATCCATGTTTATTTGGATTAAATGATTAATTTGGGCTTCACAAATAAATAAGTCCATTTATATTAAATTCAAGTCCAAGGTACATTTCACCTTGAAGCCCAAACTCATGCCACGTGTCATAGTGCCTAGACATCTAAGACCAACAAGGTGACGCCACGTGTCCTAATGAGGTTGTAGTCCCAGTCAAATGCAAGAACGAATCACAATGCGCCAAGTGTCAAAATGACATCCTTTGGCCAATCAAAACCAACCTTGTCCACCCCTTACAAATATAAATAGGGGATGGACATGACATTCAAGAGAGGGATTAAACACTTCAACAAACATTTTGTAATTGGAGAAAGTTACAACATCAATTATATAGCTCTTTGAAGGAGTGATCAACAGAGTTTTTCCCGACGTTATCGGAAATCAAATACATCTCAACGAGGTCTACATAAGTTACAACATCAACTACATAGCTCTTTAAAGGATTGATCAACGGAGTTCTTCCCAGAGATCGACTTGCAACGACGAAGTGCTTCCCGACGTTCTTAGAGATCATATACATCTTAAGGAGGTCTACATAATCCTATATTCGAGAAATATGCTACTGAAGTCCCTCGAATCACGGAGAAACTTAGGAGAGAAGAATCAAGAGAACAACAGAATTGTACTCACAAGATTCATTAATAAAATCACATTTTTCTTTTACTTATTTTGCTTGCAGTTAATTTTACGCGCTTACGAAAATTTGTTGCGAACAAATTTAACACACTAAGTGGGACCAATTCTGTTCTTCATCTCTTCCTCCTACAAATAAAACAACAAGTTCAACTCTGCAATGGCCTTCAAGAAGATCAATGATGTTTCATGCAAGTACTCTACTATTGCCACATTTATTGATTTTATTGATGTTGATCCAATCACTAGACACAAACGATTTCAAGACAAGTGCCTTGAATGGTTCTGAATATTTCACCTCCTTGGAGATGCCAAGAAAGAGAAAGAATCCAATGACACTCAAAACTGCAATACCTGGGGGCAACATTGCATCAAAGTTGTTTGATGAACTTTCTTACTCTGGCTTCAACTTTGGTGAATCTAAAAGTTCAACAGATTCTTCAATTTCAACAAAGGCTAAATTTTTTATGGTTGACGCAACTGAAATGGACGAGAAGTTCGCTATGATGGAGCAAACCATTGAAACCTTGAAGAAGTCTATTGATGACAAAAATCTTCAAATTACGCAACTTATGAGCAAGATAAATCTCTACAACTCTAGAGAGTCACATCACAATCTAAAAACCCAAGAAAAAGTTGATATTGATTCTCTCAGCAAGTAAGTTGACTCTCAAAGCGCAAAACAGTCTACTTCAGTTGCCATTCTAACAGTTCAACAACTACAAGATATGATCAAAATCACAATTAAAGCTCAATATGGTGGTCCGTCACAAAGTTCCTTAGGATATTCAAAGCCGTGTTCTAAGCAAATCGAGGGTTTACTAATGCCAATTGGATATCAACCACCAAAATTGCAGAAATTCGAGAGAAGGGGAAATCCAAGGCAACATATTGCCCATTTCGTAGTTACTTGTAGCAGTGCCGGTACACATGATGATATTCTTGTCAAGAAGTTTTTCCGTTCTTTAAAAGAAAATGCATTTGATTGGTATATGGACTTGGAGCCTGAATCAATTGATAATTGGGGACAATTAGAAAATCAATTTCTCAATCGTTTCTACAGTACCCGCCGTACAGTGAGCATGATGGAATTGACAAACACAAAACAAGGTAAGGATGAACTCGTTGTGGACTATATCAATCGTTGGCGAATGCTGAGCTTAGATTGCAAGGATCAACTTTTTGAAATCTCTGCAGTCAAAATTTGTATACAAGGAATGCATTAGGGCCTTGTATATATCCTTCAAGGGATTAAGCCTCGAACTTTTGAAGAATTAGCTACACGCGCTCATGACATGGAGTTGAACATTGAAAGCCATGGAAAGACATCACATGTCTTTGATTCAAAAAAAGAAGACATACAATTCAAAAGAGTCGTTAGACTACACAACTAATGAGTCCATGGCGTAACCACAACTTCTATGAAAGCCTCCGGGAGACAAAACTTCAAAGAGGTTGTAGCACATCAGCAGATGCGGGAAGTGAAAAATCAATCTACTTTGAAGGAGTTACAAGCAAAAAGTATCTCTTTACGAACTCTGACGTTTCTACGATTCTTGACGAGCTGCTAACCAAGAAAGTCATTGCACTCCCAGATTCAATGCGACCCGAAGAATCCAATAAAGTCGATGATCCTATGTATTGTAAATTTCACCACATCATCGTTCATCACACCATAAAATGCTTCACTTTAAAGGAAAAGATCATGGCATTGTACGAGAGGGAAAGATCATCATTGACGATGGTGAGATAGCTGAGATAAACCATGCTAGTGTCAAACTAGATTATGATTCAATTTCAGAAGTTCTACATCCTGTGGCATCGCTAGAAATTGAAGAAGATGTCATCATACTGCAGTTTGGGAGCTTTGAACCAGTTGAAGTTTCCGTCATGAAGAAAACAACAAACACATCCAAGGTAGATGCCTTTTTCAATGAAGAGGGTGATGACACTTGGACTTTGGTCGCTCGCAAAAGGCAGAATCATCAAGGTACTTCTAAACTCCGACATTCAAAAGTTGACACAAAATCAATTATGAATCAACTTTGGCAATGCGAAAGCATGAAATCTAACTCCAAAATGAAGTACATTAATGATTCATCACAGAAGGTTAGAAGACCAGTTACATTGATGGAATTCTTCTCTGAAATGCTCCTCGGTGTACGAGCCTAAACTGCAAGTTACAATGCTCTTTAAGGTATGAGCATAAACTGCATGTTTCTCCTGGTCTGCAAGAGTATAAACTGTGTACGACCTAAAAAAAACTCATCATCTTGAACTACGATATGACTTGATCCTTTTCACCGAGGTATGTAGGCGCTTGGAGTAATCACTCTAAGTTCAGTCAAATGAGTAAAAAAATAAAAATTGGTGGCATTGCGGGATCATCACACTAGCTCTTTAAAATTATATAGCTAGCATATGAGTTCAAATGTGTCACAGATGAGCAAAAGAGAAGAGTTGAGCAAGACATCTTAGCTGACTTCAAAGGCGCATTTATAAAAATTCACAAAGGTTTTGACCATTATTTTCACATATATTGCAATTCTTGGAGTCTGCTTCGCATAGTAAAAATCGGCTTGTGATTCAGAGGTTTCTATGCCAAGTTATGGAGTTTCTACCAAGACCGCTCAAAGCTGCGAAATAGACCATCAGATTTGAAAATTAAACTCAGCAGACATATTTGTAAAAATCCGTACAGGTTTTGGCCGTGATTTTTACACATAGTGCAATTCTTTGAGTTGCTTTCCATCGGAAAAAGAAAATCGCAATTTCAATACTCTTACTTTGAGTTGTGAATTTTATACTACAGACGCGCCAAGCTGAAAGTCGAGAAGGATAAAATTGTGAGCTGATTTCGAGGTGACAAGTTGATTCCACCAATGCTGCAAGAAAGGTGAATTCTGTAAGTGGTGTCCCGCCAAGTCTCAATGAAAAGCTAAAGAAGTCGATTTTCTCAACCAACTCTGCGATGAAAGTTTAAGTTGAAACACTAAATGATTGTTTGCCAAATCCTCGTTTGAAAAGGTAGATGCCGCGCTAAATTGTAATATGCAAAAACTGCAATCATAACTGTAGGTAAATCATGTGTTCCTTTGCAATTACGAATGTTATTTACATCTTCTTGATAAGATGTCGAGATTGGTGGCGCTCCTTTGGAAAGCTGAAACAAAAAAGGAACAAAAAATGAAGCCATCGGTGCCAATTGCACGAAGTTTTCAATTTTTCTTGGTTGATATACATCTGATAACACATGTAGCAAGTGCATGACCCTTCGATATGACATGACAAACATGATTAGCAACACAAAAATCTTGTTCGACATAGCGGTGCCAATAGCACAATGTTTTGAATTACAGTCAAATTGGATCTTAAAAATCAATCTCCCCTATTTAAGATACATGTCTATGCAAAATAAAGATGCAAAACCACAACCATTACCTGCAAGAAAGAGAAACAAGAAAAATCCAAAAGACGCAAATCCATGAGGGGAACTTCCAGATTTGATGACCAACTTCAAAATTTGATTCCCGTCGATCCGAAAGGAGTTTAACGATGATTTTTGGATATGTTGTATAACCAAAAGTCTAGTTTCATCAAAATCAAGTGTCTCATCATTTGAATGCTCCTACACCAAGAAACTGATGCTTTGGCGAGATTGCGCATACCCGTGAGAAGAACGTCCAGATTTGGGGTCCAACTTCAGAAATCGATTTCCGTCGATCCGAAAGGTTTCTAACTGTGATTTTTGGATATGTTGTAATACTTGAAGTCTACTTTCTCCAAAATCAATCCGATCATCGTTTGAATTTTCATACACCAAGAAAATGGTGTTTTGGCGACATCGCGCATAGGCCTGAGTAGAACGTCCAGATTTAGGGTCCAACTTCAAAAATTGATTCCCATAGATCCAAAAGGTTTCTAACTGTGATTTTTGGATATGTCATAGTAATCAAAGTCTCCTTTATCTACAATCAAGAGGCTCATCGTTTGAATATTCCTACACCAACTGATGTTTTGGCGAGATCGCGCATAGCCGTGAGAAGAACGTCCAGTTTAGGGTCCAACTTCAAAAATTAATTCCCGTCGATCCAAAAGGTTTCTAACTGTTTTTTTTTGGATATGTCATAGTACTCAAAGTATAGTTTTTCTTAAATCAAGCCTCTCATCGTTTGAATGTTCCTACACCAAGAAACTGATGTTTAGCGAGATCGCGCATAGATGTGAGAAGAACTGACAGATTTGAGATCCGACTTCAAAAATAGATTTTCGACTATCTGGAAGGTTTTTAGGGCTGATTTTTGGATAGACTGCCGTACTACGAAACTTTGTTTCTTCCAAACAAAGCCGCTCGTCATTTGGACATTTCTACACTAAGAAAACAAAATTTTGTTGGGACTGCACGAGATTGAGAAAAGAAGACACCAAATTTGGAGTTCCACATTGATTTGGTTAGAAGAATTATCTTTTCAATGATTATTTGATTAATCCTTTGTACGTGGGAGATTCTTATATAGAAGTTCCTTTGAATAATTGTCATTTCTTGTACAAGGAAATTTTTGGTAAAATTGGAAGAATCAAATCATATCAATTCCTACCATCTAAATGGAAGTTGCTAGCACTCAAAAGGAAAGCAATAAGTCTTGCGATGTCAAGAATGATTCTTACAAAATCAACCAAAAGAAAGTCAATATTTCTTTTATTTGAGTCAAGATCCAATCAATCTTTTTGTTCTTCTCACACCTTGCAAGGAAGATCACACAATGTTACTACTCACTAGACCTATCTATTTGAAATCAATATAGAGGGTCCACGTGATTTTCAAGCAAGAATGTTTAAACAATTTTTTTTTGAGATCACTACAAACAAATCATTTGTAGTGACCTAGTCAGAATGCGATGACAAGAAACAAATACTATTGAAGTCTCATCAATGCCTTCATAAAGACTTCAACTTTCGTCGTCAAAATCTACAAGCCTACTCGTTGACACGTCTAAAAAAATACACATACATGAATACTTCAAGTCTTGTCACCAAGTGTTGGCATACCTACATTTCATCAAGGCTTGAAGTAGGGTGCATTTGTAAACACACAAATTTTATTAGATTTAATTCATAAAAAATCTGGATTAAATCCATGTTTATTTAGGTTGAATGATTAATTTGGGCTTTACAAATAAATAATCTATTTTTATTAAATTCAAGTCCAAGGTACATTTCACCTTGAATCCCAAACTCATGCCACGTGTCATAGTGACTAGACATCAAAGACCAACAAGGTGACACCATGTGTCCAAATGAGGTGGTAGTCCCAGTCAAATGCAAGAACGAATCACAATGCGCCAAGTGTCAAAATGACATCCTTTGGCCAATCACAACCAACCTTGTCCACCCCTTACAACTATAAATAGGGTATGGACATGACATTCAAGAGAGGGAAGAAACACTTCAACACGCATTCTGCAATTGGAGAAAGTTAAGACATCAACTACATAACTCTTCGAAGAAGAGATCAACAGAGTTCTTCCCGACGTTCTCGGAGATCAAGTACATCTCAAGGAGTTCTACATAAGTTACAACATCAACTACATAGCTCTTCAAAGGATTGATCAACGGAGTTCTTCCTAGAGATCGACTTGCAACAACGAAGTGGTTCCCGACATTCTCAGAGATCATATACATCTCAAGGAGGTCTACATCAGCCTACATTCGAGAAATACGCTACTGAAGGTCCTCGAATCACGAAGAAACTTAGGAGAGAAGAATCAAGAGAATAACAAAATTATACTCACAAGATTCATTAATAAAATCACATTTTTCTGTTATTTATTTTGCTTGCAGTTAATTTTCTCCGCTTACGAAAATTTGTTGCGAGCACCCAGCCTATGAACACAAGAATATACTACTAAATGACTCTAAAATCCACACGATTTCACAAAGAACTCAACGATCCCATCAAATCTCATTTACGAAAGCTAATTTCAAGAATACAATTAAAGATCATCAAACTTTCAACTTTCTAGAACGAATTGTTAGGACCGAAAATAAGTAGGTGTAAATGCGGAAGCTAGCAAAGCAAACCTCGAAAGATCACGAATAAGAAGACAACGAGAAATATATCAAAAGACACAAAGATTTAACGTGGTTCGTTCAATCGACCTAAGTCCACAAAGGAGATGAGCAATCCACTATAAATATGAGAGTACAAAATACAGAGGGAAACAACCTCAACCAGAATACATGGGAGGTTCACACAAGTGATAACGTATCAAACTTGTGACCCACAATTTCTCCCCCTAACCAAAAACTCTCAAAGCCTTTAAAGCTACATTGTGAATGTTGATTAAGTTAGAAGGAACATGATTCTATTTATAGAGTCCTAAACCTTTTCCTACAAGAAAATGATTAGTCAATCCAAAACCTTTTCCTAAAAGAAAAACCTATTTATGGTAAGAAATTTAGGGCAAATAAAACCTAACAAATCTCCCCCTTGGCCTGAATTTCTGACAAAATAAATTTGTCCACCTTCTTTACTTAATCTTCAACAACTTGCTTCTCCTCTCCATAATCTCCTTTGCAAAATTTATGTCTCAACACAGAGAACATCTCTGAAACAATTTCTCCAACAAAATCTTCATTACTGTCAAAAAAGGTTGCGGCTAGAACTAAACCTGTCAAGATGAACACCTCCTTCTAACCTGGTTCAATCATCGATTATCGAACCACTAAACCTAACTCCATCATTGAATCTGACTCTGATACCACTTGTTGGGAACGAAAATAAGCAGGTGTAAATGTGGAAGCTAGAAAAGCAAACCTCGAAAGATCACGAATAAGAAGACAACAAGAAATATATCAAAAGACACAAAGATTTAACGTGGTTCGGTCAATTGACCTACGTCCACAAAGGAGATGAGCAATCCACTATAAATATGAGAGTACAAAATACAGAGGGAAACAACCTCAACCAAATTCACTCAGAATACATGGGAGGTTCACACAAGTGATAACGTATCAAACTTGTGACCCACAATTTCTCCCCCTAACCAAAAACTCTCAAAGCCTTTAAGGCTATATTGTGAATGCTGATTAAGTTAGAAGGAGCATGATTCTATTTATAGAGTCCTAAACCTTTTCCTACAAGAAAAGGGTTAGTCAATCCAAAACCTTTTCCTAAAAGAAAAACCTATTTATGGTAAGAAATTTAGGGCAAATAAAACCTAACACGAATTTCGTTGAACTAAACATGATTGGCGCGTAAGTGAATAAAATCAACGCTATGAAAGTCTCACATACCTCTTTAGGGATCATCCCCTTGCGAACCAACTTCAATTCCGCAAGAAATCTCTAAGAACACCTTGACTTTTCTCCTCTTTTCTCTTGTCTAAAAACCCTAGCGTAATTCTTAATTGCGTAAATTGAACTAACTCAATTTAGACCCTAAATAACTTACTATAAACAAAACAATATAATTGGATAATAAAAAGACCAAAATGCCCCTCTAAAATCTTGTTGACTTTCATTATTCAGATAGATACATCTCCCTCATATGAACTCAAAAATTAGATAACTTGGCGGCTTTGGAAAGACAATTCAAAGATCTTTCATTTTATATATGTATCTCATTTAACTCATCTTGTACCAGGAGTTATGGTTATTTGAAGTTTACCCAAAACTCATACTTAACATACTTGCCAAGTTTCATATTTTTCTTTCCAAAAAAGATTCATTCTTATTGCATCTCTTTCAAATAGCGGGGTTTTACAAATATGGTATGATCAATGGAAGAAGAACAAGTTAGATGGAGCAACACTTTTGAGTTGGGTTGTGTTGGAAAATACTTTCTTAGGGTGCTTCATTCCTCGAGATCTAAGAGAAGCAAAGGTCAGAGAGTTTCTTAATATGAAGCAGGAGTCTATGAGTGTGCAAGAGTACAACCTCAAGAAGACTTTAAGTAGATTCATAAGTTAAAGTTGTGTTTTATTCTACAACAAGCTATAAGGCATCTCCGAAAATGTAGGTAAGACATTATATTATCATGAGACTCATAATGACTTTTATTGTGAAGCTTAAATGATTTTACTTCATGTTCATGCTTAATATTAGTTGAGTTAGAGTTATTTTTAGTCTTTTAGTTCAGTTATTTGTTTTTTCAGCTTTATTACATATTTTACATTTCATGTATTGACGTCATTCAACGTTGAAATCTTTTATGATGTAGAACCAGTATTCAGGATCATCAATAGCCGTTTTGTTGAGATCATACAATTCATTCGCTAACTTTTGGTGAGGCCTCCTTGCTCCCTGCAAGACTTCAATTTTATTGCTTTAGTGGTAATATTTTGTGGTTGTCATGAGTCTTGTTCCAACTCTCATCTTTATACAATAAATGCTTCATAAATAAACAAAGGTAGTTTCATTCAATTTTCGTTTAGATGTTTTACTTAAACTTTATCGTTTTATCACGATCCAAGACTCTAGGCGTAACATGACGTACAAAATCTCGAGAGATCCTATTCAAGTCACTTAGAATACATCATATAAGATAGTAAAAATAAAGATGTTAAAAGATAACATTTTCATATATCAAGAGTTTGACAAAGCGGAAGTCTAATATAAGTCTCAATAGGCAATCTTGTACATAATAAGGAAAGTGATTGAGACGTAACTCATATATCACATTCAAAGTCAGAAAACTAGAAATGACATTAAACTATAAAAGCATCTCGGTCCTCATATCATGAAGAATTACCAATCTTGGAAGCCAATGAAACCAACTAGCACCGAGTATGGAAAATAAGAGTGTCAGACCCTACATTAGTGAAATAATGTAGGCACAAGTATGCGTTAGTACATGAAATGTACTAAATATGAGACAATATTCATAAAATAGGCATGATAACATAAATGGCTTAAGACATGATCAATATTTGAATATTTTAAAAGCTTAAAGAAGAATAGACATGTAAATCATGAAATATAGTCAAATACATTAACATAAATTAAAGGACATCTGAAATTTTTTGAAGAAACATAGTCATTTTGTGGGTTTTAGCTTTAACAAATAATAAGATCATGAGGGCTATATCATGGAATTCAGTATATTCCTCATACCGAAAAAGGAGAATCTACTTATAAAGGTAGAAACTGTACATATCATCTTTTGCTAAAGTGAATCCACTAGCTAGGTCATTTAAGACGTTTCTACAGAGGCACATAGTTTGAGACTAAAGGTTGCTACCAGAGACTAACGTAATTGAGCGTCGACCTCAAAGCACTCTCGGTGCTACGACTAAATCTCAATGGAATAGATACAAGTCAAATATCATTATAACAAAGAAAGATCAATGATAAATACCAATCCACGCTTTTAAAATTAAAACATAGAATAGCTCTATAAGCATAATTCGACATAGACGAGTTTATTTTATCAACGTAAATTCATAAGTGATAAATACCTTTCACAATCATAATCATAGTAGTATGTGAGAAAACCTTTGACAATAAGAGTGATACTTTACTTTCAAAGTATCCCCAAATCATTCACAATAACTTCATAAAAACACCAAATCTTCATAAATTCATAATCCATAGGTTCATAAGTTCACCATAGGTTCATAGTGGAAAATCATAATTTAAGCTTGGGCCAACATAATTTCTACTAAATATCATGTGTTAATATTAGATCATGCTTTATAAGACTTAATTAACAATAATAAATCACAATTGAATGAAACTCATAAAGATTGAATTGAAAACCTAATTTAAATAATTGAATTTGAGATTTAAAAATTAGAAACTCTGGGATAATGGGTCCCTAGGTGAATATTGTACCTAGTCAGTTGAAGCTAAAAAATAATGGAGGATTGATGAAATTGAATTAATCCTAACTTCTTCTCCTTCCTTAGCCTTGAGAGACTCTGGGGAGGATGTATTTAGTTAGGTTTTGAAAAGTTAGGAGAATAAGTTGAAGTGGGTAGTTTTAGGACCTAAAATTTTTGTATAGGTTTTAGGATGAAGGTCAAAACGAGTTAGTTTTGATTTAAAACAATTTGAAAAAAACTCAAAACAACTTAGAATAATTACCGTAGACCATCTACAATTTGGACTTACGGTCCATAGATCTACGGTTTGGACTTCCTACATACCATAATGGTCATCCATAGAAAAGTTCAGAAACCTTTTATTTAGACCAGCTTTTGATGGACTTGTCTACGACTCATAGGTCTTCCTACAGTCCACAGACACCAACCATACAAACCAACTTAACGTAAAAAATATGTCTAAGTCTGGGACCTGCCTGCGAGAGCTAATACCTACGACTCATACAAAGAACGATGGGTCTTCCTGGTGAAGCGTAAAAGGGGGTACAGAGACTTGATTTAGAAAATTATTTTCCCTCTTCCTATGGTTTTAATCTGCGGCTCCTAGAATATTCTACTATTTGTAGATGGGGCCCATAGACCCAACCTGCAACCTAAGAAACTTTTTGTTTCTTTCTTTTACAAAATTTGAGATGTTACACTTTTATAATTACTATTTTTCGGATTACATTTGAGATTTACCTTAATTCTTTAAATTGCTCATCAATTTAAGCTTCTGGGTCTATATTTTAGTCTTCTGTTAAGTAGTCAATCGGATCAAGAATTCGCTTAAGGAAAAAAAATAATCTTTGAGTGTCTGCCATATAAAAGGTGTAGGCTCGGGGCAAGCTTGACAAAAACTTATGATTATTATGTAGTGGTGCTCTTTTCTAAGAATGAAAAATACTCTAACGTATCAAACTTATAAAATAAAAGTACATTATCATTAAAGAGATTATTAAAAAAAATAAACGATCTCATAATTGTTTGATCTATTAGTGAATGTATGCAATCAAAGACATTTAAAAAATATACATATAAAGAGTCTCAGTTTTACTTATGAATATGTGCTTATGATATTTTGATACCATGAGCTCAATTTTGATTTCTGATAAAAAATTAATGGACTCCTATTTCTTATAAGTGTGTACACATTATTGTTTTGAGATCCTATATGATAAGTTTCAATGAGATATTATCGTGAATCATAATGTTAAATATGTCATAATATACAAAATCTTGTATACAATAAGTTCCAATTGATGGAAGGAGTATAAAGCGCAATATATATATACATATATATATATATATATATATATATACATATATATATATATATATATATA
>NC_028637.1:5208243-5237248 GCF_001406875.1 Solanum pennellii | reverse complement strand
TGGGAAACTTACATAAATATACTATATTAAAAAAATATTTACCATTTATAGCAATAATATTTTTATTTCACTTGATCACTTTTAATTCATTTATAATACAAGTTTAATACATATTACAAAAAATAATTTATTATTCATATATAATACAAATTTTATTGATGAATAATACATTTATCACACATTTTAATACACTTATAATACAATGTGACAATTTTTTACCAAACAAACATGATATATTTCAAAAAAACAATTATAATTCATATATATTGCATACATAATTCACTTTTAATACATATTACAGATTTAACAAAACATTGCTATAAATGGTAATAAACAAAAAGTATCGCTAAAATCAGTAATTATTTTTTAAAATGTATTAATTTATGTAATTTTTCCTTATACAATTGCAGCGAAATAAGCCAGCGAATTATACAATTTAGGCCAGCGAATTATACAATTCTATATGTATAGTGAATTATACAGTTTTATGTTTGCTATGGAGCGTAATTATGCAAACTTTGCTATAGCATACAAGTATGAATTTTTTGTTTGCTATATGTGAAAGTTGCCCTATATAAAATCATTAACGCATTAATGACCCGTCATATTATAATATTAAGATAGATATTATATAAAAGACTTTTTTAATATGCAATTAATGCATATGTTATTAAGAGAATGTTAGACCTTTTTATTATTATATGTGCAACCAAATTATTGTAAAGCTCATAGTTGATATTTAATGAAGAATAAATTTCATCCGTCAGATCTTTACTTAATCAAGCATAAAGTCATCAAAATTTCTATATTGATGTAGAAGAAGAGATTTGGAGTTTGACGTAAATGATTGGATTTATTCAAAGGTTTGACCTATAAATGGTGTTATGAAGTTTAGTAAGAAAGAGAAGTCCAGTCTTTGATATATTATCCCTTACCGGATAGATTGGTAATGTGGCTTATGATTTAGAGCTACCATCAGCGTTAGTGGTTGTCCATTCGATATTTCATATATAGCTGTTTTAGAAGTGCTTGAGTGATCCTTCACTCATTGAGCCTACATAGAGTATTAGTGTGAAAGACCGTATATCCTATGAAGAAATTTCAGTTCAAATCCTTGATTATCAGATTCGCAAGTTGAAAACCAAAGAAAATGCATTAGTCAAAGTTCTATGAAGTATTCCGTTTGTGGAAGAGGCTACATAGGAAGTTCAAGAGTATATGAAAGCTATATCCCATGTCTCTTTTCCTCCAATTCAATTTCACTTGAAGTTATTACTCTCTCTAAGTACTCATTCAAAATCATGCATTTAAGTCATTCTGATGCTTTTTGTATGTATGCATATTCATGCACTCAGTTTTTACTTCGAGAGAGTATGAAATTCGTCATTTCCTCAATTTTAAGAATTTTGCATGTTATTGTGTATTATTGCGATTGAATTGGATTGATTAGATCTTTATCTACCCACATATTATATCTAGTGGGATCTCATCGAGAATGAGTGTTTTCAAGGGGAAGATATTGTAACACCCTAGAAATTCATAGCTTAGTTAAACTTAGGAAAATTTTTAGAAAGTTGTTGAAATACTGGTTCCCCACGGGTCCATATACGAACCATAGAGGATCCTACGGACCAAAGAGACTAGTCGTAGGTTGAATCCTAAAAATTGGAAAATTTCAACTCCCAGATGTGTTCCGACGGAACAATAAGACGGTCTGTAGGAAGTGCTATCATCACACTTCTATTGTGAAGCTTAAATGATTTTACTCCATGATCATGCTTTACTTCAATTGAGTTATTTTCAGTCTTTTAGTTCAGCTATTTGTTTTCTTCAATTTATTACATACCATGCATTTCATATAATAATTTCATTCGACAATGAATCTTTTTATGATTCAGATAAAAATATTCACGATGATTAACATGTGTTTCATTGATATCAGACCATCTAATCATTGGCTTTTGATGAGACCTCCTTACTTTCAATTATTTTGAGGTTGTCATGGGTCATGTACCGACATCCATCTTTAAACAATAGATGCTTCGTGGATAGACATAGATAAAGTCATGTAGTTTTCGTTTAGATGTTTTGCTAAAATTTTAACTTCTTATATTCAATATTTTCATAGGGCATTTGACCTTATATTTTTTAAATCGCTCGTCAGTTTAAGCCTCTATGTATATATAAATCTCCCCCTAAGTAGTTAGTCAGATCAAGAGTTCGCTAAAGGACCGACAATGCTCTTCAAGTGTCGATCACGTACAAAATGTAGACTTGAGCTTGAAAGAAACTTATGATGATTATTATGTAATAGTGCTCTTCACCAAGAATGAAAAATACTCTTTAAGTATCAAAACTTATAAAATAAAATTCTTTATTATTAAAGAAAAGATTCCAAAATAAATGGTTAAGACTAAAATGATGTCATGATTGTTAGTTTTATTAGTGAATGTTGCAACCAAGGACATTTAAGAATATATTCATATAATGAGTCTTGATTTTTCTTACGACTGATGTGCTTATCATGTTTTGACACCATGAACTCAATTATGATTCCTAATAAATATTAATGAATTTTTTATTTCTTATAAGTGTGTACACATTATTGTTTTGAGATATTATATGACAAGTTTTAATGAGATACTATTGTGAACTATATGATGTTCAATATGCCATAGCTTACGAAATTCAATACAGGATAAGTTGTTATTGATGGAGGGAGTATATAGCGTAAAAATATGTATAATATCCGTAATTCACATTAATGATCTGACATATTATGATATTATGATAGATAATATAGAATAGACTTTTTTTATGTGCAATTAATAAATATATCATTAAAGAATGAATGACTTTTTTATTATTATATGTGCATCCTAACTAATGTAAAACCTATAGTTGATATTTATTGGAAAACAAATCTCATTCGTTAGATCTGAACTTCATCGATGTGCTAGATTAAATTTCAAATTCTATAAATTGTTTTTTTTTCATTCATTAGGGTTTTCATATATTCTTAGAATTCGATCAATGACGGCCATGGTAAGCTAGAGAAAGGAGGCAGAGATGGATTTCAATTAGAGTTCCCACTTCATATCAAGAATTCCATATAAGGTACGATGATCTATAATGCTTCTATGTGGGAAAAACTATTTTCTAGTCTTTTACAAGAAAAAGTATAGTTTTTCTGTTTTTTGCTATAGATCTATATACTTTTATGCATAAGAAATCCTCTATTTATACGTAAAAGATTTTAGAAGGTCAACTTTTTCTGATTAAATTGTTAGAGGTCAAAATATTTTTATTTTCTCTTGAAGGAGTGACATGATTTTCTTAATTTTTACAAAAAGAAAATTGTAGTTATGTGTCTCTTTTTACTGAAGATCTTTATATTTACATATAAAAAGCTTTATCTTTTGCACGACATATTTGAAAATGTCATTTATTTAAATTGTAAGAGGGAAAGAGATTTCATTTTCTCTAAGAGAGAAATGATTTTCTAGCTTTTAAACTATTTTTTAAAAAAAGTTTTGTCATGTTTTACATTGTAAGGGCATACAATTGTTATAATTCTATGTAATTTTCTTAAGATGATGTCATTTTTTAAGAAGAAATAATCAAGCAGTAGTAAAAAGCTCAAAACCATCTTTAAAAAGGTGATTTCTTCTCTTAAGAGAAAATGATTTTCTAGCCCTTTACCTAATTTTTATTTTAAGTTTTGTGTCATGTTTATATTTTTGTAAGGGCATACAATTGCTTGAACAAAAAAAGTAAAAAAGTTATAATTCTATGTGATTTTCTTAAGAGGGTGCCATTTTAAAAAATAAATAGTCAAGCAGTGTCAAAAGTTCAAGATCATCTTTATGAAGGTGATTTCTTCTCTTAGAGAAAAATGATTTTCTAGCTTCTAAACCAATTTTTTAAAAAGTTTTGTGTCATGTTTACATTTGTAAGGGTATATAATTGTTTAGACAGTTATAATTCTATGTGACTTTTCTCAAGAGGGTGTCATTTTTTTAAAATTAAATAGTCAAGCAGTAGTCAAAAGTTCAAGATCATATTTATGACGGTGATTTCTTCTCTTAGAGAGAAGCGATTTTCTAGCCTTTGACCCATTCTTTTTTAAAAAGTTTTATGTCATGTTTACATTTGCAAAGGAATACAATTGTTTAGACGAAAAAAATAAAGTTATAATTCTATGTGATTTTCTTAAGAGGATGTCATTTTTTAACAAGAGAAATTGTCAAGCAATAGTTAAAAGTATAAGATCATCTTTATAAAGCTGATTTTTTCTCTTAGAGAGAAATGATTTTCTAGCCTTTTACCCAATTTTTTTTAAATGTTTTAAGTCATGATTACATTATAAGGGCATACAATTGTTTAGGGAAAAAAGTAAAAGCTATAATTCTATGTGATTTTTTTAATAGGATGTCAATTTTATTTTTTTTAAAAACAAATAGTCAAGCAGAAGTCAAAAGTCCAAGACCATCTTTATGAAATTGATTTCTCCAAATAGTCCTTATGCTTTATGACTCAACTAAAATCAATATTTTCAATAAATATTTATGTTTGTATGCCTATGAAAAATCACTAAAATTTCAATTGATATTGAATTACAACTTATAATTTCAAAAGTAAGTAATTGGTCAGAACCTTAAAAGATTAAATATAAATTATGAATTCGTCATTTTGTATAGAGATTTATGCCCTCTTCCACATAACATCTACAATGCCTTATTTTGCGCTTCTACTTTTTAAAACTAAGTTCAAATAAGGATGAATTTGACTACTAATCATTTATCGAAGAGTATATGGGTTAAACTGTACAAATATAGATATATATTTAAACATGTAATATAATGTGATTTACTAACCATCTTTTTGATATTACAATTTTGTTCTCAATAGGTAAGATTTTAAATTGTTTAGCCCAAATCCTTGTTTTCCCTAGTCCTTGTCTTCTATCGAGGTCATAGAACGTTTGAATCTAAATGTATATCAAAGTATTAGAATATGTATTAAGATCTAAATATTAAGTAATTGTTGAGATAATACCATCTAATCATTGGCTTTTGATGAGACGACTCCAGTGTTGTTGCTTTAGTAGTAGTATTTTGAGGTTGTCATGGGTCATATCCCGACATTCATCTCTAAACAATAGATGCTTCATGGAAAGACATAGATATAGTCATGCACTTTTCGTTTGGTTGTTTAGCTAAAACTTTAACTTCTTATATTGAATGTTTTCATAGGGCATTTGAGATTCACCTTTTTAAAAAAAATTATTCATCAGTTTAAGCGTCTATGACATATTAATCTCCCTCTAAGTAGTTAGTCAGATCAAGGGTTCACTTAAGTAAGGGCAATGCTCTTCAAGTGCCGACCACGTACAAGATGTAGACTCGAACGTGACAAAAACTTATGATGATTATTATGTAATAGTGCTCTTCTCCGAGAATGAAAAATACTCTTAAGTATCAAAGCTTATAATATAAAGTGCTTTATCATTAAAGAAAAGATCCAAAAATAAATGGCGACAACTAAAATGATGTCATGATTGTTAGATCTATTAGTGAATGTTTGCTACCAAAGACATTTAAAGAATAATACATATAATGAGTCTTGATTTTACTTACGACTGATGTGTTTATCATATTTTGACACCATGAACTCAATTATGATTTCTAATAAACATTGATGGATTCCTATTACTTATAAATGTGTACACATTATTTTTTTAAGATATTATATGATAAGTTTAAATGAGATATTATTCTGAATTATATGATGTTTAATATGTCATAGCTTACAAAATTTAGTATAGGATAAGTTGCTATTGATGGAAGGGAGTGTATAGCGCAAAATATGTATAATATTCATAACTCGCATTAATGATCTGGCATATTATGATATTATGATAGATATTATAGAATAGACTTTTTTATGTGCAATTAATGAATATATCATGAAAAGAATGTTAACTTTTTTATTATTATATGTGCGTCCTAATTAATGTAAAACCCATATTTGATATTTAGTGGAAAACAAATCACATCCGTTAGATATGTACTTCATCGACATGCTAAATTGTATTTCAAATTTTATAAATTCATTTTTCTTCATTCATTAGGGTTATTATATATTCTCTGCAGAATTCGATCAGTGACGGCCGTGGGAAGCTAAAGCCAGAAGGCATAGATGGATTTCAATTAGAGTTCCCACTTCGTGATGAAGAATTTCGTATAAGGTATGATGATCTATATCGCTTCAAAGTGGGAAAAATTATTTTATAGGCTTTTACAAAAAGAAAAAAGGTATAGTTTTTGTGTTTTTTACTATAGATCTATAGTGCTTTTATGCATAAGAAATCTTCGATCTATACATAAAAGATTTTAGAAGGTCAATTTTTTCTGATTAAATTTTTAGAGGGCAAAAGATTTTTATTTTCTCTTGAAGGGGTGACATGATTTTCTTAATTTTTACAAAAAGAAAATTTTAGTTATGTGGCCCTTTTTACCGGAGATCTTTATATTTACATATAAACAGGTTCATATTTTGCACAAAAATGTCATTTATATAAATTGTAAGAGGGCAAGAGATTTCATTTTCTCTTAGAGAAATTATTTCCTAGCTTTTGAACCAATTTTTTTTAAAAAGTTTTTTGTCATGTTTACATTTGTAAGGAGGGTATACAATTGTTTAGACAAAATAAGTAAAGTTATAATTCTATGGAATTTTCTTAAGATGATGTCATTTTTTTAAAAAAAAATAGTCAAAAGCTCAAAACCATCTTTATAAAGGTGATTTCTTCTCTTAAGAGAAAATGATTTTCTAGCCTTTTACCTAATTTTTATTTTAAGTTCTGTGTCATGCTTATAACATTTTTGTAAGGGCACACGGTTGTTTAGACAAAAAGTACAAAGTTATAATTCTATGTGTTTTCTTAAGAGAGTGCCATTTTTTAAAAAGAAATAGTCAAGCAGTAGTCAAAAGTTCAAGACCGTCTTTATAAAGGTGATTTCTTCTCATAGAGAAAAATGATTTTCTAGACATTAAACAATTTTTTAAAGGTTTATGTCATGTTTACATTTTGTAACAATTGTTTAGACCAAAAAAGTAAAGTTATAATTCTTTGTGATTTTTCTCAAGAGGATGTCATTTTTTAAAAAGAAATAGTCAAGCAGTAGTCAAAAGTTCAAGACCATATTTATGAAAATGTTTTATTCTCTTAGAGAGAAGCGATTTTCTAATTACCCATTTTTTAAAAAAAAATTGTGTCATGTTTACATTTGCAAGGGATCACAATTGTTTAGACGAAAAAAGCAAAGTTATAATTCTATGTGATTTTCTTAAGAGGATGTCATTTTTAAAAAAAGAAATAGTCAAGCAGTAATCAAAAGTTTAAGATCATATTTATAAAGCTGGTTTTTTTTCTTAGAGAGAAATGATTTGCTAGCCTTTTACCCAATTTTTATTTTTTAAGTTTGTGTCGTGATAACATTTATAAGGGCATACAATAGTTTAGACAAAAAAAGTAAATTTATATTTCTATATGATTTTCTTTAGAGGATGTCATTTTTTTAAGAAAAAAACAAACAAATAGTCAAGCAGTAATCAAAAGTCCAAGACCATCTTTATGAAATTGATTTCTACAAATAGTCCTTATGCTCTATGACTTATCTACAATGCCTTATTTTGCGCTTCTACTTTTTAAACCTAAGTCCAAATAAGGATGAATTTGACTACTAATCATTTATCGGGGAGTATATGGATTGAACTGTATAAATATAGATATATATTTAAACATATAATACAATGTGATTTACTAAGCATCTTTTTGATATTACAATTTTGTTCTCAATAGGTAAGATTTTAAATTGTTTAGCCCAAATCCTTGTTTTCCCTAGTCCTTGTCTTCTATCGAGGTCATAGAACGTTTGAATCTAAATGTATATCGAAGTATTAGAATATGTATTAAGATCTAAATATTAAGTAATTATTGAGATCATACCATCTAATCATTGGCTTTTGATGAGACGACTCCAGTGTTGTTGCTTTAGGAGTAGTATTTTGAGGTTGTCATGGGTCATGTCCCAACATTCATTTCTAAAGAATAGATGCTTCGTGGATAGACATAGATAAAGTCATGCACTTTTCGTTTGGTTGTTTTGCTAAAACTTTAACTTCTTTCATAGGGCATTTGAGATTCGCCTTATTTTTAAAAAAATAATTGCTCATCATTTTATGCATCTATGTATATATTAATATCCCTCTAAGTAGTTAATCAGACCAAGGGTTCGCTTAAAGACCAACAACGTTCTTCAAGTGCCGATCATGTACAAAGTGTAGACTCGGACGTGACAGAAACTTAAGATGTTTATTATGTATAGTGCTCTTCTCCAAGAATGAAAAATACTCTTAATTATCAAAACTTATAAAATAAAGTGCTTTATCATTAAAGAAAAGATCCAAAAATAAATGGTGACAACTAAAATGATGACATGATTGTTAGTTTTATTAGTAAATGTTTGCAACCAAAGACATTTAAAGAATATATACATACAATGAGTCTCGATTTGACGTACGATTGATATGATTATCATATTTTGAGACATGAGCTCAATTATGATTTCAAATAAACATTAATGGATTCCTATTTCTTATAAGTGTGTACACATTATTATTTTGAGATATTATATGATAAATTTTAATGAGATATTATTGTGAACTATATGATGTTTAATATGTCATACCTTATGAAATCTAGTATAAGATAAGTTGCTATTGATGGAAGGGAGTATATAGTGCAAAATATGTATAATATTCATAACTCACATTAATGATCTGGCATATTATGATATTATGATAGATATTATAGAATAGATTTTTTTATGCGCAATTAATGAATATATCATTAAAAGAATGTTAGACTTTTTTATTATATGTGCGTCCTAATTAGTGTAAAACCCATAGTTGATATTTATTGGAAAACAGATCTCATCCGTTAGATCTGTACTTCATCGACGTGCTAAATTGTATTTCAAATTTTATAAATTCATTTTTTTCATTCATTAGGGTTATCATATATTCTCTGCAGAATTTGATCAGTGACGGCCTTGGTAAGCTAGAGCAAGGAGGCAGAGATGGATTTCAATTAGAGTTTCCGGTTCATGATCAAGAATTTCATATAAGGTATGATGATCTATAACGCTTCTATGCCGGAAAAAATATTTTCTAGTCTTTTACAATAAAAAAGTATAGCTTTTGTGTTTTCTCTATAGATCTATAGTACATTTACGCATAAGAAATCTTCAATTTATACATTAAAGATTTTATAAGGTCAATTTTTTCTAATTAGATTGTTAGATGGCAAAAGATTTTTATATTCTCTTGAAGGAGTGACATGATTTTCTTAATTTTTACAAAAAGAAAATTGTAGTTATGTGTCTCTTTTTACTGGAGATCTTTATATTTACATATAAAAAGCTTCATTTTTTGCACATGACATACCTGAAAATGTCATTTATTTAAATTGTAAGAGGACAGGAGATTTCACTTTCTCTTATAGAGAAATGATTTTCTAGCTTTTAAACCACTTTTTTTAAAAAAAAAGTTTTTTGTAATGTTTACATTTGTAAGGGAATACAATTGTATAGACAAAAAAAAAAAGTAAAGTTATAATTCTATGTGATTTTCTTGAGATTATGTAATTTTTTAAAAAGAAATAGTCAAGCGGGAGTCAAAAGTTCAATCGTCTTTATGGAGGTGATTTCTTCTACTAAGACAGAAATGATTGTCTAGCCTTTTACCCAATTTTTATTTTAAGTTTTGTGTCATGTCACATTTTTGTAAGGGCGTACAATGGTTTAGACAAAAATTACAAAGGTATAATTCTATGTGATTTTCTTAAGAGGATGTCATTTTAAAAAAAATAGTCAAGCAGTAGTCAAAAGTTCAAGATCATCTTTATGAAGCTAATTTTTTCTCTTAGAGAGAAATAATTTTCTAGCCTTTTACACATTTTTTAAAAGATTTTGTGTCATGTTTACATTCGTAAGGGCATACAATTGTTTAGACCCAAAAAAGGTATAATTTTATGTGATTTTCTTAAGAGGATGTCATTCTTAAAAAATGAAATAGTCGAGCAGTAGTCAAAAACTTAAGACCATCTTTATAAAGCTGATTTTTTCTCTTAAAGAGAAATTATTTTCTAGCCTTTTACCTGAATTTTATTTTTTAAGCTTTGTGTCAATATTACAATAATTTAGACCAAAAAAAATAAAAGTTATAATTCTATGTGATTTTCTTAAGAAAATGTCAACCTTTTTAAAAAAAATATATGTAGTCAAGCAGTGATCAAAAGTTCAAGACCATCTTTATGAAATTGATTTCTACAAATAGTCCTTATGCTTTATGGCTCAACTAAAATCAATATTTTCAATAAATATTTATGTTTGTATGTGTGTGAATAATCACTAAAATTTCAACTGATATTGAATTACAACTTATAATTTTTAAAGTAAGCAATTGGTCAGAACCTTAAAAGATTAAATTTGTTAATCAAATTTAAATCATGAATTCATCATTTTGCATAGAGACTTACCCTCTTTCACATAACGTCTAAAATGTCTTGTTTTGTGCTTCCACTTTTTAAAACCAAGTCAAAATAAGAATGAAAATGAATTTGACTACTAATCATTTATCGGGGAGTATATGGATTAAACTGTATATATATATATATATATATATATATATATATATATTTAAAGATATAATATAATGTGATTTACTAATCATCTTTTTGATATTAGAGTTTTGTTCTTAATAGGTAAGATTTCAAATTGATTAGCCCAAATCCTTGTTTTCCCTAGTCCTTGTCTTCTATTAGGTCATAGAAGTTTGAATCTAAATGTATATCGAAATATTAAAATATGTATTAAGTAATTAAAATAATTTATTTTGTCAACATGAAACTTATTTTATTTAAAAATTAATAACTATGAAATTTGAATAAAATACAAATTACTTTAGTAGTAGTTCAATATAATAAACATAACATGGTAATTGATGAAAGTGATGGATAATGTAGGTTTTGTAGGTATCGACTAGGGTAGTGATTGGTGTTGGTGTTAGTGTTAGAGTTGGTTGACTATGGTAGTAACAGGTAGTAGTAGTAGTAATGATGGTGATTGACAATAGTGATTAACATTAGCAGTTGATGGTTGTAGCTGGTGGTGACAATTAGCAATTATAGTAAATGATAGTAACGACTAATGATGATAGCGATGGATGTGATTGACTATATATACTAATGATGGATGGCTATGCGGCTATTGTAGTTGGTGGTAAATATTGGCTAATGGTAACTATTGACTGTGGTGATTAGCGATGGTGATAATTCTGGGTAGTGAATCGAGGTAATTGATTATGATATATGGATCTTAATTACATGACAACTTTATTATTAAATCTTAATAGGTCATATTTGTTTAGACACCCTAAGCGGTTGTAAAATAAGAAACTTACGTACACTTAACGAGTAAGATTTGAATTATTAAATTTTAAAAAAAAACACTCTTAATGGCTGAAAATTGTGATATGAATCATTAATATTAATATCTTCATTAGATACAAATACGATACAGTTGTAAAATAAGCCACTCATACTTGAATTAGGATAGACGATAGGCCCTTAGCGTGATAGGAATGTTTTGTGCACGATCAACCTTATTTTATATTTAATTTAATATTCTAATAGGAGTACCATTTGATGTTATCATAAAAAATTAGTTGCAATTACTTTATGAATAATTTGATCTTATAAATACTATAGTATAATACTCTTAACTCAAACTGATAATATTATTTTTTTCTAGATAACTAATATAAAATACCTTTTAGAGTCTTTTCCTTCGTGCTATGCACTTGATAATATATATATATATACACTTCTACCTGCATGTCACACAGTGTATATATTATATAATATTATTACATTATGTAATTAAAAAACAAGTGAATTTTTATTATATTTTGAAAGACAGTTGACTTGTCAAAATGTTGCTTGCTTCCCACTTTGCATTTTCTTTATATTTTTCTGTTTTTCTTCTTGTTCAACATGGATACTCTAATTCATTCACATTCAGTTCTTATGAATCAATCAACCAAACTTCATATTATCTCTCTTTGTCTTTTGTTCTATCGCGCGGAGCTAAGGTACATGTAATTCTCTCTATTCATTGACTATACGTGTTTTTTTTTTCATGTCGTACTCTATTATGTCATATGCAGGATTTTGCGTAAGCAGTGTAAGTAGTACTTCTTCGATTAATGATAGTTGATATTTACTTTGTATAACTTTCAAGTGGTTTTAAACCTATATGCATGTTTGAACTCATTCATGACTATTACAAAAAATGGATAGTAGAAATGTATTTGAACTTCTTTATTCATTAATGTGTGAGTTACATGTACCTTTTATTTACATTTTGTGTTATAAAAAGGGAGCTGAGATTTGAAATCTTGTGATCAATCTGCTAAATTTGCTTTGTTGTTACAATTTGGCTTTTCGCGGTTATGATTGTATTTTATTAGTCCTATTTTATGGTTACAATAAGCAATTTTTTTATGAGTTTAACTTACCTGGCTTTCTCTTAACAGATTTCCAAAGTAATATCTCTTGCCCTGACGAATCGATGTTTGCTTCAAAGCTTTTGGATATACTAGATGCTCTGCCATCCGATGAAGAGCCTGGAGAACGGTGAGTGTAAACGTTTCATGTTATCTACATATCACAGTTTGTTCTAATTATTATCTATGTTTCGTGTTCTATTTTATGTTTATTGGCAAATACATCTAAACCTGATCTGATTAAACTTGTTAACTTTCCAAAACTGTTAAGTTTCGTAATTCAATATCACTTGCCTCTCTGTTCATATTACTAAAACATTTGAAATGCTACAACAGCGTTGTCTTAGACACACCTGAAGAAAAGTCTGAAATGAAGGAAGATGAGAAAGGGATGTTGAGTCACTCTGATGGCCATAAGAAAGAAGATTCTTTCAGTTTTCCGACACTAGACTTCCTTGATCCAATTGTCGATGCCAGCTCTAAGGAAACGTTAGCAGATGACACGAAAGCTGCGGATGAGGAATCTGTTGTTTCTGATGATATAGCTAGAAGAAATGACACTGAAGTTAGAGCTTTGACGAGTTTAGAGAGTGATGTGAATGAAGTGTGTGATGATGCAATTGAATGTGATATGAAAGATAGGGATGCAAAATGGAACACTCCAGAATTTGAGTGTTCGATAATTCCTGATTTGATTGATGAGAAAAAAGATGATTCTGTTGTTTCTGATGCTCAATTCACCTCAGGCTACAAGTTCTCTGAGAATGATGCGAAGCTATATAGCGAAAAACGTGCTAAGGAATATGATTTGCCTGAATTGGTTGTTTTCTATAAAGAAGGTGACAAGAACATTGCTAAAAACTTGTGTAGGGATGATTCAGGCGCGTATGTTTCTATACCAGACGACGAAGACCAGCAGAGCAACACTAGTACAGAAAGTGCTGATACTGAATTGTTGTCCTCTGCAGATGGATCTAAATCATCTGTAGAATATGAAAACGAAAAGACTGAGTTACTTGTTCCTAATGATCCGATGCCTGGATCACCTGAAGAGGTTTACAGGTATGAGAATGATTCGGACGATAATTATCTGGAGGATCTGGTAATGATTTTTGGATCAAAAGGTACTGCAAAGTGGAAACACAGTCCTAGTGCTATTGCTAGTCCGAACGTGCTTGGTGTTGAGAGTTCTCAACAATCTACACAGCCTGATCAGGTTTGTATTTTCGTTATCTTTATGGATGTTTTACTTAATATGTTCATTTGTATATTACGCGTTGTCATATTGATTTTTGGTTTGAACTTTAGATTCCTTTTGAGGAAACAGCTTCGGAAATTCAAAATGCAGAAATTGTGCCAGATACCGAATTGGCAACAGAAGCTACTGTTTCCGGCTTGAACTCAACTGAGCCAGCATCAGCTATCAACTTAGGCCAACGTGTCGAAAATGTTGTTGAACCAAAAGATGTGGAAAATCATGAACGTAGATCATTGGGAGATTTCCTTGTTTATAGTCAAGGTTATTTAGCTGATGGGGAGGCAAGTTTTTCTAGATTAAGACGTGGATCAGGTCCTGCTATTGACGCGAGGCATGTATCAAGTTTTGGGAGACATTCTATTGGATCAGATAGCAGCACAGCTAGCAACGGATCGTTTGCTTTCCCACTGTACAATTCTGCAACATCATCTTGTACTAGTTTCTTTCAGTTTTCGAATCATTATCTGACGTCATCCTTGTTTCGTTGTGTTTGCAGCTTGAATCCGGGATGGTACAGCAGTCCAGTTAGAATGGTGCAGGATGTAGAAACCACCCCTCATGTTCGGAAACAGAGACGTTGGAAGCAGGGGCTACTCTGTTGCAATTTCTAATGTTATTCATTAGGCAGATCTCTCTAGATCAATCGGTCATCCTTTATTACAACATTATACTATAAACGCTTTTGTGAAACTGATCTTTTTTGTTGCTGTTATATTATATGTTCGCTAGAGCAACCAAAAAGATTACAGACAAACGATCTTGTTATAGAGACGTTTGACTGTTTTTCTTTTGTTAGGGTTGGTAGTTTGAAAACTATAGACATAGTCATATTTGTGGTCTTAAAAGCTGAACATATCAAATGTGAAACTTTTTTCTTACATAGTTACATCTTTGCTTCCTTATTTTCATGATGTATAGTTGCACCTGTTGATTTTTGTTAGTGGCGGATGGAGTCAATTCCCTTTTGACTCAGTGGACGAGCCAGAAATTTTACTAGTCAAAATAGAAAAAATACGAAAGAGGGTTGGATATACCCCACTACTTTTGTTTATAGTTCTTTTATACTTTTTAGCTATTTATGCCCCTACCGTTAGGCAAAATTCTGCATCGAAGTCCAAATCCACCTCTTAAAAACACCATACCCGACTCGAAAACCTGTCCTCCTTCAAGTATTTGACTGTATCTATTTTATACCCCATAGAAATTACACATGCATCTTGATTGAAGCTATGCAACTTCAGGAAAATTTAAAGGCTTGATGGCAAATTTTGGTCAATCAATTTATGATATTAAATAATAGTAGCTTATATTGGAACACTATATTGTGCGTTCATATATAGTCATTTACTATATATACAGAACTTATAGTCTTGAATGAATCAATTTCCTTGACTTAGTGGTAAGTCAGAAATTTTACTAGTCAAAATATAAAAAAATCGACGTATAAAAAATTAAGAAAAAAGAGTTTTACTTTTGTTTATAATTTTACCGTGTTTTTGGCGAAAAGCAATAATTACTCAACCTTAGATAGATGATTGTCTAGAAAAGGAAAAAATAAAATAAAATTAATCACTATAAAAATTTTCCAAGTTATAAAAAGGGAACATTTACCTTAACCTATTTCAATTAGGTATTGGCTTATTACATTTTAAAAACGGAAAAGGGCCTAAAATACCCTCAAAGTATTGAAAATGGTACAAAATTACCCTTCATCCACCTATTGGCTCCAAAATGTCCTTCCCACCCACCTATTGGGTCCAAAATACCCTTGTCATCCACCTTTTGGTTCAAAATTGACCACTTATTTAACGGTTTTATATTTAAACTATTTAAATATTTTTTAAAATACGTGGCGCTCAACTATTTGTTATAATTTAACTTATTAGTGTAATTTATAAATCAATCCACTACCCACCCATTACTAATTAAATCCCTCTAAATTAATGAACCCGTCACATTATTAATGCAAACTACTGCCAATTGAGTGTTTTTAAAAAATATAGAAGTAAATTATCATACATTCAAGTGGCTACATAAAATCACCGATAAACTTAAAAGTCTGACTATGTTCATCTTAATTATTTTTACGTCTCAATTATGTGATGTTACTTCATAGGTAACTTTTTTTCAAAATAATATATTAAAGGTTTTAAAATAAATCATAAATATTTATAAAATTATATTTAGAAAAAGTGCATGAATTAATTCGGGATGTATTATTTCTTTACCTTTAATCAGAAGTTTCTAATTCAGTTTAGAAAGAAAGTGTCCTCCTAAATAAGCGGCTCAACCTAAATTTAATAGGGGCTTCGATTCGTACTCGAATAATTTTTAATGTCATTTTCAGTAATCTATAATTTCATCTTGTTTTAGTAGTGTTTATGACGATTTTGATATTATAGTTGAATTATTAATTGAGTGAGGTTTAGTTAGTAATGAGTGGGTAGTGGATTGGTTTATAAATTATATTAATAAATTAAAATTATAACTAATAGTTGAACGCCCAGTATTTAAAAAATATTTAAAGAGTTTAATTTTAAAACAATTAAAAATGGTCAATTTTGAACCCAAAGGTGGATGACAAGGGTATTTTGGAGCCATTAGGTGGATGAAAAGGGCATTTTGGAGCCAATAGGTGGATGAAGGGTAATTTTGTACCATTTTCAATACTTTAAGGGTATTTTAGGCCCTTATCCGTTTTAAAAAAACTACTTATGCACTTCCAGTCCATCCAGACCGATAGTAGTTGCAAGCTTACTTCTATTTGCACTTGAAGGAGGAATAAGACAAAAAAGAAGGGAAAGGTTCATCCGGATCTCTTTCCTGGTCAACCCACTCAGTATCCGAGAGAGAGTAGGCTTTTGGCGGCTGTAGAGACGGTGGCACTTTGTAAGTTTGCGGAGCAGGCCCCTCAGGTATTTTAGAAAAGGAAAGAAAACTTCTCACACCGAGGGAGGCGGGAAGCTACCATTTCTTTCTCTCCGTTCTTGTCTCCTCACTTAGTGGATGCACAGACCTGTCTTCAGATAGAGTCAAGCACAAGAGGCTGTTTAGTTTTAGAGGAATAGTCCACTCAGTTTTGGAAGAGAACTTGTGATAAAATCCTTACTAACTTACAACAAACTAACTCCACTCTTGATCTTATGTTACTCAATACCCCCTCAAGCTAATGAAACAAATCCGAATTCTCAATACAGATACATAAATAATATGTTCATTGATAACCAAATTATAATATCAATACTTGAATTACAAAGAGAAGTACCGAAACAATAAGTAACTAAAAGATAGAGATAAGAATAGGGATGAGAAGTTAAGAGTCTAGAAAAGAAGATGAGAGGACAGTTTCTTCACAATACGCATAACTCTTCTGTCTAATCCCTATTCATATTTAACTTATTGATAATTGGGTCATGATACAAAATAAAACTCGGAAAAATTACATGAATTAATACATTTTTAAAAATAATTACTGATTTTAACGATAGTTTTTGTTTATTACCATATATAACAATATTATGATAAATCTGTAATATGTACTAAAAGTGAATTATGTATGCAATATATTTGAATTATAATTGTTATTGAAATATATTATGTTTATCTAGTAAAAAATTGTCACATTGTATTATAAGTGTATTAAAATGTGTGATAAATGTATTATCCATCATTAAAACTTGTATTATATTTGAATATTAAATTTATCTTTGTAATATGTATTAAACTTGTATTATAAATGAATTAAAAGTGGTCAAGTGGGAAAAAAAAAGTTATTGCTATAAATAGTAAATATTTTTTTATTATAGTATATTTATGTAAGTTTCTCATAAAACTCTCTAATATTTTATTCGGCCAATAGTCCCATCTAAATCAGCTCCATTCACCACTTCTAACACATAAGCCCATACAAAATCTACTTGATTCACAATAGATTGGCAGTGCGAACAAGTTTAACACTCCTAGCTTGTTCATTTCGTAATGCTTTGGCAAACAAGTATGCCTCTTGATCCTTGGTAAATCTATTTCAATATATTTGGTACTGTCATGTACATTAAATTTAAGAGGGGTACGTTTCTGAGGTGTGGAGGAGAGGGGGGGGGAGGGATTGTTGACTGTTGAATATGTTTTTATACATTTATTTATGTATTCCCCAATAATTTATTATCGATTTCACCTTTAGATCGATCTTTTAAATTGGAAAAAAATGGAGATTTTATGTCCAAAGTTATGAAATTGTATTATGATTATTTAAAAGTCGAATTGAACTTAATTTTAAAGAAAATTTAGATTTGAGTTTCATACTGTATGGGTAACCTAAATTTGAAAGAGTCACTGTTTTGCTCTTGAAGGCTCAAGGTAATTGTTGAAATTCTGACCTCAAAACCGCCTAAGGAACAGGTTTATTCTATATGTTCCTTTGCAGATTACAGTAGTTACGTTTTGTGAAGCAAATAAAATAATAACACAATATTTTATCGCGGAAAATCCCAACTCTTAACGGTAAAAATCACGACCTACACCTCTGTAGGATTAAACTTCAAGTCTCAACAAAAGATTACAAAGTTATGTAACCTAAGGAATTATACACTCTAATTCCTACCTAAGAAATTATAAAGTCTAATTTTTAGCTATCCAAAAACACAAAAAACCCCAGTTTTATATCTTCTAATGTTCTTCAAGTTCTACAACTTGTCGAACAACTCCTACTCACAAAACTCAGATTGTAAACAAGACTCTTGAATACAATCTTACAATTTTTCCTCACAAATTGCAACACTCCAATAAATCTCAAAACTCTCTCAAACCTCTTGGTCGTGTTTTGATCTTCTCTCTGTGTAAGTGCGCAATTTTCTTCAAGTGAATCTATCGCGCTATTTATAGATCACATCTCCTCAAAGTCTTGTTCAACTCAAACTAAACTTTGTCATGTCTTCAATTCCTTGCGTAACTCGAAATCCTTCTTCACATAGAATTCCTCATTGGACTCGTCTTGGAAAAAGAACTTTTCTACATAATTTCCTTAAATAAATAAGAAAGCACAATTTCCTTGAATAAATAAGAAAACACAATTTTCTTAAGTAGATTTCCTTAAATAGGGATTAGTTTTTCTTCATTTGAAAAAGAAATGAATTTTTTTATTTGGGAGAAGGGGTTGGTTTGGGGGTAGGGTAAAAAAATATTTGAAATTTAAAAATAAGAAAATTTAAAAAACTTAATTATTTTTTTTTGTATGGGCAGGTGATAGAATCTGTATTTTGATTATAGACAAGAAATGCAAGTAATTGTCGTAGCCAATTGACGCAGCCAGTATTGCAGCCATCGAAATTAATTGTTGCAAGCAAAATTAATTAAATGTATAAGTGCTAAAGATGTTGAAGATACCAGTTGATACAAATAAGGAAACCTTAATATATTTTATTAAGTAAGGAAGTTGTATATAAAAAGGATTGTACAATAAAAGGTAAAATCAGTACTCCTTGTTTAACTACAATTACAATTTCCTTACCTTATTTGATAAGGACTCAAGACGCGAGAAAGCTACAGTGAATATCTATAAAATGAGATCATACGCAGAAGAGCAAAACACGACTTTTACATAGAGAGAAAAGCGAGAGACATTCAATAAAAGCATTTGAGATCGATAGTGTTGCTAAGTTCAAGAAGTTCTTGAGTTAGAAAGTCTTGAACGTGTAAAACTATTTTCTTGATTCATTGTTGAGTTGTTAGTTACGTTTTTTTGTACAAGAAGTGGGCTTGGCTTCTTGTAGAGTTGAGTTTTGGTGAGGTTTGTAACAAAAGGTGGTTTTGGCCTTTTGAGAGTAGAAGTAGTCGATTATAGTTAATCGAGAGTTGTTGTAGTGGTGAGGTTATTGATTATTGAGTTGTAATCATAAAATCATCTAGTTGAATTAATAAAACGAGATTTTTCCTTCCTTGATTGAGGAAGGTTTTTAATTTAACAAGTGTTTGTGTTCTGACTTAAAACCAACTTACAAGAACCTGGTTCTTGTTCTAGGGGGTAGGTTCTTCAATTGGTATAAGAGCAGGTCTTTTCGATAAAAGATTCACACCTTGAAAAGACTCAATGGCAGCACCACCTACCCCACAAGAGGGAGCTTCACAAACACGACTACCACTATTCAATGGCAAATACTATGGATGGTGGAAAAATCGTATGATGGATCATCTTATTGGCAAAAATCCTGATCTATGGGGAGTAATTCTAGATGGACCAACTATACCTATGAAAACTGCAACTGATGGAATCACCAAAATCCCAAAGGAAAGAAAAGAATGAAATGTTGAAGACAAGCTTGTAATCCAAAACAATGCCAAAGCCAAGAAAATTCTGATATGTGGTATAGGACCAGACGAATACAATCGAATCTCGTCTTGTCAAGATGCCAAAGCCATATGGGAAACACTACAAACCGCTCATGAAGGAACAACGCAAGTCAAGAATTCCAAAATTGAAAACTTAAATAGACAATATGAACTATTCAGAATGGCAGAAGGAGAGACTATACAAGACATGCATACCAGGTTCACTTCAATCATCAATGAGATGTACTCTTTGGGAGAGATAGTTCCCAATGGAAAGGCAGTAAGGAAACTCTTGAGTGTCCTTCCTGAAACTTGGGAAAGAAAAGTCGAGGCTATCACTGAAGCCCGCGACCTAGATACACTGGCCATGGATGAGTTGATTGGTAATCTCATCACATATGAACTCAAGAAAAACCAAGAAAAGGAAATTGGAGGAAAAAGAAAGGAAAGGAACCTGGTTCTGAAGGCAACTGCATCAGATGATTTTGATGATGAAAATATTGCCCTTATAACCAAAAGGTTCACCAGAATGCTGAAAAGAGGACAAACATTCCAAAAGAAAACTCCTCAAAAATCCAATGAAAACACTAAAGACCAGGTTTGTCATAAGTGCGGAAGACCGGATCACTTCATCAAATTCTGTCCACTTTGGGCTTTAGAGCAGAAAAGGACAAACTCTGAGAAGGGAAAAGACATTAAGAAAGATAAGTTTGTTCTCTCAAACAGAAGAATGACAACTCAAGAGGCAGATATCTCAATGAAAAGGGCCTTTGCAGCAATGGGGAATTCATCTGATGAAGAATCTGAGGATGATGAGACAGAAAACAAATCCCTTCTTGCACTAGAACAAGAAGATGATTATGACTTTCTTGCTCTAGTAGCAGTGGAAACCAAGGAAGAAAAGGAAACCATGCAGATCACAAGAAACTATATTAGCACTCATGGCTGAATCAGATTCTGAAAAGGACAAAGAAGAAGAAGATATGAATGAAAAGGTTAGTCTTCATCACATACAAGACAATTTAAACTCATACTCAAAAAGGGAGCTAGAATCTTTACTCTACACTCTCATCGATGCATATAAAACCATAGATTCAAAAAGGGAATTGATAATGGAAGACTATGCATCACTAAGAGAAGAAAACAAGAAGCTTGAAAAACAAAATCTTCATTTATTATCCAAAAATATTGAGCTAAGTAAAAACCTAGACTTGGTAAGTAAAAGGAATGAAAAGCTAACCAAAGAGCTTCTTGTGACTAAAACTGAAGCTGAGAATGGAATGAGATGGACCAGGTCCTCCATATTGCTTGAGAACATTCACAACAATCGTACTTCTGAGAGACATGGATTAGGTTTTGATAGAACTAGTCCTCAAGTAAAAAATCCCAACATAGATTGTCTATGCATGCACTGTGGGCTGGTAGGGCATAAAAGTTATAATTGTCGAAGAAAATTGATTGCTCATAACAAAAACTTAAATTCTCTGAGAAAACGTCATCATGAGAAAACCAATGAACAAAAACAAATCCCTACAGTCAAATCTCTTCCCAGATGGGCCAGAAAAAATCTTATGCATCCATTTTTTAAGCAAAAATCAAAGTGGATCTGGGTACCAAAATCTAACCCCCGAAATTAACTGCAGGGATTAGTGAGAAGGAAGCAACAGCAGTGGTACTTGGATAGTGCATGTTCCAGACACATGACTGGAGATAAAAGTAGCTTCCTCTCACTCAAAAACTTCAAAGGAGGAAACGTCGCCTTTGGTAATGGAAAAAGTGGGGAAATTCAGGGAATTGGAAAGGTTGGGTCCATGGATACTCATGCAATTGAAAACGTATAGTATGTGAATGGAATACAACATAATCTATTGAGTGTATCCCAAATATGCTATAAAGGAAACAATGTACTCTCTACAGAAAAAGAATGCAGAGTGACAAATTCAGTGACTAGGAACCTCTATCTACTAGGCAAGAGACACAAGAATGTGTACAAAGCCAAGATTGTTGATTCTAAAAAAGATACTCTTAAATGTCTTAGTGCAGTTTCTGATTGCTCCATGCTCTGGCACAAAAAAATGGGACACATTAGCATGACAACAATAAATAAACTCATATCTAAAGACCTGGTTGGGGACTGCCAAACAAAAGTTTCAGGAACAACAAAGTATGTGGAACCTGCATTCAAGGAAAACAAGTTAGATCATCCTTCAAACCAAAGATGACAGTCAGTACTACCAAGCCACTAGAATTGCTTCACACGGATTTGTGTGGACCAATGCGTGTACAAAGCAGAGGTGGGAAAAGATATGTATTTGAATAGTCGATGATTATTCAAGATTCACTTGGACACTGTTTCTTGCAACAAAGGATGAAGCATTCACTATGTTTGAAATCTTTGCAAAGCTGGTTCAGAAAAAATTCAACAAAGAAATAATTAGCATCAGATCTGATCATGGGCTGGATTTTGAAGACTCACAATTCCTACAATTTTGTATAACAAATGGGATTGAGCATAACTTTTCAGCACCTAGAACACCACAACAAAATGGTGTGGTTGAGAGAAAAAATAGAACACTGGAAGATATTGCAAGAACAATGTTGATCTCAAGCAAACTTCGAAAATCCTATTGGGCTGAAGCAGTAAACACAGGATGCTATCTAATAAACAGATGTATGATCAGATCAGTGTTAAACAAAACACCATATGAGTTGCTAAAAGGAAGAAAACCAAATTTATCACATCTTAGTGCCTTTGGGTGTGTATGTTTTATACACAACAATGATAAAGACAACTTGGGAAAATTTGATGCCAAGAGTGATGAAGGAATTTTTCTGGGCTATTCTTCACAAAGCAAAACCTACAAGGTACTTAATAAAAGAACAAATCGTGTAGAAGAAAGTGTTCATGTTGTCTTTAATGAAAATAACAGTGAAGTTGAAGGAAATTCAGAGGATGAACAGAATGAAGGAACCTGCTCCAGGTCATCAGAACCAAGAATATGGGAAGAAGAATTTATACCCTCTCATAAAACACCTGAAATAGAAGATAAGTCTGCTACTGAAACTGGCCCTTCTGCATCTCAAGAGCCAGTAAACATCCAAACTCACAGCTGGAAGCATCAAAGTTCTCATCCTTTACAAAACATTCTTACTCCGCTTAACTTAGGCATCTCAACAAGATCCAAATTACGTAGCATGTGTGCTTTTTCTGCCTACGTATCCCTGATTGAGCCAAAAAATATAAAGGAATCACTATTAGACTCTGATTGGATTAGTGCCATGCAAGAAGAACTTAATCAGTTTGAAAGAAGCAGAGTATGGAACCTGGTTCCAAAACCTCAAAACAGAACGGTAATAGGAACAAGGTGGGTGTTTAGAAATAAACTCGATGAACAGGGACAAATCATACGCAACAAAGCTAGGCTAGTTGTACAGGGATATAACCAAGAAAAAGGGATAGACTACGATGAAACTTTTGCACCCGTAGCAAGAATTGAAGCAATCAGAATATTGATTGCATAGGCTGCTCACATGAAATTTAAACTCTATTAGATGGATGTCAAAAGTGTCTTCTTAAATGTTTATCTACAAGAAGAGGTGTATGTGAAACAACCCCCTGGTTTTGAAAAAACCGAGTATCCTGATCATGTATACAAACTAGACAAAGCACTATATGGGCTAAAGCAAGCACCTAGAGCATGGTATGATCGATTATCCACTTTTCTTCTCACACATGGATATACAACAGGAAAAATTGATAGTACATTGTTTCTTCGAAAACAAGGTGAAGATTTGTTCATAGTTCAAGTATATGTAGATGATATCATATTTGGAGGAACCAATGACTCACTTGGAGTAGAATTTGCTCAACTAATGAATAGTGAATTTGAGATGAGTATGATGGGAGAACTAAACTTCTTTTTAGGACTCCAAATTAAACAAACTCCAGTTGGCAAATCAATTCATCAACAAAAATACATCAAGGAATTACTAAGGAAATATGATATGAATGAAGCTAAGTCAAACGACACACCCATTGGGACAACAACAAAGCTTGATAAAGATGAACCAGGTTCACCAGTAAATGACGCTAGATATAGAGGTATGATTGGATCACTCTTATACCTTACTGCCAGTAGACCTGATATAGTGTTCAATGTTGGTCTATGCGCACGTTTTCAGTCATGTCCCAAGGAATCACATCTAAAAGCTGTCAAAAGAATCTTGAGATATCTAAAAGGCACAATGAACCTGGTTCTCTGATATCCAACTGGAGACTCATTCAATCTAAAGGGATTTGCTGATGCAGACTATGCAGGACATATGGTAGATAGAAAAAGTACCTCTGGAATGGCACACTTCTTAGGACCATGTCTAATATCCTCTTGTTGCTTACTCAGATGATGAAAATTCATCTGACAATGCATCTTCTCAGGGGGGAAGAGAACCCTTCCATTGATACAGTACTTGCTCAGGGGGAAGAAAATCAACCCACAAACAAACCTTCTACATCTTCCCCAAAATCAGATCAGCCTACATCTCCACCACCACCGTCACAGAATCTCCATTACCACCAAACCCAGAAACACTCATAACCACTACCACTAAAAACCCCTCTTCTTCTCCATCTCAGAAACCCATTCCTCAAAACCTACCTAACTCCCCTCTACCACCATCCTCACATTCCTTAAACATTGATGACATCCTTATAAGCACACTTCACCCCTAAAAACCAAGACGGTCAAGAAAACACATTGCAGCCAAACAAGTTCGACCGCACAGACCAGTAACTTTGAGTGCAAATGTAGTCAAACCAACTGATGGTATGACATCCAGTGGGAAGCGTCGTCGTCTGGGTAAGTCTCCTGTTCACTCATCTGTTTCTCCAATGGATCTTGATTCTGAATCTGATGATGGCTCTGAGGGTAAAACTTCTGAAACCCCTCAGTCAAAGTCAAAAGCTGCAAAAATAAATGTGGATAAATTTCTCAAAGTTGGAAGGAAAAAATATTTTTAAACTTAAACAGTGCTTCGGGTAGAAATTTCATCCAGATATTCTATCAATGGACATAGTCAAGCAAGTCTGTGAGTTACTAAGGTTTCAGGGGTGGGAGGAGCTATTTCTTGAACCTAATTTGATTTATGAACAAGAAGTAGTAGAATTTTACACAAATTTAACAATCTTGGAAGGGGATGTAGTATCTTCTAGTGTGAAGGGAGTTGAGATTATTTTTGATGCAACTAAACTTGGGGAAATTTTACATATACCATCTGTGGGTATTAATGATTGTCATTGGGCTTTTGATGAACATTCTAGTCTTCCAGCTAAGTTTTCTCAAGGAATAGTTAATTCTAGGGCACAGACTGTGTTTATAGGTATCATGGGATCAATTCATAAGCTTCTCTTTGAGATAGTACATAAGGGAATATTACCCAGGGATCACCAACGTCACATTGCTTCTATAAGGGACATGGGACTTACGAATGCTCTTGAATGTAAAGAACGTATTGACTGGCCCATATTGATCATCAAACACTTTGCTAGAATTGTTGATCCTAAACTTGGTTCTCATTAATTAGCATTTGGGAATCTTTTAACTAGAGTGTTTAATGCGTTTGAAGTACCATTGGGAAAAGGAAGGGTTTTGACTCGTGCAGATATGTTTACTCAAGCCATTCTTGCTGATTGTGGCATTCTCATGGATTCGGAGCAGGTTGCTAATGCTTCTCCGCGTACATCTGGTCCTGCTGCTCAATTACTCAGGGAACTCAAAGTGACAGAAGAAAAATATGCCACTCTTGAATTGGAAAACCAGAATTTGCGTGCTGAACTTCATACTTCAAATGTTGAGATTCACAGGCTGAAAGATCAGTTGGTGCAGCAGCAGCTTGCTAACAATGCAAGGGTTGACAGAGTACTGGATATGCTTGCTTCTGCTTCCACCAAGCCTAGTCAATCTTGAACTTGAAAAGCATCTTATTTGCACCTGGTTCTTTTGATTACTTAACTCTGTGTTAATATTCCTCTTTGTGTTGCCAGAACATTTTTTTTGCTCAACTGGCTGAGCATCAATTGTTGTTGTGGATGTTATCTGGTTTTGTTTAGCTGTTATTGGACTCTTTTTGATTTGTCAAAAGGGGGAAGATTATTATATGTTGCATTACACAGATTTGTCTTCATTAAAAAGGGGGAATATGATAGAATCTGGTATTTTGATGATAGACAAGAAATGCAAATAATTGTTGTAGCCAATTGACGCAGCCAGTATTGCAGCCATCGGAATTAATTATTGCAAGAAAAATTAATTAAATGTACAAGTGCTAAAGATGTTGAAGATACCAGTTGATACAAATAAGGAAACCTTAATATATTTTATTAAGTAAGGAAGTTGTATATAAAAAGGATTGTACAATAAAAGGTAAAATCAGTACTCCTTGTTTAACTACAATTACAATTTCCTTACCTTATTTGATAAGAACTCAAGACGTGAGAAAGCTGCAGGGAATATCTATAAAGGGAGATCATACGCAGAAGAGCTAAACACGACTTTTACATAGAGAGAAAAGCGAGAGACATTCAGTAAAAGCCTTTGAGATCGATAGTGTTGCTAAGTTCAAGAAGTTCTTGAGTTAGAAAGTCTTGAACGTGTAAAACTATTTTCTTGATTTATTGTTGAGTTGTTAGTTACGTTTTTTTGTACAAGAAGTGGGTTTGGCTTCTTGTAGAGTTGAGTTTTGGTGAGGTTTGTAACAAAAGGTGGGTTTGGCCTTTTGAGAGTAGAAGTAGTCGATTATAGTTAATCGCGAGTTGTTGTAGTGGTGAGGTTATTGATTATTGAGTTATAATCATAAAATCATCTAGTTGAATTAATAAAACGAGATTTTTCCTTCTTTGATTGAGGAAGGTTTTTAATTTAACAAGTGTTTGTGTTCTGACTGGTTCTTGTTCTAGGGGATAGGTTTCTTCAGGAGGGTCAGATACGATATAGTAGGGTAAGAAAAAAATATTGAAGGATGAAGAAGAGTTCTGGAAAATGATTGTCCTAATTTTGTTTTCCTTAAATCTTAAGAAAAATGAGTTGATTTAAAAAGTATTTTTCAAAATATTTATGCCAATCAAACATATGAAAACCAAAACAAAAATTCAGAAAATAATTTTCCTTTCGTATCAAACACACACTTGGTCCCTATTTTTCTTCTTTCTTTTTTTCCTCCTTTGAGATTTTATTTGCTTTTGCTTTTTCAGCTTTCTTTTCATTTTCTTCTGCACTGCTGATATTATATTTAGTAAAATACACCCATCAAGTCTTTTTTAGAGGTCTAAAAATAAGAGAAGTATTATAGTTTTAGAGATCGTTTGGTAGGGCATATTAAAATAAGAGTCTATGTATTATGAATGGTATTATTTAGTACTATATTTGGTAGAAAATTGGGTCTATGTATAACTATTATCTCCTACATGATGTTATATGATGTATTACTAAGGGGTCGCTTGGTTCAAAGATAAATAATGCATGGATTATTAATACTGGTAGTAGTACTGCAAGGATTAATCATGCGGTGATTATTCTTTCAAAGTGTTTGGTTCATTGTTTCCCAACTCATCTTATGCTTGGACTAAAACTTTATAAAAAACTTCTTTCTAATTATACCGTTAAAGTATTATATAATTGAGTTAAGATAAATAATTACTGAACAATATTATTTTTTATGACCTTCTAACTAACTATGAGAAGAATAGTCTTGTTGTCATGTTTGCCTCTTTTTTTACCAATTAAATTATTTTAGGATAAATAATTGTCATCTTAGTATTGATTACTTACAAAATGTCAATTTTTAATTAAAAAGAATATAAACTATCAACTTCTAAAATTGAAAATACGGCAAACAATAGTAAAAATAAATATATAATCTACATTTACACATAATTACAAGTCCTATTTTTTTATGTATGCAATTATATAAATTGTTAAAAATACAAATAATTATAAAACCACACAAATATTTATATACATTCAATTAAGATCACAAACGTCATGTGATGATATATTTGCGCTTTTAATTAGTTAATGTTAAACAACTCACATTTTAAATATTGTATCAATTTGTATGGATTTATTTAGTGACAAACAAATTTTCTCTAAATAATTTGTAAGCTAATCTATTTAAATAAATTTACTAGTACAAATATAAATCATAAATCAAGAAAATAATTAAAATAATTTGAGGGATATTTTTGCCTTTACATAGACTTATCCCATTGTATTATATCCTATGTATTACTAATCTCTCCAAATGGACATCCTATAATACCATGTAGGAGGTATAACTAATCCATCGATTAGTCATACATAAATCCAAATCCCTAGTACTAAATAATACCACACATAATACATGAACTATTTGTTTTAATGCAGTCTACCAAAAGACCCCTTAGAATCTTATCAGATATCAATGCGTTCAAATGTACATGTATGATCGAATATATTAGGTCAAAATTAGGTGTAATTTGCCTTAAATACATTATATACAAGTGGGTTTGCATGTACTTGATATACATAGACAAATTCTGATCACCTCCCTCCCATCTGACTTGTCAAACTCCTATGTATCTAGTATCTCAGATACATGCGAATAACACTAGATACATGTATCTAGTGTTTATATAGTATGATTTACATGTATCTGAGATACATAAATAAATCTCGTTCGCCTACCTCCAGTTCTTAATCGCCTCTATCCCTATTTCAATTTATCTGGTAACCAAAAAAGAGAATATATATATATATA
>NC_028637.1:5187526-5208228 GCF_001406875.1 Solanum pennellii | reverse complement strand
ATATATATATATATATATATATATATATATATATATATATATATATATATATATGTAGTATGTATAAAATATGTATCTAGATGTATCAGGCTTAAAATTTAATATGAAATTATAAATTAATGAAATAAAATATAAATATGATAAAAAATATTTGTGTAACTAGATAATTTCTCTTTGGTAAAATGATTTTGAACTTCGATTTAAAGTTTAAACTTTCGGGGAATAAAATGTACAAAAGCATTTGCATCATAGTCAAGAGAAATTAAAGTTTACACCTTGTAACGTCTGTTAGCTTTATAAATATGAAATGAAATGACGTGTATTTTTATCTTCAGGACGCTTATTATTTATAGGGAAACTTTCACATATAGTCACCTAAAAATAATTAACTACACTCATAGCTATAGTTTGATAATTACAATTTCTAGCACATGTTATTTAGAGTTAAGAGGTGAGCGAGACTGGGAGAGATAGGAGAGAGGTGAGAGAGAGGGGGAAAGAGTGGGAGAAAGGTGAATTGTATATGTATATTGATTAGATAATTGTGTATTATACATATGTAATTGTATATATGGTAAGAGAGATTGGTAGAGGGAGGAGAGAGGCTAGAGAGACTGAGAGAGAGAGAGGAGATAGGCGAGCGAGATCGATAGAGATAGAGGAGAGAGGCGAGCGAGAGAGGGAAGAGAGTGGGAGAGAGGTGAATTGTATATGTATATAATTGTATATAACTGTATATTATACATAATACATTTGTATAAATGGCAAACGAGATCGGGAGAGGGAGGAGAGAGGCGAGCGAGAGAGGCAGAGAGTGGGAGAGAGGTGAACTGTATATGTATATAGGCTAAAAAATTGTATGTTATACATATTTATTTGTATATCCTGGCGAATTATACATATACAAACATGACTAATTATACAAACTCGAAGTCAATCCACATGATTAATGTATAATATTAGTCGCGAGTGGTAATTATAACAAACTATAGCTATGATGAGTAATCATATAATATAAGTTTGCTTATCCACGTAATTTTCCCTTATTTCTATCAATTCTATAATATTGTTCGATTCCTTCAAAATTTTCTTTTTAAAATAATGTATTTTTAAAGGATTCAATACGAGTGTGGTTGGTATGGGTTTGTGTTGTCCCGCTCCCAACTCATCTCAAGAATGAAAAAACTTGTAGAATGTTAGATTGATAGAATTTGAAAAATGTTGGATCTTGAAAATTACACTAGCAATAGTTATTTCTTCTCTCTTTTTTTTGGAGTGAAATTTCTAAAGCATACATAATATTATTGTGTTTTTTTAGTTTCACACGTAAACTATCTAGAGTGAGAGCGAATCCAAAACTTTTACCAAGTAAGTTCAAATATAAAAAGAAATACATATAGACTTTTAAATATTAAAAGGGATAATGTACAAGTACTTTTCTAGACTATGGTCGAAATTTCAGAGACACACATTAACTAAACTAAAGTCCTATTACCTCCTGAACTTTTTTTTTTGTAATTTTGTACACTTTTTGTCTTAAGTGGCACACTCCGTGACTCCACGCGATAGAAGCGCGTGAGAGATATTTGGATGTCACGTAAGCCAAAAAGGTGCACAAAATTACAAAAAAAATAAGTTCAGTGGGTAATAGGACCTTAGTTTAGTTAAGGTGTGTTTCTGAGATTTCGATCATAGTCTAGGGAGATACTTGTGCATTTTTCCTATTAAAAATATGAATTGAGGCTTAAATGATGATAGCCAAATTTCAACTCGGGACTCTTAGAAAAATTTGAACCCCTTTATCGCTAAGCTAGTGTTGCACTTGTTTCAAATATGCATATATACTTATTTATACAATTCCAAAGATTGATCAAATATCCATATATATACAATGTCATTTTCAACGAAATGACTTCATATTCTTATGTAGGTCCGCCCTTAAGTATAAAAAACATATTTAAACTATCATTCATAAGTTTGAGAAACACAACTCAAGTAATATGTGATGATATGTGTATTACACTCTTTCGTTTTTGCAAGAAAATTGTCACGTGAAAAATAATTTCACCTACGCAAAAAGTGGCAACACAAACCTAGTTAACACATGTAAAAATCTCAATTGAAAATATAAACTGGAACACATAACTTCACTCTTTAAAAATCGATAAAAATATACATTTTAAAAAAAAATATGTCAGCAAAAAAAAGAAGCCAGGTGAATGAAAATCAAAGTGTATGTATATACACATTTAATTGTGTCAACAGTAAAATATATTTCTCAAACTAATAAGTGATAATTTTAATATTTTCAGATGAAAGAAGATCACAAATTTTATAATAAGAGGAAAAAACATTTTCCTATCAAGAATGGACTAATATATTTGGGATAAAGATTTGCAATTCAGATATTAAAAAAAATAAAAAAAAGTACAAAAAGAAAATGAAACAATCAAGGAGATGTTCAGATGCCAACAAAATCACATTAAATAATTTAATTCACAACCCTATCTAACATATAGATAAACATTCATAAAGTAGATAGCTTTTATGACCTTGTAAATGAATAAGAGATCTGATGGAAATGTAAACAAATCTTTCTACCAACTTTGGATCCTTTTGATAAAGTGTGACTATTAGAATAATCAATAATATAATTTTTTTGCTGAACACAATAATGAAATGTGAAATTTTTTAACTCCTAAATCTATAAGAGTGTTTTTGGTACCATAGAAAAACTTTCTGATTATTTTTCTAGAAAATATATACATAAATATATTTTTTTTTTGATAAAGCAGGTTGTTTCTTATTTATTTTCTTCTGTTTAATAAGTAAAAAAGAAAATATTAACTCAAAAATATTTATAAATAATTAGCAAAAGCCTATAAGGGTGAGAGGTGGGTGGGGTGGGCCTCGGGGGTCAGAGGCACACCCAGGAGGAGGTCACTGGATTCACGTGAATTCATGCTCCCCTCCTGAAATCATATATATAATAGTGTTAGATTTTTTTAAAAAAAATTTAAATATAGATATGTGAAGTGACACTTAAAGTATCATATAATGTCATGCAATCATCATTGGACGCACCTCTCTAAATGAAGTTAGAAATTTGAATCTTTTATTTATCTCGTTCTATTTTGCTTTCTAATATTGGGTAACACCCTCTCGAAATGGTTTAGATAGGTAAAAATAACTTTGAACCTATAATTTTAATGATTGTTAGTGAGAAGAACCTAAATGTTAAAGCAATCAGATTTATATCTTAGATTTACTTTTTTATAATAGTGCACTCATCATCTCAAAATCATGGATAGCAGAGACAATATAATAAGGTGGCCCAACAACCTCGTGAACCCGAGCATGAACAATATAGTATGATAGCTCAACATTGATAAATAAGAAATTGGAATAAGTCTGACATTGATACCATAAAAATATAAATTTTAGGTCTAACTTAACCTCAAAACGAATTTATTAGTGAAAGATTATTCAAATCCACAAAAAAGACCAATTCTTCATTCTTTTTTCAATGTGGAACTTCTTAACAAAGGGGTAGGGGCATTCGATGGGCGGGTTGATACAATTAAACATAAATGTCACTTATAAAACTTATTTTCGTTGTTTCTATTAACATAGTTATTTTCCTACTCCAAAAAGTCTATATATCCAAACATGAAAAAATAAAAGAAATTTTCTTTTCTCCATTTCAGACAGAATATTGGAAGATTTTTAGTACTTTTCCATTTCCTCTTACCCCACCAAGACTAAAATTTTATTTTATTTTTCATTTTCTTGGAAACTTATACTATTAGACATCTGGCACAGAGAATCTTATCAACTCAGTTGTTTATAAATTCCATGACCCCATTTCACTGACTGATGTGATAATGTAGGTAAAGACAGTACACATATCATTATGGCATCTTTCTACCATATAATTTGCTTTACAAACAAAAATAACATAAAAACTTACTGACCGACTAATTCAAATACACATGAAAATTCAAGAACTACATATATATATTCATTCTTTTCTTTTATACAAAGCACACATTTTTCAAGTTACTTCCAATACATATTAAGGGTACTACAACCATTTCACCTTTCAATGATACAACAAATTATAACTAAAACATGAATGGCTATTCTCCCTTAAGCTTGTAAATAGTACCAACAACAACAAAATATCCAATGTAACTCACAATGTACGATCTGGAGAGTGTAGAGTGTACACGGAAGGTAGAGAGGCTTGCATATAGTATCCGGAATGCATAAATTCTTGAACCCTCATTTGCATGTGTTGATGGAATAATCTCACAAACATGTTGTATAAATCTCCACTTTTTGTACCTATATAGAATGAGCATAACAAAGGGAACATTTTGTGGACTTGCTGTACAACTGAACTCAGAACTCCTTCGACGATGGGGAGGGGGAGCACTTTCTGAAAGATGGGGATATCACTGCGTGATAACTCTCCAAACATGTTAACTCACTCAGTGCTACGATGATCTATGCAACTTACTCCCCATAGAAACAGAAAGTGTATCCGGTTGACGATATGAAACATTTCAAGGTTCTGTTTTCATTTGGTCGGGTGGCAAAGAACCTACAAGTACAGAGATTTTGGTGATTATCAGGGTAGCTGATGCTACTTCAGAAAGAAAAAAGTATGCAGGAAAGCGTAAAACACTTACTTAAATCCTGGCAATCGAGGGGTGCAGTTGAAGTGAATCCCATATCCACAACATTATGCAGCTGATCATCCCATACACTAGGTACCTGAAGACGATATGAATTGCAAGGCGAATGGTTAGAACATGAAGCAAGGTTCCTTTGGTTCACAACTCATTATGCCACGTATTTTTCCTATAACTTTGACAAAATCAAGGGCAAAGACACAATGGTGCCTATAGATTCGGAAAAACCTAGTATCTTTGGCTCAAACCCCGTATATGTGTTTAAAATCCATTTATCACAAAAAACTATCAAGAACTGTGGTTCAGAATCCATAAACTAAAAATCCTAGCTCCGCCTCTGTGATCGATACAACCTAAAACCAGAAACGTGTAGCTATCCAAATACTACCTGAGATGAAGGATCTCTATAGCCACCACTCATAGAGGAGAATTGGGTGATGGATCTACGGAACGCATCAATACAATTTCCATCACCAGGAAGACCAGATTGAAGCAGACCAGATTGCCATCCATGCAAAGAAGCATAAGTCATGGTCATATTATCAGGTGGAAACGCAAGTGCGGACGAAGGACCTGCTTGTGACTGCAATAAAAGGCAAATGTATATACCAGCATTAGTAGCTAGAATTTATGCACCGAACTCTGCTTTGGGTAATTTTCGTTCTGAAGGTTATAGTAGTTCTTACATCTTTTGTAAGGACCCCATCAAGATTAAAATCTAGCCTTGGGTTTACTGTTGAAAGCTTCATCGAGAGGAACTGCGAGAATAACAAGAGTCATGATATAAGCACATAAGAGCAATGAACGGCATTTCTTAAACTTTCATGACAAAATTACTTCAGCATTAGATTAGCAAATAGGAGTAGGGGGAGGGAATCGTTTAATCCTTTACATTGAATAGCATATTGTGAAGCAATCGAAAAATTCACTTGGCATTGAGGGAAGAACAGATACGATTTCGAAAAAATGAGCCAAAGATCAATTAATTTCATACCTCAACCTGTCTTTGCAAAGATTGAACATAATTAATGATTTCGTCCAGCATTACAGCTTTACCAGTGACCTGAAAATTTAAGCCCGAGATAACATGAACAACAAATGCCTATTAGAAGTTCTCCATATGTATAACGATAAAACTAACCTTGTCACAACCAGGTACAAGATCCTGCAGAAATTTCATCCTTTCACTTATTTTCTCTCGCCTTACCTAGAATCACCACAATGCAAATCATTTCAGGAACAAGTAAAATCCCCTAACTTAAAGCTTCTACTATGAAGTCTTACTCTTTCTGCAAGACTATGGCTGTTCGTCGCCTGGCCTCTTCGAGCTCGAACATGTATGTATTCTTCTTTAGGTGGATCTGAAGATTGAGACCTCTGTTTACTGTTTTTTCCGCCATGCTTGCTAGAAGGTGAATGTAAGCTTCCGTCTCCTTTCTGAGTTTCAATTAGTTCTTTATCAGGTTCAGCTGGCAGCTGTTGTACTCGCTTCATTCGATCACGCTCGGTACCCTGCCAGAAATTTATAAGAACACACAGCAAGGAATCATTATGAGCGATAGTGGTCGAAAGAGACATACTAACGATGTCCTACCTGACTATATTTTTTCCTTTTCCTTGAGCCAAGGCTCTTCGCGGAGGACTCCAATCCGGCACTTCCCATTTCCTCTTGACGGCCGCTACATTCAGCTTCATCAGACTCATTTCCAGACAATCCAACTGATTCTTTTCCTTCATCTTGAGACCTCGCAAATATTTCATTCTTTTTCTCAATCTTGAGAGGGCTTTGCTCATGAGTTTTGTTCTCATGAGGTAAAGAAACATCTTTGGAACCATCAACACCACTTCGTATGTTCTGCTTCCGAGGGTCCACAGCAGAGGGTGAGTTTAACCCGTTGCTTGCAAGAACCTCTTCGGTTCTCCACGTTGGTGCCGGTCCCCTAGAACAAGGCTTAGTAGACTCAGGGACGCTTAAAGGCCGGTTCATCATATCATTGAAGTTTCCTCCACTGAAGCACGAAAACCTTGCAGCTCTCTCAATGAAACCCGAATCAGCTGGAAGCTGAGCTAAGCTTTGAGGAATCATTCCAGGAATAGGGGGTACAAACATAGCCCCTTTCAGCATCGAATTCAATGGATTCCAACTCATACTACCTCTCGCAGGGACCGAGCCAATTGCTGCAGTCTCGTGCTGATTCATAATGCAAGGACTGATTTGAGCATTAGCATTATTATTACCATAGAAACCTAAGTGTGACGAATTGGGAGGCCGATCCCAAATAGTGGGAAAAACTGAATCTACCAAAGGATTGCTATTAGGGATCATCCCCATTGATGCATTTGTCAAGTTGCTTCCACTTAATTGCCAGTCCAACGATATGTTTGGTGACTGAAAATTAGTAGCATCCTTGTTCCTCTTATGTCCTTGAGTATCATTCTTGCTACCCATATCCATTATTTGGGAAATGAATCAAACTTAAAACTAAAAAGATCCTCAAGATTAACAATCTATAAGATACACATCAAACAATTGGCCACTTTCAAAGATCCGACGAGAGGGATCGATTGTTCAGCTGGTGAAATGCCTCCACTTCATTACACATCCATACAGGTAGAGAAAATGAAGGAACAAGATTCTAGTTTTGTGCCTAAAGATTAAAAAAATAATTCAAAAAATTTAATTCAATAGATGAAAATAAAACTAAGAAAGTGAATACACCAGCGCAGAGAAACCAGTCAAGCTACCTGCTCCCAAACAACTGGAAAAGAGGTAGCTAACAACACCCCAGTTCAATTCACACAAAGGGAGAACCTAAGTCCCAAGCTTTGTTTCAAAGTCCCCAATGCCCAAGAAAGCACAACCCCAGTTCAATTCACACAAAGGGAGAACCAAAGTACCAAGCTTTGCTTCAAAATTACCAACAAAAAAAAAAAGAAAAAAAAAAGAAGGCCACTAATGTCCAAGAAAACACAATCCCAGTTCAATTTACTTCAAATTTACAAAGAAAAGTATCACCAGTGTCCAAGAAAACACAACCCCAGTTCAATTTACACAAAGGAAAAACCAAAGTTCCAAACTTTGCTTCAAATTTCCCAAAAAAAAGTGCCACCAGTGTCCAAGAATATACAATCCCAGTTCAATACACACAAAGGAAGAACCAAAGTTCCAACCTTTGCTTCAAAATTACCTTTAAAATTAAGTGCCACCAATGTCCAAGAAAACACAATCCCTGTTCAATTCACACAAAGGGTGAAACAAAGTTCCAACCTTTGCTTCAAAATTACCTTTAAAAAAAAGTGCCACCAATGTCCAAGAAAACACAACCCCAATTCAATTCACACAAAGGAAGAACCAAAGTTCCAAACTTTCCTTCAAAATTACCAAGAAAACACAATCTCAGGTCAATACACACAAAGGAAGAAACAAAGTCCCAAGCTATGCTTCAAAAAAAATTTGAAGCTCCACCTATGTCCAAGAAAACACAATCCCAGTTCAATTCACACAAAGGGTGAAACAAAGTTCCAACCTTTGCTTCAAAATTACCTTTAAAAAAAAGTGCCACCAATGTCCAAGAAAACACAACCCAAATTCAATTCACACAAAGGGTGAAACAAAGTTCCAACCTTTGCTTCAAAATTACCTTTAAAAAAAAGTGCCACCAATGTCCAAGAAAACACAACCCCAATTCAATTCACACAAAGGAAGAACCAAAGTTCCAAACTTTCCTTCAAAATTACCAAGAAAACACAATCTCAGGTCAATACACACAAAGGAAGAAACAAAGTCCCAAGCTATGCTTCAAAAAAAATTTGAAGCTCCACCTATGTCCAAGAAAACACAATCCCAGTTCAATTCACACAAAGGGTGAAACAAAGTTCCAACCTTTGCTTCAAAATTACCTTTAAAAAAAAGTGCCACCAATGTCCAAGAAAACACAACCCAAATTCAATTCACACAAAGGAAGAACCAAAGTTCCAAACTTTCCTTCAAAATTACCAAGAAAACACAATCTCAGCTCAATATACACACAAAGGGAGAAACAAAGTCCCAAGCTATGCTTCAAAAAAAATTTTGAAGCTCCACCAATGTCCAAGAAAACACAATCCCAGTTCAATAAATGTTCAGAAGTACAGCAAATTGAAAATAATGAGAAACGTTAATTTGAGCATCATAAATACTCACTCAGAGACTCAACTTCCTAAGCTCAGCTCTGAAACTGAGAAGGACAAGACCCAAAAGTAGCAAGAAAAGAAGAAAGATACCTTATTTTGCTGTTACTCTGTAGTCTGTACACAGTACACACTTTTTTTTTTTTTTTGAAATGTTATACAATGTCTTTTTTGTTGTTATTTTTAACTTTTTGAATTTTTCAAAGTGCAATGTATAGTAGTTAGTATAGGAAGATTATAAGAGAAACAAAACAAACAGAAAGTAATAAAGATAGAGTCACAAATATTAGAAAAGAGAGAAGAGTTAGGTATTTGAAGGAACTAAAAAAGAAAGCTTACATACAAAGGTTCTCTGCATTTATACCCACGCCTGCATCAAAATATGAGCTTATTCATCATTAACCACCCCTACTGTTAATATTAAATTCCCTAAATTTTTCTAATTATTTGTTCACTATCGAAAATAATGATTGTTACTGTCTTCGTTCAATAATATTTATTTATTATATTAAAAGTAAATGTCCAACAATAATAATTTTACACTTAGTTTATACTCGTCTGTCTTTAATTATTTATTTTGAATTAACAGAATTATTAAAGAATTAATAATTGATATAATGAGTTTATCATTTTATCCTAATTAATTATAAAGTGTATGAATTAATAAAAATTAATTCTATCATTTTTACAGTAATTTATTGAGGGAGTAATGGGAAAAAAATTGTTTTTTTTAATTTGTCAAAATAAACCAATTTTCAGATTCAACTAAAAAAGAAAATGTGGACAGTAATTAGGGGTGGAGTGAGTAATTTATCCCATTCATTAATTATAATCAATTTTCAATTACATATTTCAAGACATTATATTTGTTATATTGAAAGAATCATATTGTAAAATTACTGTTTTATTTATAATTTTTTAAGAGGTGTATCAAGTCAATAGTGAATAACTATTATTGAATAAAGGGAATATCATTTTAACATTGTTAATTATAAAGTAGATAAATTAAAAATTTAAAACTTTTTAAAAAATTCTATTCTTTTCAAAATTGATTAATTAAAGATATAATAAAAAAATTATCATTTTTTAATTTATCAAAATAAATAAATATTTTCTCCATTTCTTACATATCATCACATTTTATTCCTTTTTACTCTGTCAAAAAGAAATAGTAAGACTTATCTTTTTTATTTTTTACTTAATTTTTGTAGCATGATTTCATAGTGTTGAACAGTTGAACAGATCCCATATTAATATGGTGTATTTAATACTTTCTCAATCTCTAATGGTTGTTCACCTTTTTTTTAATTATTTTTAATTATTTTTTTATTTTAATAATCGAGGAATGATAAATTTTTTATCTATTGTAGTCTCAATTAATTATTTTGAAAATGAATTTTTTTTTTTGAAAATCTTAAGTTTTAAACTTATCGATTTCATAATTAATATGAGTAAAAATGATAAACTCTTTATATTAATAATTATTTCTTAATAGATGTGTCAATTTAAAAGTGGACAAATAATTAGTAACAGAGAAAATATGAATTAAGAATAATCTTCATTTCCTAAGTTATTTTTTGAAATTAAGTTAAATCTAAAAATTCACATATTTTTTATCTATAACTATACAAGCATATATACCATATTTTAGATGGTGAATTTTCTAATTCCGCCACCAATCAAATGTAAAGAACTCAAAACTAACCAATATAATGATAATATGATATGTTGTGATATGATACAATAAATGTTATTATTGATTAAGAATAAAACTTAAAAATTAACTTGAACCGTGTGCAATTGCTTAAAATATGAGTACTAAAAGTTGGAAAAATACATAAGTATCCCCTCAATCTATGTCTGAAATTTTAGAGACACACTTATACTATAGTAAGGTCCTATTACCTCTGAACTTATTTTATAAATAATTTTCTACCTCTTTTCGTCATACGTGACACTAATTTGAAAGAAAATATCAACATACTCTGGACCTACAAGATAATATCACGTAGTACAAAAAGGGATAGAAAATTATTTGTAAAATAAGTTTATAGGGAATAATAGAAGCTTAATATAGTATAAATGTATCTCTAAAATATTGAACATAAATAAAATACTCGTGCATTATCCCTTAAAAAAATTACTAAATGAATTTGTGATTGGTTCATGTCACATTTAATTTGTAGGGACAATTTTAAGAAATATCTTCAATAAATCACCCATTATAATAAAATATGGAAAGAAAATTACCGTCTTTACGTCCTTCGATAATCATAAATGAAAATACTCCTAACGACATACTTACGTGCCAATTTTTTTAGTTGTCTCTAATTATTTATTTATTTTAATAAATTAAAAAAAGATGAATTTTTTTTATATATTATATTTTCAATTAATTGCTTAAAAAAATAAAAATTTTTGGAAATTTTAAATTTTTCCAATTCATAATTAATAGAGAAATGATAAACTTGTTATGTCAACCATTGTATTTTAGTAAATGGGTAAATTTAAAAATAAATAAATAATTAAGGATAGAAAAAATATATTACAAAACTCTTAAATATTCTTGAAAAAAAATCATGTAAAATGTGATTTAAAAAAAGAATAATTTAAGAAAGATACTTTTTTTTTAATGTAAAAAAGACTTGATTTCCAAAAACAAAACTATCAAAAATGGTTGGTATACGAAATGGTGGTCCCTAAGACTTCGTTACATAAATATTTAGAATTAAGTAATAATTTGAAGCTCGTAAGTACGAGATTTTAGTTTATTTAAATTAGGTATAGTACAAATATATATTTAAATTTGATCATAGCTAATAAGTAAGTATTTTATTTTGAGTATTATATCTAGATATTTTTATTCGTCTTTAATGCGTATAAATATTCTAACTTACAAAATAATTATCTGAACACCTTCAAAATCTTTTTATCAGGTTGGCGTTAAATATCTAACAGATACAATAAAAATGAATTGGATAATTGAAGACGAGTTAATATGTCTATAAAAGCATACTCAAAATTGAGTGTTTACTTTTCAACTGAGATCAAGTTTAAATATTTATTTATATTCTATTGCCTTTTAAATTATTATGTTTTAAATTAACAGTGTACATATTTTATGAATTTGTAAGATCAATAGAACAAAAAAAATTCTAATTCTCTTAGCTATGAAAATGAAATTCTCTTATAAAAAAATTATAAAATTAACCAAAAAAATGTAGGTGACCTAGAAAATATATTTTTCTCTCGTAATATTTCTTTTTTAAAAAAAATCTATAATATCCCTCCTATAAACATAAGGAGTAAATAAGTAATCTTTCTGTCAAATAATGCAAATCGAATCAAAAGTTTGGTATTGTCAGAAACTTTTAAAAAGCTTGATATATCATATAGTATATATTAAGTCTATGGAAGTTATCGTAAGTACTAAAGTAGTTCCACTAGAATATCATCCTTGAAAATCTTGGAAAAAGTAGTTTTTTTCGAAGTTTTATTTGATATTTATATTAAAATTTGATTAAATTTAAATTTATGTAAAACAATCACATTTATAAACAAGCACTCCTAACAAAAATGACCCAATGGAACTCAAATTCAATTTTTTAAATAAAAATTAATACTTATTACTTTATTATAATTAAACTGTTATATTTTTTTTTATCGCGAAAATTATTTTTCTCATTATCTATTTTGTGATACCTTTCTTGTAAAATTACCTTCTTAAACGCAAGAGAAATTAGGAAACTATAGGCTGTAATATAATTAAATTGCAAAAACAATACTACTAATTAAATAGATTTTGGCCTATATAAATTGCTATATATGGATTACTAAACAATTTTCTTTTTCATTATTATTCAAAACAATACAATATTAGAGTTGAATGATAACTCATCTACAGTTAACAGTTTTGTTATAAATACAAATAACTATTTAAATTGCTTGTCACATATCTATGGAAATTATCGCTCTCAAATCAAGTAAGTACATAATATTGTTTAAAAATAAATTTTTATTATTTTGATATAATTAACTATTTTATAAAGTTACCTTACTAAATTACTTTATCATAAAATAATTGATATAATTTGACATGAAAAACAACATATTATGAGTAAATTTTAAGTTTGTGTAGAAGGCTAACTAACATTCTTTTAAAAAAAGAAATTTTACTTTGTGTATTCATCAAAATAATAATAGTCAATAAATTTTATATATATATATATATATAAATTTTTCTGCTAATATAATTATTTTTAATTGAGCGATTAAATGTGTGAGCTGCCCTCTCTATTTTATTTTCGAAGTTGATTCATGTTTAAAAATGCTTTTAGACATAATTTTTATTATTATTATTATTATTATTATTATTAAATAATACTCTAGCAATTCTATTATTTAATATATGCTGATGGACTGTCCTTTTTGCTTTCTCTCATGGAGTGATTATTAGCTGGCCTTGGTACTTGAAATCACAGACCTAATTTAACCTTAAAATAATGGAGATCTCTTTTCACACTTTGCTAAAAAAATTCCTAAATAATCTATCTATCCTTAAGCTTAAAGAATTATTAAAACTTGAGTAATAAAATAGGAAGGGTCAGAGGAGAAAATGATTTGCATTGATTGGGTTGATTTTAGTATATGTTAATATTAGTATTTAATTTTCATTCGATATTTAATATTTATATTAAAATTTAATTAATTGAAATTTAATGCTTCGTAGAGTTTTATTTGGGGAAGTGTTATTTATGTATAAATGATTTTTTCATATTTAGGGTTGGAATTATTGAGTTTTTTTGAAGAAAAAAAAAGTATTAGATTCAATAGATCACATCCGTCGGTAATATGCGTTAATATTTTTTGAACTTGATTTCAGCTGATATTTATAATTTTTAATTTTAAATTTACACAAATATACACTTAAATTATTGATATAAAATTGAATAAATTACACATATATCTTACGTGATACTTTGCCTGAGATATGCTTAAACTTATTAGTAATACGTCAAGAAAATTGTTTGTTTACTCTTAATATAATACCGTGCATTCTTTATAATCTTCAAAAAGGATAACTCAAAATAATTACAAAAGTATAATTGAAAATAACACCCATTTTAGTCTTGAATAGAGCTGTGAATATGGGCTAGGCCCGTTGGGCCGGCCTGGCCTAACACGAGATTTAATATGGCTGGGCTAATATTTTTGGAGGCAATTTAAGAAAAGAGTTTTTTAGCCCGGCCTGAATAAGTCTGCTCATTTGGAGGCTTGAGAAATATTGGTAGGGCCGGCCCGTGGGCCAATAAAAATTAATTTAAAAGTATAATATAATATTAAAATTTAAAAATAAAGAGAGTCCAAAATCAAAATAATTAGGTTAATATTTCTATTTAGATATTTATACTTTTAGTTGGAAAAAAAAAACTTAATAAATATTAAGGAAAATACAAGTACCCCTAGGCTATGACCAAAATTCCAGAGACACACCTTAACTAAACTAAGGTCCTATTACCCCTGACCTTTTTTTTTTTTTGTAATTTTATACACCTTTTGTCTTATGTGGCACTCTCTATGTGACTCCACGCAATTGAGGCGCGTCAGAGATATTTGAATGCCACGTAAGCGAAAGAGGTACACAAAATTACAAAAAAAATAAGTTCAGGGGGGTAATACGACCCTAGTAAGGTGTGTTTTTGAGATTTTGGGCATAGTCTAGGAGGTACTTGTGCATTTTCCCTAAATATTATAAAGATTATTATATTTGCGAATTTGATTAGCAAGTAGTGACAAGGTCTCATTTGTTTCCATTAAGATTAAGACGTTTGAATTTGAATACACATTTAAATATTAAGATATGCATTAAGATCTAGATGTGTAAATCTGAATAAACATCTGAATATCAAAATATTGTCTCTGAATCTGAACAATAAATTATTGGGACAGTTTGTTTTAAATATCAGAATGCACATATAAAATTAAACGTTATATCAATAAAATATTATAAAAACCTTGTTAGTAAAATAGTTTTTTTTTATATAAAATAATATTTTGAACATTTTTACCGTAACAAGGTAATATGATTTATCTTTTAAGAACTCAACATCAAGTTACATCATTAATATGACTATTTTTTGCACTCAAATACTTTGAGAATCTAATATAATGCAATTTAAAATATTTTATATAGAGTAGTAAATATATAATTTAGGAAAATATTTTATTTTATTATAAATTTTTTTTATTGTTATCGATCAAATAACTAATATTTTCTTATTTTTTAAAACCGTGCTAAATATTATATCATGGGAGTGCTTATCAATTCAAATATATTGATTAATTTAGAAAGTAAAAGATGTATATTAAGTTAATATGAATAAAGGAAATTATAATGACATGCATGTAATTAATATTAATTAAATAAGAAAATAAGTTTTATGAGTTGTCGTAATTTAGTTGAATTAAGATAGAAGTTTTATTTTTTAGTTTGAATAGTGTTAAGGGTGTGTCACAGATCTGATTCATTCAGATATATCTAGACCCATTAAGAGGCTTATAAGAAAATAAAACAAACGAATTTAATGAATTGAATCTGAATAATTAAGATTCAGTTCTTAAAAACAAACACACTTAATGAGGCAAATTTGAATGATTAAGATTCAAACCCATTAAGTGCAAAGAAATGAGGCCTAACATAATGTAATATTGTTTTGTCGATATTTATGATAATATTTTTAAATTATAATTTATAATTTAATTTAATAATTATAAAAAAATATTTTTTTTAAAAAAAGTGAGCAGGCCCGGCAAGCCTGTAGCCCACGTACTTGTGGGCTGGACCGATCATTTTCTGGCCCACACAAAAAATGGACTAGCCCGGCCTGACCCGTAAAATGTCAAAGCCTGTAAGAGTTAGCCCGAATGGAATGGGCTAGCCCATATTGACAGCTCTAGTCTTGAAGTTCGATTCTAAAGTAACAAGTATTTTAAATTTAAATGACAGCTAAAATATTACAAACAGAGGAATACTTCTTCTGTTATAGTTTATGTGTTATCATTTTAATTTTAAAAAATAACATTCTTAATTAAATAAAATTTAAATATTATTATATAAATTGAAATAAAAGAAATATTAATCATATCCAACAAATCACGAGCAAAACCCCGTGAGAGAATAGTCCAAGCAGTTAATAAATAATTAATTATCATTAATATAATAAATTAATAAACAAAGAATGATTAAATTCCTTCTAGTAATAAAATTTTCTTGACAAGTCACATCCTCTCTCTTATTTTATATGTTATCTCTTTCTATAAACAATGATTTATAATATTTGTTATTTCATAAAATCAATTCATATATATTTTTTTTGAAAATATATATTTGACCAACTTAGAAATTATTACAAGAAAATTGTAAATTATATAGGAATTTTCCTGAGAATTAGTATGAAAATTTGCAGGAAAATAAGTTTTACGCGAATTTTCATACTAATCTCCCCGAAAATCCCCATGTAGTTCGCAGTTTTTTTTATAGTGATAATCATTCATGTTCATTGATTATATTAATTAATCAAAAAAAATTAATTCATATCTATTGATTGAAAACTTGAGTTTCACAAAAATTAAATAAAGGTCGAAGGATAAAATTATAATTATGACATATAAGAGTAATAAATAATTATTTATCATTAATATGATAAATTAATAAACAAAGAATGATTAGATTCCTAGTAATAAATTTTCTCCAATAAGAAAACCTCGGATTGACACATATTATAGTGTGTAAATATTTTTTGAAGTGTTATTTGTACTAATAAAAATGATTACATTTATTTTTATATAACCGACAATAAAGAAAATTATGGAGAGTTTCTTCTTTAAAATAATAATTAGTATATTCTCCTAATTAATTGAAAACAATTATTATGTAATCTAAACTATATTTTGTCTGGAAACAAAATCTTGAATCTAGCTGGTTTGATGGTGATGGATCTACATCAGAAATTTAATTTTTTTTTATTGAGAGCTTTATGAAGATTCCATTTCTAAACTTAATGCAATATTAACATAATCAACTTTATAATATATAATATATTCAATATAATATTTTAATGAGCTCTAAGATAAATGGAGTGTCGCAATCTTTACTTTTATTTTTATTAGATTTTTATAAGATAGAAAAATTGTTTTGAAATGATAATCAATTCTAGAAAATAGTATCTAAAACAATTTGAAATGGGTCATTTGTTAATATTACCATTTTGGTAGTAGAAGAAATTAATCAAAGGATAATTTATTAATATGAGTTCGGAGCCTAAAGGGTGAAAAATGTTAACAAAAATTTTAAAACGGTATATGAATTTTTATTTTAATTAAAACGGCAAAACTGCTTACGAAGTAACAATTTTATTTGTTGGAAAAAGTAAAATCGTTGCTATAGCAACGATTTGCAAAATTAGATTTTTTACCAAAAAAATATATTTTTTTAAAACAGCTTTTTCCAAAGTAATTTTTTTATTGTTTATTAATAGGCAGCAATTTAGGCTTAATTTTTTTTTATTATTATTTATTTGCTATTTTTAAAATAAAATAAAATCAAATCGCTACCAAGCCAGCGATTTTAAATAAATTTTTTTTAAAAAAATAAATCGATGTCAAGGTAGCAATTTTAACTCAATTTTTTTTAATTAATTGCTGCAAAGGCAGCGATTTTACACTTTGCAAGTTTTTTAAAAAAATTTAAGTGAATCGCTGCCACTGCAGTGATTTATAATTTTTTTTTAATTTTTAGTAAATCGCTGCACTGGCAGCGATTTACCAAAATTTTTGTTTTTTTTAAATTTTTTTAAATTGCTCAAAAAAATAATCCTACTTATTTTTGTTTAGTAAAATTTGTGAATTTTTTTTTCGATTTTATCCAATTTTTTATTTTAATTATTTTTTTTAAAAAAAATAGCAAATAAATTATTTTAGAAAAAGCCTAAATTGCTGCAAAGGCAACGATTTATTAAAAAACATAAAAAAAATTACTTTGGAAAACGCTGCCTTCTTTAAAAAAAATATTTTTTAAAAAATTCAATTTTATAGCAGCGATTTTGCTTTTTTCGGCGGACAAAATTGCTCTTCGTGAGCAATTTTTGCCTTTTTGGTTAAAATAAAAATTCATTTACCGTTTTAAAATTTTTGTTAATATTTTTCATCCTTTAAACTCCGAACTCTTATTAATATTACCCTTTTGATTCTTTTGGATTCTTCTTAAAAGTAAAGATAATTACTTTTTGGGATTTAAAAGTAGTTGAAAATTTCATTAAAAAAAAGTAATATTGAAAAATGATGATTAATAGACTTAAATTTTAAGATAATGATATATTCAATATAATTTTATAAATTGATTTGACGAGAATAAAACATAAGCATATTTTAACTTTATTATTCGATACTATTTTCGAAAGACTCTCAATATATTTTTAAACTTTGAAAACTTTATTCATTTCGAACCGTATAATAAAAATAATATTTTCAGAAACATAGTCTAATTTAGTCATATTTTGCACTATACCCACATAGCACATTTTTTCCGCAACAATGCTTATATAACATTATACACTTACTATCCATAATTATATAAAATTGTATAAATATATACTTAGAGTGTATAAGAAATTTTTATGTATTTTTTGAGTTCGGAGTCAAAAAGATCACTTTATTCCTTGCATAAACGGCCAGTCAACTTTTTAAAAAACTAAATTGATAGGTAAATCATACAAATCTAGTTTAAAAGATAACATCAAGAAATATTGCAATAATAAGCTCAAGTAGTAATTACTCTGCCCCAAAAAAGTAGGAGAAAAAAATACTCCCTCCGTTTTAAAAAAAAATTACCCTATTTCCTTTTTATCTGTTTAGAAAAGAATGATCCTTTCCATTTTTGGTAATACTTTAATTTCACCTTTCCACGTGACATGTTTAAGACCACAAGATTAAAAGGCATTTTGCTAAATTTGACATAATTTTAATTTAGAACCACAAGATTAAAAAATCTTCTTTCTTTTCTTAAATTCGTTCCAAGTCAAACTAGATCATCCTTTTGTAAACGGAGAAATTAGTTCTTTTGTTACAAGAAAATATGACATGATCCATTTTCTTGAAATATATACAAAATTGGTCGTGTATACATTGAATATACTACTATATATACACATGGGGACCAAATTGTCTGTTGATGGAGACTAATAGAGCCAGCATTTTCAGACTTGGTTCTACAATTCATTATTATTTTTTATCTTCTAGCGTTCGATATACATATTGTAATTTGATTAATTTGAATTTACACTGTATGGAGCTCTATTCATGGAAAAACTCTCCCTATCAAGAAAATTTTCATACTCAAAACTCAAAAGGCTCAAATTTAAAATTTTTAATTTAAAATAGAATAACTCGATTATTTTTTTTTAAAAAAAAGATACGAATTGAGCAAAATATCATGTGCCTAACACAAGGCTACAGCAAAGATAAAACCAAATATATATATCAAACATGAGAGATTAGATTTAAAATTTAAAACTTATGATTTTTATAATAATGTTTTATTAATATTATATAATAATAACAATAATATTCACAAGCAAATAATTACAAAACTATAAGAAATTTTGTAATACATTTATATTATAGAACATAAGCAAAAGCTACTAAATTTCCATAAATTAATATATTTTATTCTAAATCTCCTATTACACAGGCAAAATTTTTTGATGTGGGTATATAGTAAATATATATCTCTCCAACAAAAATAACGAATTTAAATCCTAAAACAAAATTACTTCATCTCAAAGTGTGATTTTCAACATAAACTTGAATTGTTGAGTTTCAGAATAGATGTTGAATACTACTCCCTCCGTCTGGAATTATTTGTCATGATTTCTATTTTTGGAGTTAAACTATAAAAATTTTGATTAATATTTTAAGATGTATTTTTTCATCATATTAATATGCAAAAAAATTGTAATTTATAGTACTTTTCATGTAGTTTTAGAATATCTAATTTTTTTGTTTAAGATATCAAATTAATATGATTTAATTTACCTTTAAAATTAATCAAATTAACTTTCAATAAGTGTAATATGTCAATCAATTCTGGACGAAGGAAGTAAATACCAAATAAAAACAGAAAAGATAAATTATAAAAATAAGCATGATAATGTTGGACATTCTAGATTTGGGGTGGGGGTGGGGGGTTGTGTATTTCTAGATTTTTCCACCAGCTCAGGTACCAATGATTGACTTCTAATTAGTTGGCACATATAAGATAAAAAATACAAGTTAAACTTGTAAGTTTATTCTTGATTATTCCTCTATAGGTTGGGACTAATTCCTAGCTAGCTATCACTTTTAAAGTGTGGTTGCTTAAATATTTTCTTTTAAAAAATTATTTTTTAAAGTTGGATGCTCAGTCATTATATTATATATTATTGAATTATTGATTTTCTAACATAAAAATAAATGTTTCAATTAAAATTCATTGGATATATATTCAAACACTCATTAATGTAGGTCCATCACTGATTAATTTAATTTATGAAAAAGGAACGACGAGGCAAGTCCCTCCATCTTTTGTATATATATCTTGCTCATGTCATCATGTGACATAATTTCTTAATCAAAAGGATATTTAGAGAAAATTAAGTGATTTTTCAACTATAAAAGTTAATTTGATTATTTTTTAAGTGATTATACTACAAGTTGTAACTTTTTCTGTTGTTAATTTGATTCATCACTGTATACAAAGATATATATATATATATATATATATATATATATATATATATA
>NC_028637.1:5173760-5183038 GCF_001406875.1 Solanum pennellii | reverse complement strand
ATATATATATATATAATGAATTCTAATATTTTAATTTTGCTAGCTCATGGTCATGGTATACATTCTTTTATAATACTTGAGGACAAATTAGAAGGGAAAAAAGAGAGAAAATGATAGATGCTTTGATATTTATAGTCTGTTTAGACAAACTTATAAATTTTTTATTGATATGAAATTGTTGTAAAATTATTTTTAATATAAAATAAAATAAATCGATTCAAACACGCTCAATTAGTCCTTTCTTCAGTACATTTATTCTGCATGCGCATGCAAAGATGTTACGTGCTGGCCCTGCTTATTAGGACTTCTGTCACCATCATAAACCTACTACTCACATGGATTTAAGATTATCTTAGTAATTCAATTATTTGTGATTGATTATTGAGTTTACACAAAAACATTTTTTTAACATAAACCTATACATGAGGGATTCGAGCCATAAATGAGATACCACTCTATAAAAAATTAAAATTCGATCTAACTTTGTATTAGAATCTACGGATTAAAAAGACAGTCTCAGATAATTTTTATGTATGAAGCATAGGCCTTTCAAATGGTAATAAAGGTGAGGAAGGAATTTTAGCGGGCCCAACAGGTATTGGCCCTCAAATGCAAATGCAACCGGGGGGTGGGGGTGGGGGGGTTCATGATAACCTATTGAGCGATGATGAACGTCGATCATAATGATTCAACAGTGCTGAGTGAAAGAATAGTCGCTTAATGATAAAAGTTACTTTAAGGGATAATAGCTTGATCTTCATCAAAAACTCACCCAACGGAAAGATTTGACACGTTGATGTTGGCTCCTCGCCACATGGAATTGTAGTATGTTCTATCGGTTGAATTGTTCACCTTACCAATTAATTTAAGTGATACATAAGCTAGGTTCAGAACGTTATGAGATATTTTGATCTATTTAATTTAAATTACTATCAACGAAAAGATGAATCTATAATTTTCTTGAAAACATAATGGATCTAATTGACAAAGGTTAGATGGATGTCTAATCACTTTTTTTATGAGAATGATTAGTATCTTCCATCCATAAAAAATAAAACATATATTTAGAATAGGCTAAGTTAGTCTTTCTTATCAATAGTCATTTGCATTGCTTGTGATGGTACTCTTTCTTAATCATGCTTTTTCTTGCACGTTGTTTTGCTTATATATGTTGGCTAATATTTATATAGTTTAAGTCTTTAAGAGTTTGACATATTATAAGATCTTTTTAGTTTTCATATAATATACTTCATAACTTTTTCATTTATGGATGGAGTGTTTTTCATATTATTTTGGGTGGACATCAAATGTGGTTTGAGAACTAATATTAGGTAAAGACTAGATATTTTTAGATTTACGGGTTGATTGGTCCGTTTTACTTACGTAAAGATAGAAAATTTATACTCGAACGTTGAGTGGACCATTGACAAATACAAAGATAATATAATTGAAAAAAATACGAAATTAGATTCTAATCTCGTAAACGATGAAATATCAGAAATTAAATGAAGTTGGAGACTTTTGTTCATTCATCATTATTATTATGCATGCTAATTGGATAAATAAATAAGAGAGAACATTTTTTTATTATTTTATTTAAATTTTTAATATGTTTTTGATGTGTAGATTTGAATTTTGGAATTATGGCCGTTTGCTAGGGTGGGGCGTACTAAACCCTATATTTTCTACCTCTAATCTGAGGACTTTGGTCAAGTATGTTGCGTATTTCTTTCTTTCTAATATAATGAATAATAACGAGATTCAAATTTTAAGATCTCTCGTTGTTCTAATATATCATATTAGATTGTATCACTATTTCATTTAGAAACTTAAGCTATTACAAAAATCACACTTTTATTATTTAGTTAAATTCTCAACGAGGCTTATATACTTTGATATTTACTAAAAGGAGAGAAGAGTCAAAAATATATTTGTTTGGCCAATTTTTCAAAATCAGCTTAGGAGCAAATGCCTCCCTTTAACTTCGCGATATATATACCACTTAATTACATCCTTAACGAGGGGTATATCCATTGGAATTACAAAGTTGTAGAGTATATTTGTATTTAATTTTCTCTTAAAAAATATTATTTTCAAAAGTACGTACTTTTTATAAAAATAAATTGTTTTGATGGAAAAACAATTTGTATTTGGTCATCTTGAGCAACATAATGTGTTTGACCAAACTTTTTACGAAGTATTTTTAATTGTATTCTTTTCAATAGTGTTTCTTATAAAAAAACACTTTTGACAAAAAAACAATTTATTTGGAGCATTTCTTTTAAATCTTTCAATTGTTGTTCAATCTTCAATTATTAGAGTACTTCTCTTTAATTCTCATTTATTTATTTTTTTGGTTGTGTTGGAGCACCTTCTCTCCAATTTTCAAGTGTTAGAGCATTTTCTCTCCAACTCACGATTTTTTTTTTAATTGTGTTGAAGCACTTCTCTTCAACTTCCAAGGTTGATGCCCTTTCCATCAGCACCTTTTTTTTTTGTTGATATTTTTTCGATTGTGCTGGAGCACATATCACTTACTTCTAAAGTTAATGACCTTCCCACCAACGCCTTTTCTTTTTGATTATTTTTGATATTTTTTTCTTAGTTGTATTTGAAGCACGTTTCTCCAACTTCCAAGGTTGATACCCATCCCACAAATGCCTTCTCTTTTTGACTTTTTTGATATTTTTTTCTCTTAATTGTGTTGAAACACTTCTCTTCATCTTCCAAGGTAAATACTCAAAAACAATTTTTACTTCTCTCTAATTTTAAAAACACCTATTTCTCCACAAAGACTTGGCCAAACACTTCTCTTTTTGAAAGATAAAACGTTAAAGAAAAAACATTTGGGCCTTCCAAAAACTTGCCCAAACAAGATTTTAAAAATAAGCACATGGAATAACAAAAAAGAAAAGACAAGAAGTATACTTTTAACTTTCATATATGCAAGTTCATTGAAAGAAAAATGTATATATTTTGCATGCCTTCGTAGTTTTATTTTAATTATAATTCTTTAACTTACCTAATCTTTTTGGAAAATGTGAAATTACCCTATGTTCCTAGAAATGATATATTTCACAAAAACTTATATGTACAATCCTTGCCAAAGGCAAAACAGATTGGACATTTATAGATCAATACTTTAAGCCCCGTGAACAAAGAGTACTTCTAAAAGGATCTATATTTTGGTAGGCTATTACTTAAATTGAAATTTTATATTGTATAGTCGTCCACTATAATAATATGTCTTAAATCTATATTAATGTATATATACATATAATATACATAATTTATACATAACTAATAAAAATGTTTTATATATTTAACTAATGGTTATAATTATTTTTGACGACGCCAAAGCAAGATAAAAAAGAATAGTAAGACTTGCAAAAATGACTAATTTTTTTTATTTAAAATATATATTTCTTTTTGCCCCTCAATCTTTAAGTGGCTAAATATGTAACTTAATTTTACAGTATATAAGTAATGTATTTTTTTGTTTTTTTAATTTGACTAGCGACTGTAATTATTTTTGGCAAGCGGCCAAATGTGTACTTCCAAAATTAGGCCAATTTGATGGATCAACTATTTTCAGAAAAATATTATGGAACAAGAGTTGTCTTGGTTAAAATAGGTTAGGCTAAGGTTTATAAGCTGCACAAGGCAATTCCTAGTACATTTTAGGGATGAATCCTAGCTTTCTAAATTCAAGAAAATGTGACAAAGAATTTGGTATATCCAAAGTAATGTCTTTCAATTTTACAATACTCCCTCCGTCCGGAATTATTTGTCATGTTGCGCTTTTCGAAAGTCAATTTGACTGATTTTCAAAGTTAAATTAGATCACATTATTCAATATTTCAAAAAAAAAAATATTCTAAAATTATATGAAAAATACTATAAATTGTAATTTTTTTCATATTAATATGATGAAAAATTACATCTTAAAATGTTAGTAAAAGTTTTTATAGTTTGACTCTGAAAATAGAAACCATGACAAATAAATCCGAACGGAGGGAGTATGTTTTAATTTTCATATTTATTGAAAGTTGCAAAGGAACAATCAATTCTCTTATTCTATGTTGGACAATGCAAAATTATGATATTACTCCCTCCCATTCAATGTATATGTCATTGTTTAACTGGGCATAAAGTTTTTAAAAATGAAGTCTTTTGGAATTTATAGTTTAAAATAAACTATAGATATTAGTTTGACTATGAATCATTTTGTTGAGGATGAAAGATAAATTTCAACATTAATTTATTTTCATTTATAAAAAGATTACTTTGATTTCGAGCAGACTAAAAATAAAAGAGTTTTTAAATTTGTGATTTAAAACATGTGTGGCTAATAATTTCATTGAGAATGAAAGATAAATTTTAAAGTAATTTGTGATTTTGAAACAATTAATTTTGATGAGTTAATTTGAACATGGCCCATTTTAATATACATATAAAAGAAATTATCAACCTCCGGAGGTCGAAAATATTATTTTCTAAAAAAAAATTGTAGAACAGATAAGACCTCATGACGTCAATTCTAACCAATTTCTGAAAAAAAAAGAACTATTTGTTATGAAACTATATAAATTTAGAAGAAGAAGAAAGTAGGGAGAAGAGAAAAGACTTCTTATTTCTCTTGAAGTATATTCATGATTCCTAGATCTTTCACAAATCTTCTTTACAATGAAGGAAAACCCTTTATTTATAGGGAAAACCTTACTTGGTCCCCAAGTAGGACTCTTAACCATATCCTACAAGGACTCCACATAATTAGACATTCACTATAATACAAATTTTTTATAACACTCCCTCTTGAATGTCGGTAGATTATGTATCTCGTTAAAACCTTACTAGATAAAACCCAGTAGGAAAAAAAATCTAGTGAAGGAAAAAAAGTACACATATCTAATAATACGCATTATGGATGCCTCATTAAAAACCTTACAAGAAAAACCCAATGGGACAAAACCTTGTGAGGAAAAAAGAGTGCATCGCGTATTAACTCCCCCTAATGACAACATCAATTCAGAGACTAGAATCTTCGTTTTCCAATCTTGTGCATCATCTTCTTGAAAGTTGTAGTTGATAGAGACTTGGTGAATAAATCAACAATAATGTTACTTGAACATACCTCTTGCATGTTGATATCACCATTCTTGGAAGCTGATGAGTGTAGAAAAACCTTGATGAAATATGTTTTCTTCTATCTGCTTTTAGAAATCTTTCCTTCAGGGTCAAAGATTTCTGCAAGTTCCTTACTTCAACTTCTTTAAGCAAATAATCTATTGCCAAGAGTTCCGATTCTAGTCATCAACTTGCATAATAATACTTGTATATGCTCTATGCATTTGAGTCTATTTAATCCTTATGAGGATGATAAACAAGTTTTCCAAAAACTTGTATATGCTTTAGATTTTGAACCCATTAGATATTTTCATATCAATTTTGTCAAGTAACAACATTCAATATTAGATGTATGACATCTTCTAGTGCCTAGACTGCAAGTCAAATAAGCTTTACGAATTCCAAGATGCATCATTCCACTTTTCACTTGATAATTATTTCTACACAAGCATGTTTTAATAGATGTAGAATTCATATCCTCATAATCTTTTACAATATTGCGCGCTATTGTATCAAAGATATCGTCAATGATATACCATTTTGTATCGATTCACAATACGACAAAACTTATTGAGATCTCATCACTTCATTATTTTTTAGGTAGCTACCCCTCTCATGAGGTTTCATAAAGTGTTGTCATAGGCTCTCCAAGAGCACATTGTATCCTTATTATGATCATTTTGATTTTTTTTGATCCTCCCCCTTTTTCAAGGATTATTTTATTTAGAATTGATTAGTCTATCATAGACTTTATCCTTAAGGGACATTCAATAGGAGTATTTACAACTTTTGTGTTGATTCTAATCTCCCCCTTATGTTAGACAAACTAACATATATCTCAATCTTTTGGAGAATCTATCTTTGTGCATCATAGTATATTCATTAATCATATATTGCACATCAAAATTATCAGATGAAAACTATTTGGTCCTTGACCATAAACCAATTAACAGAAAAATTGATCATAACTTATTGGTTTGATTCATACAATTATGTTTGTATGTAATATCATATTTCATATCAACATATGAAACTTTATTTTCATAAACAATGATTTTACTATTTGAGACATTCAGTGTCACATCATCTTGAGTATTTATCAACATTACCAAGATAAATTGTCTTGATTACATATTCTGAAATTGTACTCTTAACTCAATTATTTTTGCACAAACAATTTTGTGAATGTCAAACTGCAAGTTGACAACAAACGCACATGTAATTATCTTATAAATACATTTTTTTTTATCATATCACATGATAGGTAAATGGGCCCATATTCACCTTTTATACTTTTCAAAATTTAGGGATTTAGTCCCAACTTTAGTTGATCCAATCAACTTTATCACGAGAACAAGCAACGTAAAGAATTCTTGAAGAATCTTCTAGTTTTTCAATGTATGTCCGTTACTCAGTATGCACATCATTGGGATGACCAAATTATTCATGCCAACTAATAAAATTATTAGTACTCGTATACTCCAAGTTTACTACGTCATGTGCCTTTTGCTTTAGTAAATTTCTGATTTACTATTATATGAGTAAATTTTAATTTTATTACTCCAACAGTAATTTTCAGATTTATTTCTTCTCAATTTATTTACCCTTTAGGTGAGTCGTGATCCCATCATTGAATGAACTAATCTGAAGAAAATTGTGCATGTAAACATATTATTAATGCCAACATTTTTGCAAACATCAAGTTGCGAGATAATAATAGGCACACATGAGACCATATAGAAGAAACATTTATTAGGACAATTAAATATCTAAACAATCCACTATGTGAATGATTAGGTCCACAAATATCTGTATACGTTCCTAAAACGCAGAGAATTCAAACTCAACTTTCGTTTAGGATGGTCTCACAATTAACTTGCCTTGTTAACAAGCAGTACAAGAAAATTCACGTCTAGCATGGTGGCTTATCACCTCATTCCCTTTAAAGAATGGATCTGTATTTTTACCATTTATCAAAGACTCTCATTCTTCATGAATGGAACACAATCATCTAAGTACATCAAATTTTGATAATTTAGTACCTCATTCCATATTCATGTGCATCATTTAATCAATTGTCTTCTTTTAGACATTTATGTACTCTACATTCTCTTTGGAGAATGGTTCTGTTTCAACGAGATATATTTCATGAATAATTTTATCAAAAATTCATTATTTTCCTTAGTCATCATTATATCATCAATATGGTGCATTGATACTCAAACCCAACGTCTTATGCCATAAATCAATGAGGGACTTAAACCCAACATCTTTCATCACAAAGCATCAAGATTCCTGATATTTTACCCTCTTGGTGCGATTGGACGTAAATCCATCATCTTATTCTTTTGGTGTGATAAAACATAAATTTATCGTCTTACCCACAATGAGGCTCAACCTCAAGCCTTTAAAATAATTGAAATTTTACCACTTTTGATGACCATTAATATGATCGATCGTACATTATAATTACACACAGAATTGATATTATTGAATTCTTATAATCAACATTAGTAGTTAATAAATATAGCTTAATATATCACATACCTTATATAAAGGTTGAAAACATACCTTTCACTAAAATGTGCTTATTCAATTATTAAAATAAATTAAGAAATTCTCTTTCAAATCGATTAAAATGAAACGTATAAAAAATCAACAAGTCTCTTTAAATACTTACTTTAGATGGTACCTCTAGATCTGTCACATAAATAATTACAACATAATGATAAATCATACCTTGAAGATTTAAGAATCTTATTGCATAACTTATGCAAGATCTCTTTTGCACTTTTCCCGTCTTCTTCATAATTCTTTAAGAATAGAACAATCGTGCTGATAACGTGTTATGAAACTATATGAAATTTAGAAGAAGAAGAAAGTAGGGAGAAGAGAAAAGACTTCTTATTTCTCTTGAAGTATATTCAGGATTCATAGATCTTTCACAAATCTTATTTACAATGAAGGAAACCCTTTATTTATAGAGAAAACCTTACTTGGTCCCCAAGTAGGACTCTTAACCATATCCTACAAGGACTCCACATAATTAGACATTCACTATAACACAAATATGTTTATAACACTCCTCCTTGAATGTCGGTAGATTATGTGCCTCGTTAAAACCTTACTAGATAAAACCCAGTGAGAAAAAATCTAGCGAAGAAAAAAGAGTACAATATCTAATAATACACATTATGAATGCCTCATTAAAACCTTACAAGGAAAACCCAGTGGGACAAAACCTTGTGAGGAAAAAAGAGTACATCGCGTATTAACTCCCTCTAATGACAACATCAATTCAGAGACTAGAATCTTTGTTTTTCAAGCTTGTGCACCATCCTTTTGAAAGTTGTAGTTGGTAGAGACTTGGTGAATAAATCAACAATAATATTACTTGAACAGACCTCTTGCATGTTGGTATCACCATTCTTGGAAGCTTATGAGTGTAGAAATGTAACGACCCGCTAGGTCGTTTTGAGAACTAGGACTAGTTTGACTCCTTTTGAAAATTTAAAGGGGTATTTTTAAACTATTCGAAGACTAAGAGTATTTAGTTGATAAAAATTTTAGTGAAGAATTAATATAGTTAATAGTTAGTGGGTCATACTCATAATTTATTTAATATCTTTATACTTGACCTATATATTGATTTAAGTTAGTGGGATTAGTTTATTTATTATACTTAATTAACATTAGAAAGGCAGAAAATAAAAAGGGTTAGAAACTACCTAAGCGGCGATAATCAACCTACAGACGGGAAGACTTCACTCAGGTAAAGGTTTTCAACGTTAGTTCTTTGTAATGGGATTTAAGATACTGGGTGTTGAAATAATGTGTGTGGGAACGTAAAAATCAAAAAGGGAAGTTGGGGGAAGTTTTCAATTTGGTGGTATTTTACGTGGAAATTAATTGGGTAATGGGCAAACTTTATAATGAATAGATAGTGCAATTAAGAGCTTAATTATATTTTGAAATTTGTATATGATTGGATGATCTTAATATTAGTAGGAATTTCTGGAAGTATTTTTGGGTTGAAACAAATTAATGGATAAGTCAATTCTGGATTTGTTGTTGTTCGATGTGGTCCCTGGGATGTAAATAAATTTTTAGTTTGTTATTAGGAATGAATAAATAGGATGGATGAAAAGTGA
>NC_028637.1:5157803-5165269 GCF_001406875.1 Solanum pennellii | reverse complement strand
AAAGGCAGAAAATAAAAAGGGTTAGAAACTACCTAAGCGGCGATAATCAACCTACAGACGGGAAGACTTCACTCAGGTAAAGGTTTTCAACGTTAGTTCTTTGTAATGGGATTTAAGATACTGGGTGTTGAAATAATGTGTGTGGGAACGTAAAAATCAAAAAGGGAAGTTGGGGGAAGTTTTCAATTTGGTGGTATTTTACGTGGAAATTAATTGGGTAATGGGCAAACTTTATAATGAATAGATAGTGCAATTAAGAGCTTAATTATATTTTGAAATTTGTATATGATTGGATGATCTTAATATTAGTAGGAATTTCTGGAAGTATTTTTGGGTTGAAACAAATTAATGGATAAGTCAATTCTGGATTTGTTGTTGTTCGATGTGGTCCCTGGGATGTAAATAAATTTTTAGTTTGTTATTAGGAATGAATAAATAGGATGGATGAAAAGTGAAGTAAAGGGAAAATTTTACCTTTTTAATACTCATGCGATGCTTCTGGTTTTGCAATCAGTGGTTCGAGTTAGATATTATTTTTTTTGTCTCAAAAATTACCAATTAAATTATTAGTTATTGGATTAGAAAATATAATGTATGAATATGGTATCCTGTCGTGTGGTATTGTATTGAGTATTATTAGATTATAGGGGAAGAAGATTAATGGAGTAAGTAATTAATTATATTGATCAAGTTTCTGGGGATAATCATTTAAGGACGTGAAATTGTTAATTTTCACAGAAGCTGGAAAGGTAATCACGTTCATGAACTATAATAGAAGGAGGGAATTATTTATATAAATTATACCAAGCCTAATCATTGAATAATGATTAGGCATAATCACTTATGAATAAATGAAAAAAAAAAGAAAAGAAAAGATCATTGGCAATCATATACGTCTGCACATAAGTGGGAATCTTTGTAGTTCCCTGGTCACTTTATTTTATTTTAAATTTTTCATATAATTTACTCCTTGAAGTTTAATATATATATGGGTATAGCTAATCAATTTTGGTGGTATCGTCTTGATGAATATCATTAAATTCATGATATTTAGATGAGTTGAGGCTTAACTCTAGGCTTGAAATTTGACAAGTATGATAATTTTGGCATTAAAACTATATCAAGATTTGAAGTTTAGTTAGAAATATGAGTGAGTTTTAGGGTCTATGATAGGCATATAAGAATTTGAATGTCTACAAACTCGCTTACTTACGTATATTGCATCATTGGTAGATCGTGAACATTCTGAAACTTTGCGAAAAGGGAAGGAACTATCTTGAGGATTCGTGACACGAGCTCGGACTTGAGGTATGTTAAGACTTTTAGACTTGTTGAAGGACATTTTCCTAATTAAAGAAAAAAAAATGGAAATAGACAAGGGGTAAGGGCGAAAGATGGGGGTCTCGTAACAATGGTGTGACGGGCATTGGTACGAGTACCGGTGTTATAAAACGGAAAGTTACTACTATATAATGTGGATTGTAATTTGAGAATTTCCAAAGCATATGTGCATTAGCTGATATACTATTGACTTGAAATTTTGTGTGATTGTGTTTTCTTTATTACACCCGTATAGTTGTGATAATTGAGGTGGTTATGTATTTGTTGATATTGATTGAGTGAGATGCATCATTATCCCCTTATATTGAAACAATATTGTATACATACATTAACATGAGATTGAGTATAAGTTGGGCACGTGGAGATCGTCCGTGCAGGGGATGGTGAGATGTTAAGATTGTAATTTGGGCACGTGGAGACCGTCCGTGCGGAAATTGTTTGATATTATGATAGTGCGTTGAGATCGTCCGCACAGACACGTGGAGATCGTCCGTGTCGGTATATGGACCTCGCGAGTCCCCCATGGGTCATGAACTCTCGATGTATTTCCGAGGAGTATCATGTATATACGGTTGAGTGAGTACTGGATATTCTGAGATATATCATTTCATGGTATCATATTGCATTGCATTCCATCACATCATTCATTCTTGATGAGTATATGTTTCGTTTGGTGTTTGGAAAGTACTTGATGCTGATTTCCTTTATTGATGAAACTTAAATAGCAAGTGTAATATATATATATATACTTGTATAATCTAAGAATTTATTTTCTTATATAACTCCCGTCACTACTTCTTCGTTGTCGGTCAATGAGACATACTGGGTACACGTGGTTTCGTACTCATACTACGCTTGTTGCACTCTTTGTGGTGCAGATTCGATTCCGAGTAGAAGCACATCTCGTGGAGCAAATTGAGTCCGGCTTGAAGTTCTTGGAGTTGTGGTGAGCTGCTTGGCTGTTCCGTGGCCCACACCTCCCTCTATCTTTTATTTATTCTGTTATTAGTATTCAAACAGGATATCCCTTATGTTAGATTTGTCATTTAGTCTCAGACTTGCATCGAATTTTAGAAGCTCTTGTACTTAAGACACCAATTCTTGGGGTGATATATTTTAGCTTCCGCATTTCGTACTTATAAGGAACTCAATAATGGAGATTCTTGCTAAGTGTTAGTCTTTTTACTCATTTGTTGGTTTAGTTGGGTTAATATATTGGCTTGGCTTACCTATTGGGTGGGAACATAGGTGCCATCACGACTTGCAAATTTGGGTCGTGACATTATTTTTATATTATTTTGTTAGGGTGAAAAGAACATGTTTTATATATTGAAAAAAAAATGCTAACTTAATTTTCTATTTGTCGTGGGTCATCAAATGAAACGTAAATAATCTGTCCTTCTCGTTTTTTGAAAGTATGAATGCTTATTTTTATATAAGGAATTACTGAACATAGACCTTTTTAAATATAGTTCTTCAATATGATATATTTAGCAAAAAAACATACTTGTTAGGTACATAATCTTTTATAAAATTCTTTATTTTTAAAAAAATTGTGCAAGTTAAAGTATGAAAATTAAATAAAAGCATGTCAATAGTAATACAAAGGAAAGAACGACTACTATTTTAATCAAATAAAATATAAATATAAAAAATCATAATAATAAAATTGAAAAGCAATCAATATTAATATTTCAACAAACAACTCAACACAAAATTATAGTCATTTTTTATTTGTTTTAATTATCAAATAATAATTATACAAATAATAAATAGTGAATATTTTAACTTTTGTGGAGTTACAGAACTCACTAAAGGTATAATTATTTAGAAAAAATCACAATTTAAATAATGACAAAAAAGCAAAGAATGGGAGAAAAAGAATAAGTATGACTTTTAGTATATTTTAGTTTCTGTTATTGTTTGTTTTTATGTCATATTGAAATTATTTATAATTTTTTTTGTCTTTTCACAAATTAAAAAAATTTATCTTTATTTACTCAATATATTTCACTAAAAAAATACTTCAATTCATTTTTGTGTGTATGTATGTTTTGTTGTGGTCATTTTATTTAATTACTAAAAAATTAGAACATAAAAAAATATATTTCATTACTTTAATACAAAACTTTAAAAATCTCGAGTTTTAATAAATAATACATACTCCCTCTATTTTAAAATAAGTGAAATTGTTGAGTCATTTTTCATAGTTCAAAATAAGTGAATTGTTCCAAATTTAAGAGAGATATTGAAAAACTCTTCCATTTTTTCCCTAATTTATAATGTTAAATAATAATAAAAGAAATAAACTTTTAAATACAGAATATATACATAACGTCATCAGGAAAATAAATCACTTATTTTAAAAGTTATTTACACTTTGTTTGGATCATTATTACCCATTGTTTCATAATGTATTTGTATTGTATTGTACTCTATTGTACTGTATTGTATGGTGGATACAATATTTGGCTAGACTGTATTATTTGTTGTTGTTTAGTAACATTTAATTGTTTGGTTTGACCGTATCGTACTGTATTGTAATTTATAAATTTACTAAAATATCCTAATTATTCTAGGGTAGGAGGTTTGACTAGATTCAAATAATTAAGATAAAGGATAAAATAGTATTTTGAAATAGTATGTAATATATAATTGAAAAAACAAATTAAGTAACAACGGGAACACACCAAATTGGTTGTTCCATAAAATAGGAGTTCTCATTGTTACGTAACAACGAAATTTAACAATACAATACAATACATTTTAAGTAATAATCAAAACAAACATTGTAGGTATAGTAACAATACAATACAATACAATGGATAACAATGATCCAAACATAGTGTTAGAGCGCTCATTTATGAAATAGATAAATAACTTAATTTTGAGTAAATTTAATATATGATGTAAATGAAAGAAAAATGGAAAGAAGTCTGTAACGACCTGTTTAGTCANCTTGGCTTACCTATTGGGTGGGAACATAGGTGCCATCACGACTTGCAAATTTGGGTCGTGACAAGAAAAACCTTGACGAATTATGTTTTCTTCTATCTGCTTTTAGAAATCTTCCCTTCAGGGTCAAAGATTTCTATAAGTTCCTTACTTCAACTTCTTTAAGCAAATAATCTATTGCAAAGAGTTTCAATTCTAGTCATCAATTTGCATAATAATACTTGTATATGTTCTATGCATTTTGAATCTATTTAATCCTTATGAGGATGATAAACAAGTTTTCCAAAAACTTGTATATGCTTTAGATTTTGAACCCATTCGTTATTTTCATATCAATTTTGTCAAGTAACAACATTCAATATTAGATGTATGACATCTTCTAGTTCTAGATTGCAAGTCAAATAAGCTTTACGCTTACCAAGATGCATCATTCCACTTTTCACTTGATAATTATTTCTACACAAGCATGCTTTAATAGATGTATAATTTATATCCTCATTATATTTTACAATATTGCGCGCTATTGTATCAAAGATATCGTCAACGATAAATTATTTTGTATCGATTCACAATACGACAGAACTTATTGAGATCTCATCACTTCATTATTTTTAGGTAGCCAAGTCTCTATCAACTACAACTTTCAAGAAGATGATGCACAAGATTGAGAAACGAAGATTCTAGTCTCTGAATTGATGTTGTCATCAGGGGGAGTTAATACGCGATGTACTCTTTTTTCCTCACAAGGTTTTGTCCCATTGGGTGTTTCTTGTAAGGTTTTTAATGAGACATCTATAATGCGTATTATTAGATATGTGTACTCTTTTTTCTTCACTAGATTTTTTTCCCACTGGGTTTTATCTAGTAAGGTTTTAACGAGGCGCATAATCTACCGACATTCAAGGGGAAGTGTTATAAACAATTTCTATTATAGTGAATGTCTAATTATGTGGAGTCATTGTAGGATATGGTTAGAAATCCTACTTGGGGACCAAGTAAGGTTTTCCCTATGAATAAATGGTTTTCCTTCATTGTAAATAAGATTTGTGAAAGATCTATGAATCCTGAATATACTTCAAGAGAAATTAAGAAGTCTTTTCTCTTCTCCCTACTTTCTTCTTCTTCTAAATTTATATAGTTTCATTACACTATTGTAATTGAGATCGGTTTTTAATATTCATGAAACTTTTTATGCAAATAACCAACCTTAAGAAGTCAATTTTCTGAATAAAATTGAGATTAAGCTTTCTCTTTCTTTCGATAAATAGCGTCCAAATTTCTACATTGTTCACACTCAATTTTAACCTTCTACAATATCAGTTAATAAATGAGTTACTTTAATTTTAAATTATTTGAAATAATTGACTTTATAACATTTAAAATATTTTTCAAGTTGTTTTAAAATAATTATTATCATTCTTAACAGTGAGAAGCTCGTTAATTAGTTAATATTAATTTGTCTTATTTAATAACCAACCACATTCTCTAGTTAAATTTAATATCAACTAAATTCTTAATTTAGTTGTTTGAGTATTAAATTCATCTAACCAACATTACACATCTTTAGAGCTGTCAAAACATTCAATCCAACCCCACTCAGTCCAAGCCTCACATGCCAATAAATTTGAGGGGCTAGGACCGGTCGACCCTTCGTTTGAAAGGACCTTGAAATGCCCAACCCTAGAAGGGTTGCGGGCTCGAGCAGACTAGACCTTTTTTTCTTTCATTTTTTTAAATAATTTTGTTTTCTTTTTTAATCTAACAAACTTAAAAGTTTGTCAATATATTGAAATTTTAACACGCTTAACAAAATTATATGAAAATACATAATAATTTCAATCATAACATACTTTATACATATGATCAGTATATGTTAAGAGTCTCAGTAAGATGTATGAGATTTTTTAATTTATATTAAAAATCTTTTTATTTATAGCTTGTTCTGCGGTTTGGTCAAATATCTATACATTAATATGAATTACTACTGAAATTTAGATTGTTTTATTTTATTGCATTGCGATATCAAGCCTATTTTAGTGCATCTCAATTAAAATATATGCCGATACAACAAGAAGTCATATTATTATGCAGGTTTAGGTCTTGCGATGGGAAAATTTTATTCACCGCGAATTTAATATAGGGTACTTTATGTTTCTGTTATGATGTCACGAGACAGAGTTGGAGAAAATTAGAAATTCAAGGGCTTCCTAAGAACCACTTCATCATAGACATTTGTAATTATGTAGAAATTAAGTCTCTTTCGCTTTCATATATTGTTTTATTGAATCAATGGTTACAATATTTTAAAAATTGTAGGTCTTTAACCATTATATTTAGTTACAAATATTTATACATCAACACATATGTGGACAGTGTGGCTAACTTCAGTGTAAACTACAACAACCAAGAGTATTGCAAAACACACACTGTCCCAATTCAAAGGGATGGTCGAAGCGATGTCCACAGAGTTCTCTTAATTGGGTCAAGTTCTTAAGAAGTAGTTAAATATTGTGAGGTCTAACTCTAAGCCCATATGGATCATAATTCTAGATATAAAAGAACATGTACTTTAGAAAGATAAGATATTTCAGAATGGATTTGATTTGAAAAATCTAAATATGAGTCCTGCTAAAAAATCCACCAAATTTAGGAGAATGTACGATCCCGAGAAATCATTACCACACAAATCAAGTCTTTTGAGATTGGAGAGGTTAAAAACCTAACATTGGAATGAAAAATTGTCATGAAGTCTGCTGCAAGTGAAGTTAAGCTCAAGAGTGTGTTTGGTATGAAGGAAAACATTTTCTGGAAAATGTTTTCCAATTTTCCCATGTTTGGTTGGGACAAAAGTTCTGGAAAATGTTTTCCAAATCAACTCATTTTCCTCAAAATTAAGGAAAATGACTTCCCTTCAAAAATTAAAGAAAACATTTTCCATAACTCTCCTCCAATTTCAAATTACATTTTTTTTGGGGAAAAACATCAATTTTAAAAAAAATATTTTCAATTCCAAAATTTATTTTTTCACCTGATTCTTGACCTTCCCCCCATCGGCCCCACCCCCCGCCCCCTCTCCAAAAAATTAATTTTGCTTTATAAAAATATTTTCAACTTTAAATTTTTATTTTTAAACTCCTACCCCCCTCCCCCGGCCAGCCCCCACCCACCCC
>NC_028637.1:5139218-5157363 GCF_001406875.1 Solanum pennellii | reverse complement strand
CCTCTCCCGCCTCCACCCACTACCCCCACCACCACCCCAAAAATAATAATTTTGATTTTAAAAAATAATTTCAATGTCATAAATTATTTTTTACTCTAGTAAAACTAAAAGATGTCTCTGAAAAACATTTTTCATTCATAAATCAAACACTAAAAATCATTTCCGAAAAATATTTTCTACTCACCAACCAAACATGAGAAAATAAGTTCAAAATCTACTTGTTTTCCAGGAAATCATTTTCTAGGAAAATATTTTCCATGGAAAACATTTTCCTCCATACCAAACACACCCCAATAGTCAACTGTTGTCATGTCGCCTCGTAACCAGGGGTGGACCCAGTAAGCCAGACGGGGGTGCTCGAGCACCCATTGATTTCCGAAATTTTTTGTATATATATATAGAAAATATGATACATATGTTATTATAATTTAAATGAGCATAAATAGAACAAAAGCATCTGTGGGTGAGTTGGTTTAAACCTCTGCAAAGAGAGGCGCGCGAAGCCACTGGCGAGGGTTCGAATCCCGCCAGTAGCATTTTTTTTAAATTTTTTTCCAGCGAATTTTACACCTGAAAGTGAGAACCCACAACCTTTAAATCCTGGATCCGCCACTGCTCGTAACAATAAACTCCATCCCATGAGCAACAATTGATGTTCTTGTTCCATGATAGTGTTTTTGAATAAGCAGACACATTTATAGTGAACATGTACTTGAAAAATGTAGATAAGCAAGAACTTGATCACGAATGAGATAAAGGATGAGAATAAATCAAGTTGTCAGAGAAAGGTAAATAACATAAAAATTACAAATTTTACATAACTCATTTCTTCTACACTAAAATGTTCAAAACTAATCAAGTTGATAGACAAAAAATCAAGTTGCGATTTTACTTATTTTTTTTTTATAGTAAATCGCTGTATTTGCAGCGATTTTGCTTAATTTATTTTATAGTAAATCGCTGCCTTTGCAGCGATTTTAATCAAAAATTTTTTTAATTGAGTAAATTGCTCTCTTTGCAGCGATTTTTGGTGGAAAATATTTTTTTTAAAAAAAGATGAGGCATGATTTTAGTGATTTTTTAATTTTTTTAAATTTCTGTTAACNTATATATATATATATATATATATATATAATATTTAAAAAAATCTTTTAAGAAAAAATCGTTTCTTTGCCAGCGATTTAGTTTGAAATTTTTGTATTTTTTTTAAAATTTTTTTAGAACATTAAAATAATGAAAAAACTACACGTATAAATGAAATACCATCTCTTTATGGTTTTAAAATTTTTAAACGAGGTTTATCAAATTTTGGTGAAATTTTTTCTTCTTCTAACATTTCGGTCAACTAGTCACATCTATCTAATGGTAAGAATAATTTATTTATTTTTGTTAAAAATCGCTGCCAAGACAGCGATTTTATTAAAGATTTTTTCTGGCGTTTTTAAATATCGCTTTTCACGCAGCGATTTCATGAATAAAAATGAACATATTGATTCATGATCATTACTTGAATTGAAGTGTGCCATATTACAATATGGGAGAGTCTAGATAAAATTTCAAGCATTTGAATTTTTTTCATCGGAGTCAACTGATAGGTAAATAAAGTAATATTTTTTTTCTTCCTAAAATTATTTTCCTTATATACAATATATTTATATTATTATTTTATAAGTATGATCAAAATCAAAATGCAATGAATTATTGTAGACAAATTGTAAATAATAATGTTATGGGTGACGAACGAGTTGGTGAGTTGCACAATGATGAACCTTTGGAGCATGAATTAACAGACAGTGATGAAATGTATGATCATGATGATGACGACGACGACGACGATGATGTGGATAGTGCACCTAATGCACCCGTTGAAGATCAAAGTACTAATTATCATTCTACAGCGATTCCATACTTAGATCACTCTGAAGAAAATGCATAAGATTTTATTTATACGAGAGATGATGGCTCCATTCGAACGACACTTTGGAATTCAAACAATCCTAAATATATCCAGTCTGGTTCGATTATTGCAAACTAAATAATTTTTAGTTGTTTATTTATTTATTTAATTTATATTAATTAATTTAATTTGTATAGGTATGTTTTTTATGAATAAGATGCAAATAAAATCTTCCGTAAAAGTATATAGTCTTGCTATTGAAAAAGAATTTCTTTGTGATCAATCCAAGAGTAAAAGTTGAAGAGTTATTTGCAAGCATCATGAGTTAGGATGTGATTGGATGATTCGATTTAGAGAGATTTCAAGCGTTATGTGAAAGACATGAAAAATAATTGAACCGCAGACTTGTGTTATAGATAATTATAAGGGAGATCATTTCAGTTGGAATGATAACATGATTGTCACTTCATTAATACAATATATTATGCAAAATCCAGACATAAATAATAAGATGATCCGTGAAATCATCAAAGGAAAGCATCACTATAATCCTACTTATAGAAAAGCACAAAAAGGTCGAAGAAAAGCATTTCGAATGATTTATGGTGACTTTGAAAATTTATTTAAGACATTACCTCGATACATGACTGCACTACAATTATTCAATCCAAGCACTATTATTGAATGAGAGCATCATTCTACAACAATGCAAGGTGAGCAAATTTTTAAATTTTTTTTGGGCTTTTAAACAGAGCATTGATGGTTTCAAAAGTTGTAGGCCGATCATTTCTATCGACGGCACACATCTTTATAGTTTGTATGATATCAAACTATTAATTGCGATTAGGATTGACGCGAATGGAAATATTTTTCCACTTGCATATGCTTTATGGTTTCTCAAGTTATTATAGACATATGTTGTTTGTGAACGACAAGGAATTGGTCTCATTTCTGACCGTCATCAAAGAATCTTGCAATGCATTCAATCTTATGATTGATTGGGTCCACCCAACACATACCATAGATTTTGTGTTCGACTCTTAAAAGAAAATTTTAATAAAAAATTTGTAAATAGTGAACTCGAAAAACTAATGTGATTGTAGCTACTGAGCATCAAAAGAAAAAGTTTGTGCAACGGATGCAACAAATCAAAATATTGTCTCCTGCAACATATGAATGGTTAAATGAATTTCCTTTGGAAAAATTGACGATGTATAAGGATGGTGGTCGTAGATGGGGTGCCATGACGACAAATGTGTCTGAGTCATATAATGATTTATTGAAAAAAGCTTGGGTGATGTGATTGCCATGGTTTGAATGACGTTCAAATATCTTGTTGATCATTTTGTCGAAAGAAACAATCTTGCAGTTGCATTACTTCAAAGTAATATGTCATGGCCTCTTGGGATAGATAAAAAATTTAATGATTATTATCAAAGAGCTCACGGGAACACAAATATGATGGCTTACAACATTGGTGATGGAGTTTTTGAAATTCATACTTTTGCTCATGATGGTTTGGTGGAAATGTCCACAAGGCTACAACAAAAGGTAAGAAATGTTGTTGTGGAAAATGGAGAAACTATCATATGCCTTGCTCACATGCCATTAATTTTGTGGACTTCGCGGAATCGAGCAAAATATTATGTAAGTAAATTCTACAGTACAAAATATTACAAAAAATATACACTGAGACATCTATCCCAGTAGGCGATCAAATGTATTGACCACGAGCTCCTTTTAATTTAATTGCAAATACTAAATATTTGTGGACATGTGGTACGCAAGTAAGAAGTCGACTTAAGAATGACCAACTCGCATGACTAAAAAAAATAGTGTTTGTAAGGAGATAAGTCACACAAAGACATGATTTCCTACTCGATTTTAAATATATTGTCTATGTTTTAAGGTGAATGTATTTTTGTTGTTTTGTTATTAATATTATGATATATCTTTTATAATTATTTGTTGACATTGAATTTAATTTGTCTTGTTGCATTTTAAATATTGTAAGTATAATATATTTATATTATAATTATATAATTGATTTGACCTCTATTAAAAAGTGATGATTTGACATAACTTAAAAAGTAATAATTTGACGTATGACATAAAGAAAAAGATGTTAGGACCGAAAATAAGCAGGTGTAAACGCGAAAGCTAGCAATGCAAACCTCGAAAGATCACGAGTAAGAAGATAAACGAGAAATATATCAAAAGACACAATTTAACGTTGTTCGGTCAATCGACCTACGTCCACAAAGAAGATGAGCAATCCACTATAAATATGAGAGTACAAAATACAGAGAGAAACAACCTCAACCAATTCACTCGGAATACATGGGAGGTTCACACAAGTGATAACGTATCAAGCTTGTGACCCACAAATTCTCCCTCTAACCAAAACTTTCAAAGCCCTTAAGACTACATTGTGAATGCTGATTAAGTTAGAAGGAACATTCCTCTATTTATAGAGTCCTAAACCTTTTCCTACAAGAATAGGATTAGTCAATTCAAAACCTTTTCCTAAAAGGAAAACCTATTTATGGTAAGAAATTTAGGACAAATAAAACCTAACAAAAGAAATATCCTACAAGTTGACTGCAAGTTATAGTAAATATAAGAATCACACTGCAATAACATATATTTCAAACTCTTTATTCAAATTACACGAAACAATAAAATTCAACACACATAAAAATTTGAAATACTACATAAAACTCTTCAGTCTTTTAGAATAAAGGTGCATAAAAATTATTCTTATGAATCCGAATCTTCTACCTCTTCATTTTTAAAATCTTTCTCATTTGATAGTGACTGCTTGTTCCACGTCTAGTTGATTTATATAACATAGATGTTCTCCGAGGTGGATTTTCTCTATTAAAAATTAAATTTTGTGAATTTTCATCATTAAATCTTGAATCATCGGACATAGGTATCTATAATACAATACAATATAATATAATTAAATAAATATGCAAAAAAGTTTTAAAAAATTTAAAAAATAAAAATTTCTTTGAAAATTATCATACTAACATTAGAAAAATTCAACCTCCCACCATATGGAGAATTATGTATAGAAAATTCACGCATACTATGCTCAATACCATATTGAGATCCACTAAATTGCGCAAAATCAGATATCGAAGATGTGGAGTTACAAAACCAACTAATTCCTCTGACTAGAAAAATTAACATTATGTTAGAGGGTCCTGCAGAAAAATCAAACGTGAGATAATAAGGCTCAGAAGTCGCCACATTAGTGTTAGAGGGTCCTGCAGATAAATCAACGGTTTCACCTGCGCTCTTTCTACCTCGACGTGCACCCTCTCTCGGTGTTGTTTGTCGTGATCGATGAGATACTTGTGCTGGTGGTGGTTCATCGTGTTGAGTGATAGGATTGTAATTAGGATCAAAGCTCAATCGCGTTCCCCTGGAAGGCCGCATTCATTGACACCATCGAAATACGAGCGACTTCCTCTGCATATTGTCTCATTTCATTAGATTGATTTTCATCATTGTCAATCATCCTAAATCGATGATACTGCATTTTATGACCCCTAGCCTATAATGAATATAAAAATATTAATAACAAAATTCTTTTTAAAGATTGACATAGTAATTTAAAATTACATAATATATATTCTAATATCTCATGTCTTCCTTTCATGTGTTGATACCCTTTCTGTACAACATGTTATGAATTTTCAATGAATATACGGGTATGCCTCATGTACCAATGAAAGTAATCTGCTTGATCACTTACAAATGAAGGTCGAAATATACGATTTTGACGTTGTTCCCATAAATATTGCATGTAGTTAAATGCATCTATATTTTCTTGTTATATTTTGGATCGTTTATCACGCTTAAAATGATATTAAGAAAATGGGTACATGGTCCAGGAATATGTTTTAAATAACCAAACTGTTTCACAACACGATCAACCATGTGCCACTCACGATAAATTCCATAAATAAGTGGCAAATGTGCTATCCAGACATGTTGTCCTGACCGTCACCACTCAGACAATCCATTAATAACATCTTCCAAATAAGGTCGCCAAATAAACTATAAAAAAATTAATTAAGATAATTATAAAAGGAAAATTTGCAGAAAAAAAATATGTACATGAAAATGAACAATCTTACGAAATAATTTTTTGGTACTATTATGTCATATAATATCTTATTTTAAGGACCTACCAAAAATATATGTATATTTCATTTTATTCACATGATTTTCTTGGATAGTGAAACATAAGTGTGAATAGTAAAGAATTTAAATAGAATGGAATAAAAATATAAATAGTTTAAAATACTAATAATATTTAAATACCTGATCATCAGTTATATTATCTAGTACATTCCTAATCACACCGATTACAGTTCGTGCCTCATATTGATGATTTCTACGTCGCGTCCACTTACGTGCAAGCGCAATTGAATCCTTATGTTGATTGGTCCTTAGAGGCTTTGGTAATTATTGCAGAGGAGTAATTCGTTTCCATGCCTAAATCTACAATAAATAAAATTCAACATTACTTAGAGCACACTTAAATTTAGAAGTGCATATTACTACTATATAAAAAATATTTAATTAAAAAATATGTATACCTGCATTAAAGAGAGAAATCCACAAACTTCATTTGATTTTTTTATTGATGCACGACATAAGCAATTATACAAATATGATAATGCGGCTGCTCCCCATGCTTGTGTTGACATTACATCTAAATTTCTCATGTCAATCAAAAAGTCCAAATTAATCTTATTATTAGATTTATCCAAAAATATTGATCCACCACATAACCATAATAAATATATCCTTTACCTTTGTTGCACCTCATGCTCAGTTGAGTGATCAGTAATATCATCTAAACCTTCAATATACTCAATTAATTTATATGTTAACAATCTACTAACACCAGTAAAACAATCATTATCGAGTAATCATCCCGTTAATTAGAACATCATTTCTTGTCTACCTAAAATACCTAAAGCATCAGCGCCATTTAAAATAATAGGACTACCATCTATTACCATCCGAATAAAATTTCAACATCTTGTAAAGTTATGTTAGCCTCGCTAGTTCACATGTGAAAGGTCTGTGTTTTTGGATGCTACCTTTCAATTAAAGCATAAATTAATCCGGAGTCATACGACACACATCCTACATCAAGAATTTCTTTAAATCTACAATTTTCAAAATACTGATTTTGAATGCCAAATATAATGGATGATATTTTATATATCTCCAAAATTCAGTATCACCGCGACGCGTATATAGCAAGACTTCTCTTCTTTTAAGCTACCATTTCAAATTTCTTCGGAACGATGACGAACTTTGATTTTTAATATATCATAATATACTGGACCAGAAAGTACGTATATATTTGACGGATGCATATTTATATACAAAAAATAAAAATAAATGTTAACGTTAATATAAGTATCTAAAGATGAATATACCACAATATCATATAAAAGTATAAAATTAATTAAAAAAATTAAAAAAATAAATTCAAACGCACCTTATAGAGAAAAGACTTTAAAAAGTTTGAAAAAGTGAAAGAAAAATTGAAAAATTATAATTGATTTGAATGAAAACTTGAATTAATTTATAAGAAAATTCTAGTGTAACATGTGAATAGACTCTATTTTTTAGATATGCATGTGAAATTTTAACTAAAAGTTTGACATGTGAACATTCACCATTAAAAAAGCAATTGGAGGAGAATTTCACTGTTTACCAATGAAATAAAAAAAACTATAATATGATTTAAATAAAATTTGACTGAAATATTAGAGGAGAAAGAAGAAAAGTCTATAAGAGTAATAATTGGTGTATAAACTTTGACAAAAAACATATATAATCTTCCAATATGTATGAAGATTATTTAATATAACAATGATCAATTAAGAAATAATTATTTTATCAAGTTCAATTTTTAGGAAAAAAAGTCTAAACGAGTATCAGAGCCTATTCAACATTTTTACTAAAAAATTTTAATTTTTAAAAGCATTTTTTATAAAAGAATAACTTTTCAGAATAGATTTTTGAAAAATAAAATGTGCGGTTGACTAATTTATTTTTAAAGTATTTTTATTGCTTTGTTTGCACAATAAGAAATTATTTTATATTTTCTCTCATATTTTTTCTGCTTCTAAAAATACACATGTTAGTAATTTATCCTTGTTTGTTAAAAAATTTAATTTTTAATAAAAGAATGATAATTTGTTTCAACAATAGCTCTTGTTACTATTAATAATTTTTTTATCAAAAGAATGCATCAAAGTAATAAAGAGAAAAAATCATTAAAATAAGAGAGAGAAAAAATAGATTTGAGTCATTTTCTGAAATGGGACCAAATACTTTCACATGACACAATATAAATAGAGCCTCATATAAGTATTGTCAGCCACCTCTTGGGCAGTGTGAACTGAGAAGTAATAATTATAGGTTGGACTTTTCAGAAGCGATTTTACTTTTAAAGAGTAGTGGTTTATGTTAGAGGATAATTTGGGTACAAGAAATAAATGAATTTATCCATCTTAATTTTAAAGCTAAATTATAAAATATCTAAAATTTGTTGTTCGCGTCAAGTCTTGCCAAAAAGTTTTCTTGCCAAATATATCTTTTTGTTATGAAAAAAGTAAAAGTCATATCATTTAGAAAATGTCTTTGTATGACCTCTAAGTCAATTCAGACACTACTAACATGAGATGTTTCAAGCATCAGATCTTTTTTTTAATGGAGAGAGAAGAAAAGTAATAAGAGTGATAATTGATGATAGATTTTAACAAAGAAAAAAAAATATATAATCATTCAATATGCATAAGGACTATTTAGTATAACAATATTAACCAAAAAGAGTATGTAAGAGTATCAGAACTTGTTTAACATTTCTACTAAAAATTGCTAATTTCTGGAAGCATTTTTTTAAAAACAATTTTTTTAGAAAAAGACTTTTGAATAAATAAATAAATTGTGTTTAGCTAATTTATATGAAAATGTTTTATAATTGCTTTCTCAGCACAATCAAGAATCACTTTACATTTTTCTTCACATTTTTCCTCTCTAAAAAATACACAGGTAAGAAATTTAAAGTTGTTTGTTGACAAAGTCAATTTTCAACAAATATATCATGGTCAATTCAAATGTTTTTAAAATACTAATGATATAATGCAAAAATATTTAATCAATTTAAATTTTTAGATTAAAAAAGTGTATAAGAGTATAATGTGATGTATGGACCTTGACAAGAAAACTTAAGTAAAAGATTCAAATTTTTTTTTACTTTAGTCAGGACAAGAGTTTTGTTTTGTTTTTCATTTGGTGTCCGATGCCCGGATTGAACCCCTTAATAATCTGGATCGGACACTACAAGGTTTATTTTAGAGGTGACATCCCCAACAAGATTTTATTCATGCTTAGCGCTAACATAAGAGTGTTAACTGGTGAATAGACCTTGACTTAAAGATAAAAAAAAAGGAAATTTTTCAAAATGTCAATATTTTAACATTTAAGAGGGCTCATTAGCAACACTTTCAATATTTAGTAAAAATGTCAAATTTTAGTTTGTTATGTATCTTATTTATGTTTTTATTAATTGTTTTTATTTAAAAAATATAATTATTTAATAACAAAAGGGAGAAAATCAAGGGAGAGAATATTTTTAAAAAAGGTAAGGATCACTTAATTTTCTCATCAGTACATTTTCAAATAAAATTTAAACTTTATTTTTTTTTCTCTAGAATTTTTACCTTTTTGAAATTATATTCATTCCACAATATATTCTATTTATATTTATTATAGTTTTTTATTAGTTTGTATTCATTTCAATATGTATTTTATTTGTATTTCTATTTATTCTAGTTTTTGTTTAGAATTTTGTATAATAATATATAAAATACAAAATATTAGTATGTTGAAAAAGTGAATGAAATATAAAATTGAAAAGAAATAATTGAATATTTGGTGTACTCATTCTTAAATAAAATACATAACTAGTTGACATACCTTTAGAATAAATACAAATTAGAAAAAAATGTCAAATTCAGAAACAATGCAACATAATTTTTGAATGAATACAACTATTAATTGTAAAAATACATACTGACTAAAACAGTATCAAAATTCAATATATACTTCCAAATTTATGAATACAAAAAATAATAAAACTATGAAATACAAAAATAAATACTAACTGTGGTACATTGACATAACTATCATAAAAAAAAAACAGAATACAAAATGAATTAAATATATGAAATACAATTCCAAAATCTATGGATACAAAATACAATAAAATAATGAAATACAAAAATACATACTGACTAAAACAACAACAAAATTCAATATACACTTCCAAATCTATGAATACAAAAAGCATTAAAACTATGAAATATACACAATCAAACTCATATAATGTGTTACATTGACATAACTAACACAAAAAAAAAAAAAACAGAACACAAAATACAATAAATATATGAAATACAAAAATAAATACTAACTATAACATAATAAAAATTCCATATACACTTTAAAACACATTGTAACATGAATTTTTTAAATCTTAAAAATTATTAAACAAATTAAACTAAACATGCAAGACACAGAACATGCAAAAAAAAAAATACCTCTTCTCCAACAAATTGATCTTCTTCAACTTCATGGTTAGAATTTGTGTGGGATTTTGCACATCGACGGATTCAGCCATTTTTCCCGTCGTATATTCTCCTTAGATTTAGAAGCGGAACCTACATTGTTGTTGAATTCTTGAGTGAATAAAAAATTAAATGATGTAAAATCGAAAGAACTTTGATTATTTTGTCCAAAACCTTTTGTAACTCTCTTGAAAACGTCCATTGAAGAGAGAATTATATAGTCTCAAACCCTAAAAAATGTTTTAAGAACAACAACAAAACAAAAAAAATTAAAAGAAACACTAAAATCAGTAAGTAAATAAATAAGGAATCTGAAAAACATAATACCCAAATCAATGTTAATCTTCAAATCAAATCTTGCAACGAAATTAAATGAGAATAATAGAAAATATTAATATATTGAATCGAAAATCTTTGGAATTGATTTGGAAGAATGTTAGAGAGAGAAATTGAAAAGAAGCGTAAGAAAAGAGAGAAAAATCTGGGGATTTGATTAGGAAGAATGTTAGAGAGAGAAATTGAAAAGAAGCGTAAGAAAAGAGAGAAAAATCTGGGGATTTGATTAGGAAGAAAGTAAGAGGGAGAAATTGATAAGCTTAAGAAAAGAGAGAGAAAAATTAAAATGACATTAATATCTATCTAATTACATAAATATAGGAAAATATGTAATCTATGAGAGAGAGAAAAAGGTGCAAATAATGAGAGAGAAAAAATATTAATAATATCAGAATAATTATTTATTTCTAAAATAATGACATTTTTGACATGTTTACTTATATTATTAAAGTATGGATATTATCACTAAATAAGTTAGTTTTTTTGACTAGTTAGCTAAATTTTCCAAAAAAAATCCAATAAAAAATCACTTTAAGTTTTGGTGGGTCTGATTCATCATGTCCAGATATATAAAAATAGTGAATCGCCAGTTGATGTGATAGATTGAATGTAATTTTGATGAGGTATATTATGAATTACAAATTAAGCAAAGAAAAATTTGTAACTATTTTCTGGAAGTAATCATTTCTCAGAAGATCATCTAGTCACTTTCAATCAAATTTTGAGTTACCAATAACGTATTGATTCTTTGGTGAAATTTTAATGTAAAATCTTTTTAGACTATTATTAAAATAGTAAAAGTCATATATCATTTAAAAAGTGGTTATGTATTACCATAGGTCACTTCAAACACTCGTAATTTGAAATGTTTTATATGCCAAACTGTCTTTTTCATGAGAAAACAGAAAAGTCTATAAGAATGATAATTGATGTATATACTTTGATAATTTTTTTTTAATATTTCAATATGCATGAAGACAATTTAATATAACAATAGTCAACTAAGAAATAATTATTTTATCAATTGAAATTCTTAGAGAAAAAAAAAGTTTATATGAGTATCAGAGCCTATTTAGCATTGCTAATAAAAAATTTTAATTTCTAGTATGTGTTCGACTAATTTATTTTTAAAATATTTTTGATTGCTTTCTCTGCACAATCAAGAATCAATTTACATTTTTCTCTTCCTAAAAATACATTTAAGAAATTCACATGTGTTTGATCAATTTTAAATAAAAGAATGATATTTTGTTTTAATAATAGCTCAGATTGATGTTATTAATAATTATTATCAAAAGAATACATCAAGCTTATCAATAGCTCAGATTCTCAAGTTAATCCATATAAATAGTCAATTAACAGCTACAACATTCAGTTCGACCACTTGTAATAACACATGCATCAAGTCTCATCACTTGTAATAACCCGTCTATTTTATTGTTACATTATTATAGATAAAATGTCAAAAGAGTCTTTGTTGTGGCTATTTTAATAGCTCTATGTACACATATTTTTTCTTTATATTACGACCCACAAAAAATTGCGCAAAAATATAAACTCCATTTTATAAAGAGAGCAAAAGAAGAAGATTATAAAAGAAAGGGAAATAAATTAGTAAAAAAAAGACGTGAAAACATTATTATCCATGAAGAACTTTTTAGAAGGTATCTTAAATTTAAATTTTCTTATAAAATATATGTTAAATTAAAGTTAAAGAGTAAACAATTTGAAATATGAAATTCTATTACTATATAAACTATCCATGTTTTTTGACATTTCAATAAATGTTACATTAATAGCGAAAATTATTTTGTTTATTGCATAAATTCATCAATTAAGTATTTGTATGTAAATAGTATGTTGTTGAAATATCAAACACAAGAAAATACTCTAAATTGAATATTCAATAATCTTGCGTAATTGAAGTAGTTGAAAACATTACTTTTGACCCTTGTTAGACTATTCATCAGTTTGGACTTGCAATACTTTGCAATGATAATAATTATCGATCGAAATATCTATTTTTGACCGTTGTTGGTTTAATCCTTCCAGTAGTGAACAACATCTCTAAAGTTCCACACACCTTTATAATATGAAAAAAAAATGAAACTTAACGAAATTCCACTAATTTATGAGTTGATTACTTATTATACTATAATTTTCAATATTGCGAATCTTAGTAGATTTTGGTGCGTTCAAATAAGTTTAAATACATGTATCACGACATACGTGAGGTTACAACTAGGTGTAATTTGTGACTAAGACTAGGCAACATACCGGAATGGGACCAACGGACCAGAACGGGACCATCAGACCGGAACGAACCGGTAACCAATCGAAACGGAGCGAGTTGATCGGTTCATTGTCTGGTACCGGGATGAACCAGACCAAAATTACCGTGACGGATACTCGATTCTGCTCCGTCCCACTATATACCGGGATGGATTCAAAACGGATCTAAATGGAACGGGATGGGATAAACGGGATGACACATCTAGTTATTTCAAAAATGATTTTTTTGAATTATGAAAATATGAACATTTTTTTTATTTTTCTAAGTATAAATTAATAGTTTCTAAATTTATAATGTAATATTTTACTTAAGTTTATTTTAAAAATATATTTTTAAAATCTTTTATTTATTAAGTTTGCAAGTTAAGTCTAATTAAGTTTTCAAGATTTAAATCTATTGAAGTTTATAAATTATTACTTATTATTTATAAAATTATACTACTATGACTCTATCTTCCGGAATCTCCAAGATAATTATGCTACCTTTTTCATTTTGTTGAACTTATACCAAATAATGTGATGAATCTTTGAAGAATATATCTATGATCTTCATCAAAGTGAAGGTCATTTTGTGACATCATCTTTTATATGTCTTCTTTTTATTATGTACGTGATTGATGAATAAAAAGACGAAGAAAAGAAAATTAAAAATTTGTACTACTAAAAAGAAAGAATGAAAAAAATGGAAATGAACATTCAACATCTCTATAGATGATTGGTATTTATAGATTGGATAAGCCATAAAATTAGTTAGAAGGAAATTGAAAAGACATGCTATTTAAGTGAGAATATCAATAGATGGAGTTTTTTTTGTAACTCATATATAATTACAATAATAAATATGCTTGAATTTTTTTAATTAATAAACAAATTATTTAATGAAAAGAAAGAAGAAAAAATGTCAAAAAAGAGAAGAAAAAAAGAAAAAAAAAGGAATGGATGCCATAGAGAGGTGCCACATCACCTCCTCTATGATCCTCCTTTATATATATATATATATATATATATATATATTGATGATTGATATGTTATAATTTATAAGTTATATTTATAACTTGTTATTTAAATAAATGAAATTTGTAATTTTAAAAAATTAAATAAAAATAAGCATAAAATAATTACACAAATTAAAAAATATCAATTTAATTTATTTAAATTTGTATTACAAATTACAATTTCAATTTAAAACTATTAGTAGAGTGCAGAGTTTACGCAGCCACCTTCTAGGAAGAGTTATGTTTCAACTAAGTCTCGAATGTAATACTAATAAGGGGTAGTTGGGTTACTTGGGTAGTATTTATTATTTAATATAAAATATAAATTTTAATTTATAAAGATATAATATAAATTAATTAATAAATATTTAATTAATCAGAATCGGACCGGACCGGACCGGAACCAAAATAAATCGAAATAATCCGGTACCGGTACCTCGGTTCCGTTCCGTCTCGTGTCCCGATTCAGGATGTTCGTTATGCCCCGTAGGCAATCGAATCGGTGTTGCCAATCTGTGTTACAAAATCAGAAATTACTGGTTGTAATAAATCATTCAGAAACACGAAGTAACTGAGATTTTTAGAACCAGTAAGTAAGATGAACAGAAATTTATTTGTAAAAAATAATTGAATCTGTAAATACTTACAAGAATTTGGAATACTCTTTTTAATAATTTAGGAAGAAAATCAAGTCCACTGAATTCACAGTGTCCCCTTAAGGAAATTATTCCCCTCTAGTATCCGAGGTTTGATTTGGAATATAACCTCCCAGGGTAAAATGATCTTAATCAGTAGAGTATAGATACCAAAAACTCTACTGTCAGCGAATCAATCCACAGCAGGAAAGTACACGAAGAAAAATATGTTTAGAAGAAGAAGGAAGATCAGAAAATTCGTTCAAAAATATTCTGAAGACTGAGTGGTATTTATAGGCAAGAAGAATATGTTTTGAAAGGTTGCAACCCTTTCAGAATTGACACGACCATTAATGAAAGGTTGCAAACTTTCAAATGGTATTGACTGTTCCTGAAAGTTGCAACCTTTCAGAACAGTCATGGCGGGAATTTTTAAATATAACGGAATTTAAAACGGGTCACGCGCGCGGATCCGAGTCGGGTCAGGTTAACTAAAAGGTTGAAAACATTTCGGTTAACTTCTGTTATCAACTAATTAATTGAAAATAATTTTTGGCCATTTAATTAATTAAATAAATAATTAAAATAAATTTGTCCAAAAAATTATCTCTCGATCGATCATTTGCCAAAGCCGAAGACGAAGCCGTAGCCGAAGCGAGCGACGGCGACGACGGCGCGAGGGGGTCCCTCTTTCCAACCCTTTTAACAATTAATAGGAGTGTTTATTTATTTAAACTCTCCTATTTTCATTTCCATTACCGATGAGGGACTATTGCCTTTTTCATTAAAGCATTAGAGGACTTTTCAAGTTCCCAACCTTTCAAGTTCTAAACTTTTCAAATTCCTCTCCTTCCCTCTATTTTCCATCAATTCTTGCTATATACCCAACAATCGGAACGAACCGAAATAATACAGAACCAACTACTAATACATCCCATTTAGTTGCCCAGCCTTATTTGTGACTGTGTCCATATGGATTTGTATAAATTAGGGATATATAAGAAATCTCGATCGTCTTCATGACATCTCGCTCGCCACTCTCCTATGTATATGATATCTCATATACATGTGTACAATCACACCAAATACACATAATACATGTATTTTGTTTGTATCTAATGTGATTTGTATATATAGAGACTTCAAACATATGTTTAGTTGATAGATCGTATTAAAAGGAATAATCACATCAATGTTTCATCCATAAACCAAAACTTCATCACTTTCTTTAAAATATTTTGTCAACTTTGTGAGGGAAAATTACGCAAAAAAAAAAAAAAAAAGAAGAAAATATTTTCTGAAAACTCGTAGAAAATAACTTATTACTAATTTTCACTTTATCTTCTCCTAATACTAATAGAGAGCATATTACTATTTTTTGAATACATTAATAGAAAATAGAACTCTTAAATATGACTTAGTAATAATTTCCTTTTTATCTTCCCCTAAACACTAATAGAAAACGTATACTTTATTTTTTTTTCTTTGATAAATAAGTCATAAATAGAAAATGTGAAGGGATTTAGACATAAATAAAAGGGGCGTCCAACTATTAGGGGTTAAAAATGCCCATTTTTTCTTACAAATATAAAACTTCAGGTTACAATATAATCTCAAATTTTTTTTGGAACTTTTTAAACTTTTTTCATTTATACTTCTTTCTTTTTATTTCTCTTATTTTTACACTAATGAATAAGAGGAAAAAAAACAAAATACTCAAATAATAATAATCAAAGAAGTCAAAAAATAATTTGTGTAAAAAACATCAAATACATGATTTTTTAAAGAAAATTTAAAATTAGTTTTTTCACTTTTTCAACAGTACACAGAGACGTATGCAGGAGGGAGTCACCCAGTTCACGTGAACCAATGCTTCCCTCCCGAAACCATATATAGTAATATTATATTTTTTAATATTTTTATTTAAATATACGTGTGAACCCACATCCGAAGTATCTTACAATGCGACGATGATTACGTGTACCTCTTAGTGATGTTAGAAATTCGAATTTTATATCTATCAAATTTTATTTTTCTTTCTAAAATTGGATAACACCTTTCTAAGTGGTTATTGATAACACTTTTGACGTTTTAATTAATTAAGCATGTCAATTTTGAACCTATAGACAATTCAAACCCCCAATCCACACTCACCATGTGATAGAATAATGAGTCTTATTGATAAAGAGGTGTACATCCAGTATATATAGAGAAAACATGAATAAGTAATTACACATGAGTCACATAATTATTATTAATTATAGTTACTCCTATTATCCCCCCTCAAGCTGATCCACGGGTACGAGGGGAAGCTTGGTAGCGAGGTAATGAAACGCAGCCGGTGGAAGAGGTTTGGTAAGTATGTCTGCAAGTTGTTCGGAAGACGGAACATGATGTGTGCTCATAGTACCAGCCATGACCTGTTCACGAACGAAGTGGCAATCAGAACCAACATGCTTCATACGATCGTGAAGGACTGGATTTTTTGTAACGCAAATGGTAGACTCGTTGTCACAGTAAATCTTTGGCCGAAAAGGAGGAAGACCAAGAGCATCCGTAATATGATGAAGCCACATAGCTTCGGCAACTCCAGCCGCCATAGCTCTGTATTCAGCTTCGGTGGAAGAACGAGACACCCGTGTTTGCTTTTTGGTGCACCAAGAGATTAAATTTGGTCGAAGAAACAGTAGATACCCGGTAGTGGAGCGACGATCATCCTTGTCGTTAGCCCAGTCTGAGTCGGAGTAGATGGAGAGCTCCAGATTTCCTTTTTGGAAAAGAAGTCCACGATGTGAGCTACCCTTTAGATAACGAAGAATTCGTTTTAATGCCTGGAAGTTTTGTTCAGTTGGAGCATGCATGGATTGAGAGATACGATTAACAGCATATTGAATGTCTGGACGAGTAACAGCCAGATAATGAAGGCTACCCACGATGCTTCGATAGAGGGTCGGATTGTCGAATAGACGGCTGTCTGAGGTGGATGGCGGACGGACAGCCATGGGAGTAGGTGCAGTTTTAGATTCAACCATCCCTGCCCGAGTGAGAAGCTCCTCAGTGTATTTTGACTAATGAAGTAGGATACTAGAGGAGGTACGGAGTACTTCAAAGCCAAGGAAGTAATGTAGAGGGCCAAGATCTTTCAGCTGAAAATTTTGATGCATGGCCTTCGTGATAATGGAGATAAGATTAGATGAGCTGCCGGTAATCACAATATCATCAACATAGAGAAGAATTATAACCAGGCCACGAGGATGACGTAGAGTGAATAGACTCGTGTCATGAGTGCACGTGCGGAAGCCCATATCCTGCAGAAAG